>NC_041402.2:173319374-173646874 GCF_900747795.2 Erpetoichthys calabaricus | reverse complement strand
ATATGTTTTTGTTGCTTATTTCTTTACATATTTATTCAATTAATTATTTTTTATTTATTTCAGTGCTTGCTTGCCTTTGAAATCCTGTTGGTTATAAGCACACTCAAGATTGTGACTGTGAAAATTATGAGTGCAAGATAAAGTTAGCCAGAATGATGCAAAAAACAACTACTTTAATTCAAACAGCTCTGAATTCATCTTCAAGAGTCTGCATCTGACGTATCTCCTGTAAATGTGACTCTTGATGGCTGAAGACTTACGTGCCCGCTACCCACGATTCACCAATCAAAACGGACTCATTAGAGCCCGCCCTCTCATCTTTGACATGTGTTTTCATTTCAAGAAATATTTTATGTTGTGTGTGGTGTCAATAAATACAGAAAATTTTAAGAAACACATAAAGAAATAGTTTCCTCCCGCAGTCCAAAGACATGCAGGTTAGGTGCATTGGTGATTCTAAATTGTCCCTAGTGTGTGTTGGTGTGTGTGTGTGTGTGTGTGTGCACGCCCTACCCAGGGTTTGTTTTCTGCCTTGCACCTTGTGTTGGCTGGGATTGGCTCCAGAAGACCCCCATGACCCTGTAGTTAGGATTCAGCAGGTTGGATAATGGATGGATGGACATAAAGAAATATATTTTGTAACACGTTTTAAGTAGTATCCACATTACCTGTCACAGACAAGTTATAGAATAAATTTAAGAACTGTTGATATCTCTTGCCCTGTGTGTACATTCAGGTCCTTCCCTCTCTTGACTGGCATTCCTTTTGTTGAGTGCCTTCCTATAAAACCTGCCCCTCAGATTGTGTCATTATGAGGTGCCCTGCTCACCTCCTGTCTGCTTTAATACCTCCTGTCTTTGAAGGTGACGCTCTTACGCCTTCTCTCCTCCTCATGTGCTTAAACCTCTTTCATCACGTCACCAAAGCCAAACTGACCAATCAGATTGCTCCGAGGGACTGGACACACTGACCTTAACATTTTATTACTGTATATAGTGGATGCTTACATATAATTTTGCTGCTATTTATTTATTGTCACATTCCACGACATATTTATTTATTACAATATTTATTTAAGTTTGTCCTTACAGACGAATCAATAAAAGAGGCAAATGCAAGGAAATCTTTACAGTGCATAGAAGTGCAAAGCATTGCATAAATTGATGAGACCAAAACTAATGGACTCCAGCTGCATGCTGAAAATCTATAGTGGCATTGAGATTTGGACGAAATACACTCGGATATCACTTAATATAGCACCTTTATCCATTATAATTCATTATAACACCAAAAAGAAAACAAAAGAATAGAATAACAAGTGTAGCATTCAAAGTGACAGAAATAAAGTCTGTTCAGTATATAGCACCTTTATCAGCGGAAACGATAACTGACCAATATACCAAAGTACAGCATACATAAGTAACAGAAAACTAAATGAATAAAAGTGAAAAAAAAGAATAAAAGAGCGAGCAGACTACCCATAATAGAAAAGAAACAAATGCAGACAACTTTGCTGTCTTTTGCTCTACACACAAGAAGAATAACAAAGAACATGAACGTGATCGTTTTACTAAAGCACCTTTCAGAGCCCCTTATGTAAAAAAAAGTCTGGCCATTCAGCACAGTCTGCACATTTACAAAGCTATCAGCGGAAAACAAAGTAAATTGAGCAAAATATGAATAATCCTTAAGGGAAGGTGACATACAAGAGCTGACATGCTGAAACTGAAGAGTCATTGTTGTCATTTTGGGCACTGCTAGATCAGGAGAGTGGCCTCAGACCTTGTAAAATAGCTAAGCATTCATAGACATTTTCTTTTTGCATCTCCAATGACTGTAGGTCCAAAAATGCATGATGTGGCATGACAAGCAGCACCATGAGGGCCAGGAGGAGAAGGAGGTGCTGCAGTCTGGTTTATCTTGACTGTTTTGCTGGGTTTTTGGCCTCTTTGGTCCTTTTCCTCATCTCTTTTACCTCTACTCCCTTCTCAGCAGGTGGAAGTGACCTGTCTCAGTGCGAAGATGTCATTCAGGTAAAAAAATCATCAACATATCGAAGCTCTACTGGTTGGCAGTAGGCACCCCCTTCCACCAGCCCGGTTCTCTCCCTCCTACGCAGCTCTTTTCTGTGCTTAGTAATTCCTTCATGTGGGTGGGAGGGGGTCCTCTCGGCTGCACTGTCTGGGCATGCAGTGCTTCCCCCGCACGGTACTAGACAGGGCCTCCCCGCATCGCCTGCCAATTCGCTGCTGCAGCCATTCACAGAGTGAATGCTTTTAAATGCTTTTCAAATCTGAGAGAACATCCCAGAGGCCATACAAGAGACACCACCATTAGTAGAATTCTCTATTCTTTTCTATTTTTTGAAGTGAGATGATATTTCTGCCAGGGTAGGCAGTCAAAGTAGAAAATAGGTTATAGCTCTGGGTTGAAGGTTGAGGGCCTTCAGTAAAGTGCATTAGAATGTCCACAGAGAACATTTACTCTGGGCAGATGGATATACTGTACTCCATGCCTCGCTGCACTCCCCTGTGAAGAACAGAGGAGCCAGTGATGCACACCTTCCTGGATGTACTCTAATTTAGGTCAGCAGTACAAATTAAATAAATTCTATAATGATCACTTAATGATTCATTTATTCATACCTTCTCTTTGCAGTGGAGGATTGTGGGAGCTGTTATGGTTTAAGATTCTTTTTCAATTTTTCTCTGGTTTACCTAAAGCTGAAAAACTCATCTATTTTGGTGCTACTTTTTATAGAAGGCTATTTGCGACCAAACTTAAATGCAATCCAATGTGTTAACTATTGTACATTGCAATGCAATGCATGTGCAAGTGGTGCCTTTAATTTTTATTGTGTCTTAATTAAAAACATATCCACCAAATCACTGATTGCTTTTCACTACGGCATATGTTATGTCTCAGGTAAGTAACTCTATGCAGGGCAGCATTCACAACAAAAAAAAAAGAAAACAGGAGTTTGGAGACAAAGCCAGTTGATAACTGCTTTATGTCATACATAATCTTTAATATATATAAGAAATGTCTGATGCAATCTAATTAACACTGAATGGACATACTGTATTGCCTTTATATGCATATACTCTACACCAAGGTCTAGTATACAAACTGGAAGGAAGAACCCTTTTATTTCCAAAATAAATGAAGTCCTATCCAACATTCCTTCTCACTGATAACAGTAATGCAAATGACTCTTTAAACATCAGAAGCCTCTCAGGAGGCTTTCTTATTCATTTTGTATGAGCCCCTAGACTTGCCTCAGACACGATTTTGCCCCGGATTACTGTCATTCTCCTCCTTATTTTAAATACAGATTAGCGACCCCTCTATCATTCTTTTTTATTTCCTACATGTTTTCCTATTTATAATTTTTTTCAGATATAGCATTGGTTTGTCTATTGCTGCTATTATATGGCATTTCCTATAGGATTTTCAGCAGCAATGGTACTGTTTGCTGTGCACCATCTGTTGGAATGAAAACATCAAAGCATTTTATTACTACATGCACTATAAACCACATTCAAATAGATAGCACGTTGCAACCTTAATACTGAATATGTCCAACAGAGTGCAACAAGCAGAAATCAGCTTATCCATATTACTAACCGAGAATGGTAAACCGGAAGGCACAGATGCAGGTACACGGCGATGGACCCAGGTGACATAGTGCGCAGGCACCTACAGCGCGCGTCTCATAAACCGCAAGCGAAGTCTGATCCACCGCGGACGAAGGAATCACAGCTCAAAAATGAAAGAGCTCAACTAACGTAAATGAGACATGAAGCAACAACGCGCCCATAGCTAACGACTAACGACACAGCCACACAGAAAAGAGGATTCTGCACTGCACCCCAGAGTCAAACGGAAGACACTACAGAGTCTGCAAAGGTCCACAAAGATAGTACGGAAGGCGCGAGAAAGTACGAAAGGCGCCTACAACGCGCTTCTGAACTAAACGTCCACACTACACAGCATGGTCCGGGTAATAAGAATAAACGAACTCTCCGTATTAAATGTACGGCATCCTCACACGTCCAAACCATATAGCATATGTGAATCACATTACAGTGATGCATTATTAACAGTACAACCACAGAAAACGCTCCGTATTAACAGTAAGTGCAATTATCCATATTACTAACGGTAGACAACGGATAACTAATGGAGTCACGGTCACGGCTCCAAAACGATCCAGCTCAACTAACGGAGCTACTAAAACGAGCCCGCATGGATAAAAAAAATAAACGTAGGCGCCTACAACGTGCGTCTGAAACTGCGGAAGCAAAACTGTCTCGGCTCCAAAACCAAACAGCTCGACTAATGGAGCTACAAAAACGAGCCCGCATGGACAAATACAATGAAAATAGACGCCTGAAACTGCGGAAGCAAAGCAGGCACGGGTTCAAAATGAAGGACCACAACTGACGGAGATACAAAAACGAGCCTGCCTGGATAAAATCAATGACCGCAGGCGCCTACAACGCGCGTCTGAACGTTAATGAATAATAATATTCCATTTGGAGGAAAAGTACTGTTATTAGGAGGAGATTTTCGACAATGCTTAGCTATTGTTCCACATGCCATGCGTTCAGCTATTGCTCAGTCCAGTTTGAAATACGCAGACAATTGGCATTACTTTGAGACAATGCATTAGACCAGATACCACTATTAACACAACGGGCTATATTATGTCCAAAGAATATTGACGTTGATCGAATAAATAACCAGGTCATTGCGTTACTTCCTGGAGAAAGCCGCCTCTTTCTAAGTAATGACAATGTTGATTCTGAAGACGAGAATGAGCATCTTAATTTCCCCTTAGAATATTTAAACACTATTAACCCAGCCGGATTACCACAACACAATCTTAACCTTAAAATCGGGACAATAGTCATGCTATTAAGAAACCTTAATACTAAACAAGGTTTATGCAATGGTACACGTTTAGTCATCAACACCATGACAGACAATGTTATTGAAGCAAAAGTACTTACAGGATCACATTCAAACAATACTGTTTTGATTCCTAGAGTTGACCTTACAAGTTCTGACCTGGAATTACCTTTTACACTTAAACGACGCCAATTTCCCATTAAACCTGCATTTGCCATGACAATCAACAAATCCCAAGGACACACCATGGACAGAGTTGGCATATACCTCTTTGAGCCTGTACTTGGACATGGACAACTTTATGTAGCCTTCTCAAGAGTTCGGTGTTCATCTGACATTAAAGTTAAAGTTATAGATACTCCATACCAAGCAAAATTCATTCAAGGACAACACACCATCTTTACTACAAATGTTGTGTATAAAGAAATATTCCAATAAATCTTTCTAATGTGCCATGCTGTGGGTTCTTTACTTCCTTTGTTCGTCATCTACACCTTTACACTCCAATATATCTCATACATACATCAATGTATTTCGGGTTACCCAACATCAGGGGTTGGCGAGCAAAGCGAGCAGGGGGCGTAGCCCCTTAGTATTATATATAGTAGGTAGGACCCAAGTGTCATTATTTGCAGGTCTGATCTGATGTCCCTGGTTCCAAAAGATGCTAGTCCCTGAATTAGAAATAATTCCTAGGGGACTGAGAAAGACACTCGAAATATTAAGGGTTTAAAAGGCCTTTCCTGCCAGAGAGCCTGGAACCTGACTGTCATGTGGTGAGAAATACAAGGGTTTGATTGGTGGGAGGAAGTAAGTCTACAGGTATTCAGTTACAAAGACTAGAAGATGGCCTAAAGAAGTGTTTGTTATAGTGCAGTGAGAAACTGCATAAGGTACCCTAACAAGTAAATGGATGCAAACCTTGTAATAGTTAGGCCCAGCCAGGGTTTTATTTTTGGCTATGACTTTAAACCTTTCAAATATTAATTTTGTACTTTATAATTTGTTCTTTTTATTGTTATTCTACCAGTAAAACAATGAGCCTTGCAAACAATGGAATTCTAAAAAAATCAAAGTTTGATGCTTACATAGAAATATTTGAATGATTGCTCTGTAATGAGAAATGTGTGTTCATAAGCACAGATTATTTGAAATTCTTGGGCTTTTTCTGATTTAGACATAATAGGAATTCTAATAAAATAGAAGCTTAGAAATCTACTGTCTTTGGTAAACAGCATAAACAGACATTGTCTCCCTCCAAAAATCTTGCAACGCACATCATTAAGCTATTGAAGCTCTAATATATTTTCTGTCTGTGAGCCCAGATCATGATCTGGCAATGCAAATATCCACACCGTCTGTGAACACAGATTGCAACTCTTGGTGCAGCGTGGCAATTAAAATGCTAAATACTCCAACTACAAAATAAAGTTCCTTGTTCTCTCGGTCTGCTAATGACAAATTCTGTACATTCTGAGATCTTTCAGGTAGTGAAGACTAAAGTCTCGAGGTAAGGCCGTTCTACTCACTAATCATGGAGTGGCAGCGTCTTGGAGGTTGCTTAGCATGTGCAAGTAAGCATTTCACTGTCCTCCATACATATGACCATAAGGATCTTATTAATGCCATATTTTAGAATTCTTTTGATGGCTTTTGGTGTCACTCTGAGTGTGGCAAATGGCTCAAGATCATCCCATTGAATTGATAATACAAGAAATCTGCCTCAGCCTCTCCTTCAGTTATTTGATTGCATCTAAAGAGCCAATTTTAAAAATAATCAGGATTCTCTACATCTCTTCTGGGTGCTCTGGGTGTTATGCCGCAGTGAACAGATATCAGCATTCCTTGGCGGATTTTGACTTCCTTTGTACCTACTTGCATTCCCCCATAGTCTTCACCCTCTAAACTTAAGTGAGCATGGCGGTCTAATGCCAGCACAAAGGGAGAAGGGCTGCTACAGCTATCATTTAGAGGTCATGCATTTCAAGAATTTGTCATAAAAGCTAAGGACGGTAAGCAATTTAGAAAAAACAGGAATAAAGTTACAAACGTTGCAGGTAAAAACAAAATATGAGAAATGAAAAAACAATTCACGTAAGCAGCGTGAGGCACTAGACTTTAAACCCCAAGAGTGCCAAGCCAGTTCAGTCCTCTATGCCCACTGTGTAAAATGAGAAAGTCACTTAGCCTGGCAATTGTAAAAAGAAATACATGAAAATAACTGGGTTTTGTTTGTGAACTTTTCATTGATAGAGACAAACTGACAGAATATAAACAATTAACAATCATACATTATAAAAGATCATAAACCTCTGACCCAGCCTGAGCCAAGGGGTAAAGAATTCTGAGCGATCCCAGACACCAAAGAGAAGAAGAGAAGAGTTAAAAGAATCATTCCACAATAGCAGCAAACAAAAGTAAACAGTAGCAATAGTTGACAGAAAAACAAAATCAAGGTGTTACAAACCAAGATTTACGTGACCAGGTTTTACTTGCATTGCTGGAAGCCCCATGAATCCGTGCTGCACACAACTCCATATGTATTAAATTGTAGAAGGAGGCCTGCCAGTTGTCTATAGTAACGCACTCAGGTGCCTTCCAGCAGGAGGCAATAATTAATTTGGCTGCCAGGGTACCCTAACAAAACACACTAACTCAAGTTCAGGGGGGTTTAAGCAGAAAACAATTGCAACTTTAATTGTAAATGACTTCAGGATGGTGATCAATAGGGAAAGGCGTATCCCGCTGTGGCACTTCGCCTCTACCTCTTAGCTGTTTTTCAGTGAGTCTTGGATTATCAAAGGATTCAAAGATTGTGTCATCCTAATAGATGGCCAAGCACAGACTTGTAGAATGCCTAAGACTGGGTGGGCAGCCAGTGGGTGGAGGACTTAAGGACTGTCCCTGTGTCTGACTTTCTCTGTGCTAACTGGCCGTGGGCCCTCCAGACTTTAATTTTCTCCAAGGATGCTGCTGACTGGGGTTTTTTGTTTTCCTCTCCCCCACTGTCACCTACCCACTGTTCAAAAATGAATGAAAGGATAGATTTTGTTAGGCTCCATTTATGTTGATTGATCTGAAACTACTTTGTCTTTCTAGCTGTTTAAACTACTCTGTGCCATTATGTTCACTCATTATATGATTTGTAAAGTTTGTATTTGCATTTATGTGTGAACTTGTCACTGTGCTCTGAGCTGGCACTCAGAGAAGAGTGTGATACAAAAACAAAAAAAAAAAAATTAAATTGAACCCATAAAAGGCTAATTGATACACAGACACATTTCTACCACCAGGTATGGTGTTTCTAATTCCAAATTAGCAAATGAGAATTTGATGACACCTTGAATATTTGTTCATGTTCTTGTCATATTGTAGCCGCTCTCTTTCCCAGAATAATACTGAGGCCAAAATACACATTAAAGGAAACACAAGTAAGGGATAAAGAGAGGCTAAAAGTGCACAAGCTAGCAAAACAGGTCAAAATAATATAATTGCGGTCTTACGTGGCCACGTATACAGATTTCTACCCTGGCACTTTCTACCAGGTAGAGTAGCTTGACCACTTGTCTACCTCCAAGGAGCACAAAGCAGCCCCCATTCACCTCCCATCTCTCTGTCTGTAATCAGGTGTTGTTATTCCTCCTGCCATTTGGACCATTGCCATCAGTTCTCATAAAAAAGAGTCATGTTTCCAGGACAGCGTCCTTGCTGCCAAACTTCTTGAAAGACCAGGTGCTGCCCCTGCTGTCCTAGAGGTCTTTTATTCTATGCCCAGCCCTCCAAATCCTCACTTTTCATTTCTTAGGTGAGCACCTGGTTTGGACCATTGCCCATTTACTCCCAGGTTACACTCCTTTACCTTCTTCCAGGTCATCTAGCATACATATAGGGCCTCCAACCATTGGCAGCCCCTTTTATTTCCTCTGGCATAAAAGCATACATCATTCCAGTCAGTGCTTGCTACTTGGTGACTTTAGGGAGTGATGCAAACCCTTTCCTGCCTGCAATGATCAGGACCAGCAAGTCAACCATTCCACTTTCCCATGCATTCTGTTACCCATTGGACCACATCTCTGCTTTTTCCTAATTTGCTGTTCGGTTGTATTCTCACCGAAATGAACCAGGCCACAGTCTCCGGTCTTGATTCTCACACAAGTGCCTGAAATTCAGCTGACCATGTTGATGGTGGCATCCAGCATTCAGTGCATTTGTGTCATCATAGAATTCACTTTGCTTTTAACAAAGTTGTAGGATCTGTTGACATTATGACAGCAAGTTCATCTCTATCCTTTAGGGTTCATTAACCCTAGCTCTGTTTTTGGTCACAGGTACATCCAACAAGAAGATCCAGCAAACAAGGACTACAGACCCATGTAACTCAGTTTCTTCAGATTATATGGGCCCTCTACATCAAAGTGATTTCCCATTTCAGGTCAAGAGAGGCTCACTTACCTCCCTCAGCCACACACTCAGTCTGATCTACAGCTGTGCCAAAAGTGTCACCAACAATATGGTCTCCAGACACCTCCTGGGTTCCAGTGTATGAAGCAGAGGTAAGATTGATTGGCTCATACCAAACATGAAGTGATTCAGGGAAGTGACTCTCTTTACAGATGAAACTGAACCGTGTCTGTCACAAACCCATGAAGGTCAGATGCTAAGGGCCAACCAGTGACATTACCTGTTGTGAAGGCTTCTGCTGGGATCCCTCCAGTCATACCTGTCAGGTGGGTGTAATGTACAGCTTAGAAAGCATAAAGCTGTGTCAGCACACCAGTGGCAATGGCTAAGGTAATATCTGTGGGGAGTTCTGAATGGACATCAGCAGGTAAGCAGTGCTAACCCATTGGGCTAACCTCTTTTTAGGCCTCTTCTGCAAAACAATCCAAGCACATACCATGCACACCGTCTGATAAGTGGGCCCTTTGGCAGCTCTCAGCCATATCATAGGCTTACAATACCCACAACAGGATAAGTGTCTGTGTTTACTTGTGTGTGTGTATATATATATGTGTGTGTCCAGTTGCTACGTCTCTTTTTTTCCAATAGATGGTGCATTACAAATATTTGTAAGGCATTGCACTTGTTGTTCCAACAGATGGCACATCACAAACATTAACACTGCTTTTACAAGTGGCATATAACTGAAACATATGCATTTCATTTATCATTCCAAAAGATGGCTTATCACAAACATTTGTAGTAATAATAATTAATAATAATTTTTTGCATTTATATAGCGCTTTTCTCACTACTCAAAGCGCTTAGCAATTGCAGGTTAAGGGCCTTGCTTAAGGGCCCAACAGAGCAGAGTCCCTTTTGGCATTTACGGGATTCGAACCGGCAACCTTCCGATTGCCAGGGCAGATCCCTAGCCTCAGAGCCACCACTCTGCATTAATGCAAACATTTGTCATGTGCCATCTGTTAGAATGACATGACAAATGCAGTGCATTTTATTACTCCATGCAGTACAACATACATTCCAATAGATGATGCACTTCAAATGTAAATGCTGAGGTCTATAATTATTAGTTAGATTTCAAACCTTCTTAGATGGGTAGCACATCTAGGAGAAAATAATTGAACAAAAAGTAACAACCATGTAACTTTTACATAAATAGATATGCACATGTTTAAATGAAGGGTAAAGGGTTTATCCATTAGCTCAACCTGCTTAATTAAATTTAGGATCACAAAGCACCAGAACGTTTTCCAATAGCTTCAAGCACGAGGCAAGAAACAACCCTACACTGGGTAGCAATCCATCAGAAGACACCCTTACTCACACACTCACTCTTTTAAACAGTTGAGCGAAGCCAGATAATCTTTACACAGTCATCTTTGGACAATGGCAAAAGAGAAAAACGCAGGTAGACTCTGGGAGAACCTGAAAAGTCCAGACAGACAGTGACAAGGCTCATATCAAGGTTCCTGAAGATGAAAGACAGCACAGCTAAACACCATGTCAGGAAAAGTAAACGAGAGATCCAGAAACTTGAAATGAAATGCAACAAAAGACATGTTAGTGGAAGATCTGGCTTATTTGTGTTTCTGCCTCATACCATAGTGTCTTACCTTTCCAGGATGGTCTGTATACAAGTCAAGTCAAGTTTATTGCCATTTGCACAAAGTACAATAAAATTCTTACTTTCAAATCTTCTCAGAACAGTTGACAAAATACAGTACCAAAAAATGAATAAATAAATAAATAATATAATATATATAGCATACTATTATTGATCCTTACAAAGCCATACCTCTTTCTGCTTCTGCGGTCATTTCACCAAGGCCTGGCACTCACCTTGTGCTAGACACCAACCAGCAGTACTTGGTGGTTTCTTAAGAGATGGACATTGTTTAGGTAGGAGTCTTATAGATGCCTGCTGTGGAACACTTGGGTGCCATAACCACTAGTGTTGGAGCAGCCTATTCCTTTCACTGCAATCTTTGACTCTGTGGTGTATTAACTTCTTTAGCCACCAGACGGCAACACTGTTTGGTAGCTTGTTGCATTTTAGACATATGCCTGAACTACTGAATATCATATAATAGCCCTGCAGTGTGATAACTGGCTTCCTCATACATATCTTCCAAAATTTAAAGGCCATGAATGGTCAAATGTACCCAGTTAGACTTTTCATATCCTTGTGTGATATGAGAATTGAGTAATATCTAGAGAAGACTGATGGATGGATTAAAACAATCCTACCATACATTTCAATGGAGATGTGCAGTGATTATGCACTTAGCGTAAAGCCAATAAGCTATGCACCAGATAATGACAGAGACACACCACAGGCAGTCTTTCCCTGGCCCCCCAAGCAACCTTTCACTTCAATGACTGACACGGTCATCAACAAGGGACATGATAGAAAGTTTGCTTATTACTAATACTTAAACATACTAGCAGCATTCTTAAAACAGCCTGTTATATCTTCAGAATAACAGGAAACCATGGAAGTGACAAAATAATGGCAGCCTCTTCCTAAACAAGATTTGCTAATATTGCCAACCTAAATCAGCCTAATGCATGGGCGCGCTGGGCAGTTGCCCGGGGGTTCCATGAGCATAGAGGCCCCATGCTAACCTATGTATGTTGTGACTTGCTAAGTGGTTGTGTAGCTAGGGGCCCCAATGCACTGCTTTGCCCAGGGCCATGCATCCAGTCACGGTATGCCAACACAGTTGTTGGGAATCTAAAATCTCTTCCACCTTGGCCTCAAACAAGTCCAGGACAGGATACCAGCCCCTCACTGCACACACTTACTACAGTTATCTTTGCCAATTAAATTACCCTACATGTCTTTGGGACGTGACAGGACATGGAAGGTCCTCTGAGACAGTGGCTGGGCTTGTAATTGAGCCTGCAATAAACAAAGCTAAGAGGCTGAAGTGCCAACTACTGCGCCCCTGAGTCACCGACGCCACAATGTCTGTCATCTCCATTAACCTAAAAAGTTAGGCTATATTGTAAAAAAATGTTAAATATAATATAAATCAAGGGACATTATGTTCAGACTACATAATGAACTAGTGAGACCACATGTGGATTCCTTTATGCAGTTCTTATTTTTTTTTATTTTATTATAATGTTATTTGTTCCAAATTTATGCATTATGGAAGAGGTTTTATAATATGCAAAGCAAATATTCATTTCAATATAACAAAATTCGAAGATTTAAAAGAGTCATACAATAGATCTAATATATCACAAAAACCTCACTAAACCCCCACACTCACCCTGAACAGAGCGCTAATTAGTAATAAGAAAAGAAGCCCACTGTGTTGCATAACCTCTTATTAATTAAAGCCACAGTAGTTTAGCAAAAATACAGGCAGGAGCACAGCAGACTTACTTTTGAATAAGTTGTGTTCTGGAGGGAGCATTCAGACTCTTCCAAATGAGCAGAAGTGGCCAATGTGCTAACAATGTAGTGTGGGATATAATGGTCAGTTTATCACCTGATAGTCTAAGCACATCTACAATAACTCCAAAGAGTGGCGCAGTGGTAGAGCTGCTGCTTCGCAGTAAGGAGACCAGGGTTCATGTCTCTGGGTCCTCCCTGTGAGCAGTTTACATGTTCTCCCCATGCCTGTGTGGGTTTCCTCCAGGTGCTCCAGTTTCCTCCCACTGTCCAAAAGACATGCAGGTTAGATGAACTGGCCTTGGTGTGTGTGTGAATGTGTGTTCGACCTGCGATGGACTGGCACCCTGTCCAGGGTCTGTATCTACCTTGGGCCCAATGCAAGCTAGAATAGGTTCCAGCCTCCCCCAATCCAGGCCCTGGCCTGGATTAAGTGGGTTAGAAAATGACATGATAAGAGGATTTGTGATGATTGTCCACTCCCTGAGTGGTGGCTCTGTGGCTAAGGTATCTGGAACATTGCTGGCTAAAATGATGTTAATGCCAGTAGCGTGCAGCCGGGGCCCTTGGCCATCCGGGATGCCTCCATACTGGGAGGACTTGGGGAGCAAGCGTGGCCAGAGAGTTACCTCCCCCAGGACGTTGGATGGCAACCCCCACCCCGGGTTGCAGCAATACCTCGGACTCCCGCAGGGTTTCATGGGAGTTGGAGTTTGGTGCAGCCATGTTGGGATCCTCAGGCACTGCTAGGGGGTGCTGCAGCAGGAGCTGCTGAGCCCTTATGGGCAGATCTTCCGCCACACCCAGAAGTGCTGCCGGAAATGAGTCATCAAGCACCTGGAACACTTCCGGGAGCCTTATAAAAGAAGCCAGAAGCCACTACTCGGGAAGCCAGAGTCGGGAGGAGGAGGACATGGCCTGACCGGAGTAGTGGAAAGGAGAAGAGAAAGAGAAAAGAAAAGAAAATATTGTGTACTGTATGTGCTGTGCTTTAGACTGTGCTGTGCCTGTGGGAAACGGGGAAGACGTTCATCAAGAACATAGGGACACCGTTGGAAACTTAAGGGTAAATTTCACAGAAATTAGGAGGTTTTTCTTTGCACAAAGAACCACAGACACATTGAATATGTGATCAAGTAGTGTGGTAGACAGTAGGAGTTTAGGGCTTTCAAAACTCGACTTCATGTTACTTTAGAAGAAAGAAGTGGATAGGACTGGCAAGCTTTGTTGGGCTGAATGGTCTGTTCTCGTCCAGATTGTTCTAATGTTCTAATTTGCCTCATCAGTTCATAATAATGGAAGTTTGGTGTACCACATAGCATCTAGAACTATGACACCTTACTTTATCAGCAGATATAGATGACAGCAAAGACTGGCAAGTAAATGTGACTTTGTGCACAATGGATTAGAACAACAGCCTGTCATTTCAGTTTTGCTCCCTGTTTTCTATACTGTATAAAGAAGACTTAAGCAGAAGAGCACATCGAGGCATTTATCTGAGGAGGCCCTTTAAGAAGAGCTGCTGCCAATGGTTACCATAAGACCGATAAAGTGCTTGAAAACTTGCAACTAAAGTCATCATACAATGAAAACGGCTGGAAAAACATAATCGTACATTGAAATGAGTCTTGTATCAAGCCTGCAACAAAACCACTGAGAAAGGAAACCTCGACAAGCTACTCCAGGCCCAAATTTACAACTCTAGCCACTGGACGAGGAGCGCAGGAAACTCTCCACCTTCAAGTTACGAGCGCTTTATGCCCAGGCCTTCCTTCTTCTTTTTTTTTTTTAACCAGGAGCATCCTGTTAACTTCAGTGAGTACATTTAGTATTCCGGCTAATATCTACTCCTATAAAATATTTAGAGCTAATCAGCAGTTCCTGTTTCACGCACCGACAGGCTAATTTTTCCCCTGGGGCCTCATGAATAAGACCCAGCGTCTTCAAAAGTTTTGCCTGGTCTGTTCCACAGCAGAGTCATGCAGAGGATTTTTTATAATTGAACATGAACCAGAGGTTAACCCGGGGCCATGACGGTGAACAGGCAGAGAAACGCATGGGTGCCCTCAGCCCGAGAAGGGTACACATAAACACAAAATCTACAGTATGTACAGTACATTTATTTATCAGCTCATGAATGATTATAAATAACTCTTAATGCTGATAAATATGATACATTCAATTAAATGTGGACAAATATACAGTAAATGGACGGGTTTATGGATGAAATTTATAAATTTAGTATAAACAGTCACATATAACTCAACATTCTTAAAACTGTTTAATCAAATTCAGAGTCATGGAACGCTGGACCCTGTCCCGCTAGCATTGGAGTCAAGGCAGGAACTAACCCAGGGCAAGCTGCCATTCCATCGCAGGGCCTATTCACGTACACACACTCAAACATTTACACTCACACACGCTCCATTTGGAGCTGATGATTTACATGTCTTTGGGATGTGAGAGGAAAAAAATCGGAATATGAAAAGGAAAACCCAGAATGTGCAAACTCCACAAAAATCACAGCCAGGCATGAGATTCGAATCTGGAATGTTGCACCCATGATGCAGGAACACTGACCACTACACCACTCTGCCACCCCTTTAATGCATCTGTCACACATACAAGCCTAGGGAACGGCTTGCTGCCCTTGATAAGAGGCAACACGCTCAGTAACTGTTTCCCTCTAGAATGGAGGATGAAAAATCCCGTTGAACAGTGATGTCATGTCTGCTATACCACCAGATGCCCCGCCCCTTCCGGCACCTCCATTATAAAAACAGCAAGATGACTGGAAGTCAGCGTTATGCTAAGACCAACTTTCTTAGAGGATGGTTACTCCAGAGACCACCACAAAAAGAAGGAACTCATTTGAATGGGACTGACAGTCCTCCCTTTTTCTGATCATTTTTCTTGATTATTTATCCATTACTGTAGCAACCCCTAATGGGAGCAGCCGAAAGAAGGAGAAGATTTATCCATTACAGTGGAACCTCGGTTCACGACCATAATTTGTTCCAAAACTCTGGTCGTAAACCGATTTGGTCGTGAACCGAAGCAATTTTCCCCATAGGATTGCATCTAAATTCAATTAATCCGTTCCAGACCATTCAAACTGTATGTAAATATATGTATTTTTTTAAGTTTTTAAGCACAAATATAGTTAATTAAACCATAGAATGCACAGTGTAATAGTAAACTAAACATAAAAGCATTAAATAACACTGAGAAAACCTTGAACAGAGAAAACTAACATTGCAATAGTTTGCGCTATAGCGCTACCAACCGCTGGCTAAAAACACTTTTTTTTTAATGAGTTTTAAGCACAGGGAAAAAAAATGAACATTTGAAAAAATCTGTAATTTAATAAACCACCAAGAAAAGTAACATTGCAACAATGCACACTACGAACTGATCGCTGTAAACAGAAGTGAAAACAAAATCAAGCCCGATGCATTCTTTAACTGCCTTCCTACCTTATGTGTCCAGCTCTCTCTCTCAGGCTGCCTGTGTGTGTGCGTCTGTCTCTCTCTCTTGTGTGTGTGCCTCTGTCTCTCACGCTGCCTCTGTGTGTGTGTGTGTGTGTGTGTGTATATGTGTGTGTGTGCGTCTGTCTCTCCCTCTTGTGTGTGTGTCGCGCTCTCTCACTCTCTCTCTCTTGCTTGCTGCACAGGAAATGCACAGGGAGAGACTGAACATGTACAAACCGAAAGGGAAACTGGCTTGTTCGTATACCGAATGTGTGGTCGTGAACTGAGGCAAAAGTTTGGCGAACTTTTTGGTCGTAAACCGATTTGTACGTGTACTGAGACGTTCGTGAACTGAGGTTCCACTGTATTGTGTTTGCACATCCGCAACCAAACTCTTTGATGATTTTCCGTCTCTCTTAATACAATACAAATTAAATGGAAAATAAATAATGTAATAACATTAGGTGTGCTTAATCCAAATCAGGGCTCAGCCTATCTCGCCAGCTTTGATCACAAGGCAGGAAGCAATGGTGGAAGTTGTACCAGTCAATCACTGGGCACACTCACTCGCATCCTCAAACTGGGTCAATTTAAAATCACTAAATAACCTAACAAGTGATTCTTGAGTACCCCAATATAAAACACAGCAACGAGCGGAAGATGTTACCTCCACACGACAGCAATCGGGTCCAGAATTAAAACCCAAGATGCCAAAGCTTTAGTGCTAACGAGTGCATCAACAAGGAGCATTTACGAAATACGCAATTTTATTACAATATACATTACAGGTCAAAGATTTTACAATACCTCAGTTTTTCTTCAAATTTAATCAGCTGAAATGCAATGAATGACCTAAAATGGTGAAAGGGTAAGCGGTAAACTGCCAGAAGTTTAAATTTTATGTTTAGGTTAGCAAAAACTGAAAAAAGTGGAAATATCAGAATAATACAAATGGGCCTGCTTCAGGGAACAGCTAATAGGTTACAATCTACACATGTTCTACAGTAATTAAAGTAAATGAAGCCTTGCAATTTCTGTTGATTACTTAAAAACTGAAGTTAGTAGATGGATTGGGAGAGCATGGGGGGGGGTCATGAGGTCACTGGAAAGGGGTGTGTGGCGCTCCCAATATCTCTGCAAAAGGACGAAGGTCCAAGTTTTTAGAGTCCTGGTGCTTCCTGTCTTGCTATAGGATAACCAGTGACCTGAGACGAAGACTGGTATGTCTCTACGGAAAATCCTTGAGTACCGTTGGTTTGACTTTGTGTCAGATGAGCGGTTGCTGGATGTGAGGCTCATTACCTGCATTGTGAGGGAGCATCAGTTACAGCACTACGGCCATTTGGCGCATTTCCCCGAGGGTGATCCAGCTCGTACGATCCTCATTGTTGCGGACCTAGGGGTCACCCACGTAACACCTGGCTGCGTCAGATAGAGGGTCATTTCCGGAGGGTGGGACTGGACCGCATGTCTGCCTGGGGGTTGCCAACCGGGATCCCGAGTTGTTTCGTCGTGTAGTGGGTGCGGCAATGCACTGTACCAGTGCATGCTTCCCAACTTGACTTGGCTTAAAAACCCTCTCTCTGTTTTAAAGCAGAGATGAAGCAGATTGTGTTACTACACCCTCTGAAGTTCTACTTGGAGAAAATTCCAGTGATAATGGCTAGAAAACGGCAATTAACAAATGAAATGAGACAGAGGATAATTACCCACAGAAGTGTAGAACTTTCAAAAAAAAATCAAAGTGTCAGTGAGTCCAGTGGTGTCCTACACAATCCAAAGGCAACTGGAAAGTGGAAGAGACTCTGATAGGAAGAGATCTGGCAGACCCACAGTCACAAGCCAATCAGAAGACAAGTTTGTGAGGGTCTCCAGCCTGTGTGATCGCACAGCTTAACAGTGGTCTCAGTTTCTACTGTGAAGAGGGGACTTTGTGCTGCAGGATTAACAGGGCGAGTGGCAGTAAGGAAGCCATTCCTTAAAGGACAAAACGGGGCCTTGAAGTACCAACAGAGGACTACAGCAGACTGGAAGAAAGTGTTATGGACCGATGAATCAAAATTTGAAATCTTTGGTTCATCACGCTGGGTGTTTGTATGTCATCGAGTTGGTGATGGTGATGATTCCTCAGTGTGTGACACCAGCTGTCAAACATGGAGGAGGAGGAGGAAGTGTGAGTGACTGGCATTCTGAACCAAAAATGTTATCACAGTTTGGTTGTTATATCACCATAAGGTGGCTACTTTGATGAAACAAAAACTTGAATAAAGTTTTGTACACTTAATGATTGCTTGACTTATTCTTTTTCTTTATTTGCCATTGTTTACTTTACTTTACTATGCCTTGATTTCATGCAACATTAAGACATTAAACAGCAGGCATTTCCATAAAAAAATAAAAAATTAGGTGTTCTAAAACTTTTGACTGGTAGTGTAATTTAATATAAAAATATAATAACTTTATTGAATATCCATCCATCATTGAACGTGCGTAGTCCTGTTCATGGTCACCAAGTGTATCAGCATTGGGCATAATGCAGGAGCTAACCCTGCCTGGCATGCCAGTTCATCACAGAGCGCACTCATGGTCACACTCTCACTCACTCACTCAAATGGAGCCATTTTAGAGCAATTTAACCTCATCTGAAGGGAGGAAAACGTCACACAGGGAAATCGAGAGTCAGTGGTGGGTTAAACCAATAAACTTGTGCTCCAGAGTCCCATACCACTAGGGGGGCCCACTACCTACTTATAAAAATCCAACCGCCTCCTCAATCAGTACAATCAGAGCTCAAGCCGATGAAGGGACTCTTGCAGAGTTTCTCTTTCATTACATTCTAACACTTCAGATGCTTGCACCACTAATACTTTAAAGATCATTCCACTGGATCGTTGCTTTTTCTGTCTTCTTCCTCAGTGGGAGTATTTTTCATTATTTATTAAAATGTCGTGTCCACCACACACATGCAGACTCAGGGAAGTCTGACTGAATTTTGGATTGGGCTCACACGGAGAAGAAGGTCTACCATGGATGCATTAAGAAACCCCAGAGTTCTGCAGAGCAGGAACCTCTTTCTCCCCATTTATTCAATTATGATTGCCAAGCAATTAAATAATCCTGAAACATCTCTGTGACTTTCTCTCCACTATCTAAATAGAGGGGGAGGATAACAGGGTCACCATTTTAAAAAGTAGATGGCATCAGACCAAGCCAGAAGCTAGTGAACATCAGTAAGTGATGAGGTTGCAGGACAAATGCCAGGACCAATGCCAGGGTTACTCTGTTTCAGTCTGCTAATAACTCTATTGAGACTTTCACACACATACACACACAACTGGAACTCACCAAAATTCATAATCAAGACCAAAAGACTGCAAAACAAACGTAACAAACAAACAAACAAAAAAAAAATAAGCAACTAAACACACATGGGATAGACAAACACTGACCATTGAACTGTCTGGTAGGAAATACAGAAAGACTCCCTGGAAATTGCTGTATTAAGCAATCTGCTATGATAAGAGAAACACTTGGTGGCATCTTTTACATCCATTATATACATAAATTAATTCGTTACTTAGCCAGAATAATCAAGTTATTACAGGGAATTTTAGTTTTACATCAAATGAATTGGTTACGTGCTTTGACAGAAAAGGAGTTTTTACAGTGCTGCAAAGTGACATACCCTTCCTGACCACATGGGGGCACCAGTGCGCACCACAGCGGGCCAGCTTCTTATCGCGTTCTTTAACATTCTTGATGATAGTTAAGTTCTGTAGTGGGGATATAAATTGTGACTAAAAGGCATGAGGTGGCCAAGCTGTGTAGCTCTCCTGCTTAGATTCTATGACAGGATAATCACCACATCTAAGGGAATGGGTCACCAGGATGCCTTTCCCCACTGGGCTATTAAGTGTTGGCTCCACTGCTAAGAGGCAATGCTGCTACAAGCTACAAAGCTACAAAGAAAGAGAGATGAACTGTGTAAAAGCTAACAGGCTGTTTAACATTACATGACTTAAGAAGAATGCCTGCGAGTCCCCCTGCACTGACAGCGCCCAAGGTGCCTTACTCTTCTCACTCTTCTCTGAAAATGACATGCAAAAGTAAGAAGAGCACTGGTTCCACAGTAAAGCTTCACATATTGATTAGTACAACTTTTCTCAGGAATGTAAAGGGTGCAGATGACCTTGTAATTAGCCAACCAAGAGGCCCACTGAATCGGAAGGCAATAACCTCATTGCTCAATCATCCACATGCCAAGTAGGGAACCTGACATGAAATCCTGAAAAGACGGCTGCACTCTGCATGTCTACCTGACTACCCAAATCGAAGTGCAGATGATTCACATCACTTGTTTCTAGAGGTGGAATTTACAGCAGACACTGATATGACAGAAAACAAGTGTGAGGACTGCCAGTCTGCTCAAAGTCAATGAGGCTGGTGTCTCGTTCACAAAGGAGAGAGAGAGCGTTTGAGTGCCGTCTCTAGCACGTCTTTCCTGAGGGGACAAGACAGCAATCCTGTCGCTCTCAGGACTAAGTGTCAGGTAAAAGAAAGATTCAGTTGTTGTCTCTAACAAGTTTTTACTGAGAAGATGAAACACAGAGAGATCCTGTTACTGTTTCTACCATCCTTTTAGTGAGACGGACACAGAGAGATTTCATTGCTGAAACTAACAAGCCATTAGTGACAGGTAGACCTAGAGAGACCCTATAAGGGTCATTAACAAGCCTTTAGTGGCAAGCAGATGCATATGCAGAAAGATCTTGTCATTGTCCATAACAAGCTTACAGTTTCTGAAAAGCCTTCAGGTAAAAGGCAGACACACATATGAGATCCTGACAGTGTCTCTAACAAATCTTTAGTGAGATGAATGAGTAGATGGACATCCCATCACTGTCTGGAAAAAGCTTCCAGGGAATATTATGTTAGTAGCCATGGCATCAGTCAAAGACTTGTAATAGAATTATTTTAGAAAATACGGGGCTCTGCCCCCTGCTCGCTTCGCTCGCCAAACCCCGAGCTCTGCCGCTTGCGTATGACAAAGCAGATGTACAATTTAAACAGATTGTTATTTTCATGGGAATTGTTACATATGCATAATAGAACTAAGTACTTTACATTACAGTGAGTAATTAACCATAATAAAAAATAGTAAAACATAATAAATTGAAAGAAAATGATGTTTCATGTTGCATTAGAGGTATTCATTGTGTTATACGTTTTCGTTCTCTTTGGCTTTGAAATTAACACGCAAATACTTTTTAAACTTACACTTTTACTGTAAAACTTCAGTAAAAACAATATTTGGAATTAACGTTTCATCAACATCGCATTGAATTTTGATTCCGTGTTTGGAGTTACATCATGACAACACAACGTATAACTGCCCGCGAGTGAATATCATTTCTTTCTCTCTAATAAATAAACCAACTTTTTCGAATGTTTGTCCCTGTGATTTGTTAATTGTCATAGCAAAAGCTGTTCTAACGGAAAAATGTAAATGTTTTAATACAAATGGCATATCAAGATCTCCTTTGGTGTCTAATGTTATCTGCGGAAGATGTACTACATTACCTTTCTTGTCGCCTGTTAAAATTTTACATGTCAGAATTGTTTGACCAATTTTGAATACAACAAATCTTCTCCTATTGCATAGCCCATCACTCAGACATAAATTGCGCAATAACGTTACGATACATCCTTCTTTCAACAGTAATTTGGCCAGTGGAAGACTGAACGGTGCTAACAGTTGTTGATATACTACAGGATATTGTAAGTTGATGTTTTCATCTTCCACAACATCACCACTCACTGTCTCAGCATAGTCTATTGATTTGCTTTTAACTAATTTGCCGTGTAACCGATCAACAATTTTTGCGTTAATTTGTTTGACTTCATAATTTCTCGGTGCTAGGATTGCCCGTGTACTCATTTCTTCCGTTGATAACCCTTCGAGATGAAATTGTTCAATAAGATTTAGACATAATAAATCTTCTTTTATTGGGAACTTAAAGTGAGGAAAATGTAAAAATTTATAAGAGCGCAGGAACTGTGTTTGACAGAAACATTCACACGAATGAGAGGTGTGAGGACCGTGGGCGTGGGCCGTTAACCGGTTGAGAGGAGGGCGGGACTTGAAAAAATCTCTTGCCAATAGTCTCATCTCGTCTCAAGATTTTCTTTTATAATAAAGAGAAGTATTTGCTATCTCTTGTCCCATGTGCATCTTCAGCACCTTTCCTCAGTATCCACGTGTTTGAACATCACTTCCCCGGTGCTCCATCTCTCAAGAGTATTCCCATAACTCCTGCTTCTCATGCTCCATTATTATTTTCAAGGCACCTTTCTTGCCTCCTGTCCAGTTTTATACTTTCCATCTTTGAAGGCAAATCTCCTTGCATGTCTCACACTCTCACTTCCTCTTTCATCTCGTCACCGAAGCCAAACTAACCAATCACGCAAAAGCCAAACTGACCAATGAGATTGCTCTGAGGGACTGGACACACAGACCATAGTGTTGTTTTATATAGTAGAAGCAGATTATTTTTGAAAGAGCCTTTACTGAGGGAAAGTGTGGCCATGAAGGGGAGTCAAACACCTGCTCAAACACCAGATATGACCACACGACAGTCTTGGTTGAAAATGACCACTTTTATTCACAGAATACCTTGAAAAGGCCTCTTTCTCTGATAACAAACTATACAATCTCTTCTCTTTTTTCTTCCGGCACTCCTCCAAGGCGAGCTTTGTCATCCTCTTCTCCCTGGACAACGTGAAGGGCTCCCCTTTAAACCATTGTTTCCAGGAAGCCCTTCCAGGTCAGCCACCTCAGGACAGGAGTTCCATCATCTGAAATCTCCCCTGGGGCACCCATGGAATCCTACAGGAAAGCCTTATGGAACAACAACTGCCATACTGCCCACCATGTGTCACACTAGGACTCGCCAAGAGTGATGCTGCCACCCAATGTCCTGGTGAACGACATGCGCATGGAAGACATCTCTCATTGCTCCAATCTTCTTTTGGCAAGCCAACTGGAAAAGGGAATGCCAACCATCCCCAGTTGGGATGCTCCACCATTTACACTGTCCATCTGCTACACTGGACTCTCAGCCAGTTAAGAGAGTTCTGTCCACCACCGCCAGGATGCCTGTCCATCTATTTCTACCACCATGCTGGCATCCCATGCTGGCCTCATGGCTGAGACAAAGAACCCCCTGCTTCTCATCTGGACAATCCATAATATCGGCCTGTGCACAGGCAAGGGAAAAGACTCCATTTCGGCTAGGATGCCAGTCCATTTTTGACAACAGACACACAATGAGTTCCTGTTACTGTCTTTAAAAAGATTTTAGTGAGAGCAACACACAGAAAGACATCCTGCCATTGTAGGAAAGAAACTTCCACTGAGTCTAATATTATGTTATTTCTAAAACTAATTACATGATGGGAGACACACAGTGAGATCCTGTTACTGTATCTAACAAGTCTGTAGTGAGAGGAAGAGACACGCAGAGATCCTGATACTAAAATTTAGTAGTAATCAGAACTTACCAGATTTTAGTAGTAATTTAGTAGTAACCAGAATTTTGTGAGCAACAGAAAGATGCACAGAGTTTCCATTACTGAGTCTAACAAGCCCTTAGTGATATGCAGACATATACACAGCGAAAGCCTGTCATTGTCTTAATATGGTAAGCACACATAAACACAGTAAAGTGAGATTATGGTGCTCCTTGTAACAAGATTTTAGTCAGTTCAAGATTCTCTTACTAACTCTAATAAGGATTTAGAGGCTGGGTGGGTGAAGGCAAGGAGAGATCTTGGTACTGTTTCTAGAAAGCTTATAGTTAGATGGAAGACACACATACTGTAGATACCCTGTTGTTGTCTCAAACAAGGCTTTTATGAAATGGAAGATATACATGATGATCATCTCATGGTTTAGAACTATCCTTTAGTGAGATGGAAACATACATACAAAGATCCTGGTTTTGTCTCAAACAAGCCTTTAGTGAGATGAATGAACGTACATTCTATTGTTGTCTCAGACAATTCTTTAGTGAGATAAAAAAGACATGCAAACAGATCCTCATATGGTCTCAAACAAGTCTTTAGTGAGATGGATGTACATACACAGAGATTCTGTTGTTCTTTCACACAATCCTTTAGCGAGACGGAAGACATGCATAGAGATTCTCCTATGTTCTCAAACAAATCTTTTGTGAGATGGAGACACACAGAGGTCTTCTTGTGGTCTCAAACAAGCCTTTAGCAAGATGGACGTGCATACACAGAGATCCTTTGGTTGTCTCAAACAAGCTTTTGGGGAGATGGAGACACACATAAAGATCCTCATATGGTCTCAAACAGGCCTCAAGTGAGAAGGAGACATACAAAGAGATCCCGCTGATGTCTCAAAAAAGCCTTAAGTGAGATGGAAGACATGCATAGAGATCCTGCTATGGTTTCAAACAAGTGGATGGAGACACACAAAGACATCCTGTGGATGTCTCAAACAAGCCTTTACTGAGCTGGAGGAAACATGTAGAGATCAACTCAAGGTCTCAAACAATGCTTTAGTGAGATGTAGACTCACATAGAGTTCCTCTTATGGATTCAAACAAGCCTTTAGTGAGATGGATGTACATACACAGAAATTCTGTTGTTCTTTCACACAATCCTTTAGCGAGATGGAAGACATGCATAGAGATCCTCCTATGTTCTCAAACAAAGCTTTTGTGAGATGGAGACACACAGAGGTCTTCTTGTGGTCTCAAACAAGCCTTTAGCAAGATGGATATACATACACAGAGATCCTGTGGTTGTCTCAAACAAGCTTTTGGTGAGATGGAGACACACATAAAGATCCTTGTATGGTCTCAAAGAAGCCTTTAGTGAGATGGAAGACATGCGTAAAGATCCTGCTATGGTTTCAAACAAGTGGATGGAGACACACAAAGAGATCCTGTGGTTGTCTCAAACAAGCCTTTAGGCACAGATAGAGATCATATTATGGTCTCATACAAGCCTTCGGTGAGATGAAGGCATACACACACACACACATACAAAGAGATTCTGTTGTTGTCTCAAACAAGCCTTTAGTAAGATGGAGGCACACACAGAGTTCCTATTATTGTCTCAAATAAGTCTTTAGTGAGAGCTCCATTATTGTATCTAATGACTTTTAGTAAGAGGACACACAACGAGGCCCCATTTGTTACTAAGTCAGTCTTTGAGGACACACATGCCATTAGTGGAAGGAAAAGACATAAAGAAAGAAGTCACCCACAAGCTTTTAGTGCGAGTAAGAAGACCCACAGAGAGATTTCATGTTGAGGGTGACGTGTGTCCAGTAACATGGACAAACTCAAACAGACAGGCTGTGTTATTGATTCTCACAAGCCTTTAGTGTGTGTGTGTGTGTGTGCGTCACATAGAGATAATGACATTGCCTCCAACAAGCTTTTCTTGCCAGGGAGACTCACTGAGAGGTGGACTCTGTTACCATTGCTAACAAGCCTTTAGTAGAAGTGTACAACCCTAGACATATTCTGGCACTGCGTGTAATAAGCCTTTAGTGGCAGGTAGACACAAACCCATGGAGGTCCTGTTGCTGTCTGAAACGAGGCCTTAGAGGAAGGAAGAATCGCAGAGTGGTGGCGCTTCTCTCTGTAACAGTGTTTAATGAAGGCGAGACAACCTAAGTGGCCACATTGTCTGTAATAAACGTTTAGTGAGTGGGAGACACATAAAGAGATCCTTCTATTGACTTAAATAAACATTCAATCTACAGAAGACGCACAGACAGGTCATTTTTTATGCTAAATAAGCTCTATTATGAGGGCGACACATACACAAAGAAATCCTATTACCATCTTTAACAAGGCTTTAGCCACATGGAGGAATTATGATGAAGACTTCAGCGACTGGGAGATACTGCTGTTATCGATTCTGACAAGCCGTTAGTGGGAGAAACAGACACAAAGACCCTATTAAAGTCTCATATAAACTTAAAGCAAAAGTAAGATAAGAAGTGGTTTGGGTGTGGGGTATTCATTGCTGATGACACTCAAACAAATAAGTTATGTTTCAGACTCTAGCAAGCCTTCTTTGGAAAGGACACATCTGAATATCATGCTATGGTGCCACCCAAGCCTTTAGTGTGAGGCAGACACAGAAACAATGATCTTGTCTCTAACAAGCTGTTAGATTAGAGCATGTTAAATAAACTTTATTAATCCTAAGGGAAATTCAGACACATATAGCTGCAGAAGCATAAATAACAAGAATACACAGTCACAAGGGAGATACAGCCAATCAATAAGTAAATAACTAAATTAAAATAAACTTAACCAGTCTATCAGGTGGAAGCATTGAATTGCCTGATAGCAGTAGGCAGAAAAGACCCTCAGATGTGCTTATTAGCACACCATGCTAAGTGAGTGCCTCCTTAGAGGGGATGAAGGGGATTTTTCATAATGGTATCCCTCTTTTTCCATCATCCTCTTTTCCACAACAGCTTTCAATTTGTCCAGGGTTCGCCCTGTACATGAAGCAGGCTTTCCTGAGAAGTTTGTTCAGGCATTGTGATTCTTTTGAGGTCAGGTGGCTTCCCCTGGAGACTGCAGCGTTGAACGCCACACTAGCTACTATGGACTGGTAGAACATTTCCAGCAGCTTGCTGCACACATCAAAGGACCCGAGTCCTCTCAGGAAGTCCAGTCTGCTTTGACCCTTCTTTTACAGCACCACTTTGTTTGTCAGACCAGTCCAGTTTGTTGTTCATGTGAACCCCCAGGTACTTGTAGCTCTGCACCACGTCCTCCATCTGCTTCTTTGCATACCGAAAATCCACCAGCAGCTCTTGTCGAGTTGCAGGTTGTTGTCCCAGAACCACAACACAAAGTCCTCCACAATCTTCCTGTACTCTGACTCGTCTCCATTATTAAAGTAGCCTATGAGGGATGAGTCATCTGAAAATTTCTGTAAATGGCCAGCACTGGTATTGTACTGGAGGTCTGTTGTTTAGAGGGGTTAACAGGAAGGGAGTTAGGACAGTTCCCTGAGGTTCTCCAGTGTTACATGCCACCATTTCTGACATACAGTCCCTCAACCTTACAAACTGCTGTTTGTTGGGAGGCACATACTAACAGGTAGATTTAACTACTATTTCTAACAAGACTTTAACGGAAAGAAGTCAGACCTAAACATGTTCTATTGTTGTCTCTAACAAGCCATTATCGACACAGAGAGTGAGACTCAAATACATGGGTTCTGTTATCGACTCTAACAAATCTTTTAGTGGGTGGAATAGGATAAAGACTTTCTAATGAACGTGAGAGAGATACTTGTGGAGATTTCATTGCTGAGGTCAGCACACTTCCTAAGATGGAGCCACCAGAACAAGCAGGTTCTGTTACTGACTCTAACAAGCTTTCAGTGGAAGGTACTTACAAGCCTTTAGTGATAAGGAGACATACTGACAGGTCGATTCTGTTACCATCTCTAACAACACTACATCTCGGGACAACTTGGATAATCAAAAGAAGTTATGCTACAGTTTGCTGCATACTGCAATCAGAAGATCCTTGACAAAGGCGACCAGCACGGTTTTCAAAATGTGATGGAGATTTTACTCCTGGACATCCCCTCTGTGGTATTGATATATGCGTCCAAGCCTCCAAATACCTGCAACTGGAACATCTTGAAGTCATCCAGTAGACTACATGGAGTCCTGATAAGCACGTTTTATTATATGGTTGAACTCCAGATTTAAGGGTTTTGTCAAACCGTGTCTATTGGATGGAACTGACACTTTCTAGACTACGGAATAGTGACAGGGCTTCCGGGATATTTTATCCAGGAACATGAATATAATTCTGGGGTGTGTGTGTTGTAATGTGTGGTGATTATGACTAATGTAATGGTAAGGCTTTATTGTCTACTATGATGACCCACATACCAAATGATATATAATGAGTGTGCTGATGGTACGAGTCTGATTTCCAATACCTTATATTTATTTTGGATTTAAAAGTGGGTTTTCCTTATTTATCCCTTTGATAATACTGGGTTGATGAAATGTAAAACTTGTCTTGGAGCTCCCCTTTCTTCTTACGATTGGTGGCGACTCCGTTTGTTCACAGTTTGAAAAATGCTGTCATCGGGTGTTTAATTAATTATCTACGCTTTTATTAATATTGGGCACAAAATATGTAGTATCATTCTCTTGATATACGGGTTTTGATGATCCAAGTTGTGCTGAGATATGGGGTAGTAAATATATATATATATATATATATATATATATATATATATATATATATATATATACATATACACTTTGAAGTCCCGCGAGACTTCTTGCACGTCACGCCCTACTTACAAACAATTTCTCGGAGACACTTTAACGTCCCACGAGACAAGGAAGTGAGACAAAAGGACAGCTGCTGTGCAGGCTTTTAAATGATCGACGCGCAGCGCGACATGCAGATCACGCAGCACGGCAGTAGATGATCCATCCTTAGTGTGCGTTCTGCCCCCCCACCCCCTTCACAAAGCGAGCGGCAGAGACGCAAAGTGGCTAGCGTGAAGCGTGCCACCGGGGGTGGGGGTTGTGGGGTGGGCGAGCGAAGTGAGTAGGGGGCACAGCCCCCTAGTATATACAGTATATATATACCAACTGGGTAAACACAATTTAATTCAAACAAAAAAGAAGAAAGAACTTAACGTGTGCACGATGGCACTACAATACACAATTGGCCATTAGCTTCTTATTGCCCTTTAGTGGAGTTTCTTGGAAGGGCTGTTTTGGAGTCGTCCTTGACTGTCAGGCTCTCGGGTCCACCTTCTGGGGATGTCTCCCTTTAATATCGGTCTGACTTTAGGGGTGGGCCTTCTATGGCTCTGTTGCCCTCATTGGGCAGTTTTTGCGACAGCGCCCTCTCTCATCCTGGGGTGTTACCACATACCTTAGATGAGCCTGGATGGCCACCCTCTGGATATATAACAAAAGTCGGTTTAATATTTTGTTTTTACCATCTCTAACAAGCCTTCAGTGGAAAGCTACAAACCCAGACAAATTCTGTTATTGTCTGTAACAAGCCTTTGGTGTCAGGAAGACACAAACACATAGAGGTCCTGTTACTGTCCAAAACAAGGCTTTAGCAGGAGGAAGACCCACACAGAGGTCAAGCTCCTCTCTGTAACATTGAAAGCGAGACAAAGTAAGTGGTCACATTGTCTGTGATAAACCTTTAGTGAATGGGCAACACATTAAGTGATTCTTCTACTGTCTTAAAAAAGCTTTACTCTGGGGAAGACGTTAGAGACAGGACATTTTTTTATGTTAAATCAGCTCTAGCATGAGGGCGACACATACTATTACTCTCTTTAACAAGCCGTTAGGGGAGGCAGACACACAGAGGGGTCACGTTCTTGTCTCTAATAATTCTCTAGTGTCAGAGAGATCCTGTTACCGTCTCTAACGAGCCTTTTGCGAGACTGAAGCACAAACAGAACATGCTAACAGCAGCATACTCATTAGCTGTGGACACCAGGCAGGCGGCCCTCTCAAGGACCGCTGCTACAGGAGGTGGCAGATTGCAGGCTCCAGCACACCAGTGACAGATGCCACAGAGTGACCAAGTGAAAGAAACACATATGTCCACCAGGAGATCAGTGTCACAAGTGTGCTTAGGCCTCTCTCTCCAGGGTTTTGTCATTGTCATATAACCTTTAGTCAGAAGCTCATCTCATTATTTCCAGCACACTGCAGCTACAAGAGACGCATCATCAGCATCATCCCAAGGCCAACTCCTGCTTGGATGTGGGACATCTGGTCAATGAGAATATCTGGCACACTGCCACGGGGGTAATATTGAAATCTCACAGGGTGCACTGCCCATGACTCTACAGCTTCATTTGAAAATTAGATTATGTTCTTTTCTTTTTTCTTACTCTTAAATCCCCAAGGCTTTTGCAGGCCTGATTGCTTTTCATCTTCTTTTTCGCCCAGCTCTGCTCAACTCGCATTGGCAGAATCACCGGTCAGACGGAGGGGCTCTCCAGGCACCGAGCGCACTGCTTGCACGCCACTCGCTAAACGCTCCAACTAGACCCCGGCCAAAGAGAAGCCTCGCAGGAAAAACAAATGTTTTCTAATTTGCCAGCAGCATGCTGACAGAAGATCAGTGTAAATCTTTCCTGGTTTACTTTGCCGACTTGCCGTCAGTTTCTTGCCGCTTTGAACTGTGATATGTTTCGAGATGAGTGATGAATATTTAATATTAACTGTACACAAACAGCTGTGTGAACAACAGCCACCATCAAGGCGGGGGCCATGAGAAGGGAATTGTGGTGCAACCTCAAAACATGCAGCAAAAGAGACTAAAAGGAGGCTGTAGTCAAGGAGAGAGGGAGAACGCTAGTAGGGTGGATAATGAAAATCAGTCAGCAGTCATTCTATTTCCATTTTCTTCATATCTAGGTCAAAGGATCCTGGTTGAAGCACCCAGAATTACAACAAGCTCTGCACAAATGCAATCCTCTGCCCACTTTAAAAATACCACAGCACACCTTCTGCTGCCTCTTGAATATTTATCGCCAAAACGCATATGTTGCATCAAGAAAATGACCTCTCCACTCCCTGTTATCTTCTCATTAAGCTCTCCACACACTCTAAACTGGCCTCACCTTGTTTTCTATAAAAGCCATTCTAACCTGAATCCACCTGAAGTCACTCTGTTATTAAGTACTATACAACCTGCATCCCACCTGCCCTTTCTCACCCTGAAATCCGTTAGGATCCTTATAATAAAGACTTTTAGGTAATCTGCAGTCCCGCACCCACCACTTCCATTCACAATAAACAGGCCCATCCCCTTTAGCATGCCCACCATTGCACGTGTGCTGTTGCGCTCCCAATTATCTATCTCTCTTTCATTAAGTTTTGAAGAACGCGCCCCTCGCTTTCCCCTTCTCTCCCCACATTCTGCTATGATCCTTAATGTGAGGACTCATAAAAATATTGTATATTACCAATACTGGCCCAGCCACCACTTGAAGTCACTACAGTATGGCCACATCTTGTTAACTAATCCAGAGTTCCATCTTCCTGACTTGTACTGGTTGCAGCGCTCTTGTTAAATAACACACGCATATCACCATACCTCAAAGTCTACTGTGATTATCCCCCCTCTCTCATTAAATATTGCAGAACTTGCAGCTCAACTGCCCTGTTTCTCCCCACATTCTGCTAAGATCTTTATGATCATGACTCTTCTTTTGTGCGTTCTTCAACCATTACAATACTCCCAACTTCTATCTCTGGTCATTATAATCAGATGCTTTCCTCTAAAGTACTCCTTACTCCCCACTATGCCACGATGGCACTTGCCACACTACTGAGGGTTAACAGCCGGTTGTCTTGACCCCCCACTTTGCCAAGATCCCTATAAGCGGCCTCCTCTTCTTATATGTACTACAATCTATTCCAAACAATCAATCCTCCTCCTCTGCTGATACTAAAATATTTTAGGCAACACACATACAGTATTTTGCTTCAGAAAAAGAACCTCTCTACCTCCTATCACCTTCTCATTAAGATTCCACACAATCTAAACTGGGTTTGTGCAGGCTTATCTCTGTTTTCTATAACTGCCATCCTAATCTGAATCCACCTGAAATCATTTTATTATTAAGTACCGTTCAGCCTGCACTTCTCCTGCCCTTACTCACCCTGAATTCTATTAGGATCCTTATAATAAGGACTTTTCTCTTAGACATTGCACACTTCCGTTCAAAATAAGCAGGCCAATCCCCTTTAGCATGCTCACTATGGCACAGGTGTTGTTGTACTCCCAATTATCTCTCTCTCACATTAAGTTTTGCAGAACCTGCACAATGCCTGCCCTGTCTCTCCGCACATTCTGTTATGATCTTTATGATCAGGACTCAACAAAATACTGTATAATACCAATACTGGCTCAACCACCACTACTGTATGTTATGGCCCCATCTTCTTAACTAATCCTCACTTCCCCAGTGGTCACAGCGCTCTTACTAAGTAACACACAAGTATTACCATACCTACTCCCTCACCCCGAAGTCTATTATTAATCCATCTCTCATTAAGTACTGCAGAAAGTGTATCTCGCAGTCTGTCTTCTCTCCCCCCTCATTCAGCTAAGATCTTTATGATTATGACTCTTCTTTTACGTGTTCTTCAAACATTACAGTTTTCCCACTTCTACCTCTGGTCACTACAATCAGGCCCTTTACTCTAAAGTACTCCTGAATCCCCACTTTGCCAATATTCCTATAAGTGGCCTCCTCTTCTTACATGTTCTACAATCCTCAAACAATCAAGCCCCTTCTCCTCCTTTTATGCCTGCTACGCTCCCAATGATCACAGCCCTGTCAATTTGATGGTTCTACACCCCTACTCGACCTCATTCCCCTCCAAACTCTCCCTTACTGCTTCTCGTCAAAGTATTGTATATTCCCAGTCCTGACCCAACCCCCACCTCAAGTCACTACAGTTAGGCCCCACCTTTATAACCAATTCTCCAATCCCAACCTTCTGGTCCTCTCAACTCACATTCTGCTATGATTAACCCTCTCCTATTACTGTATGGCCAGTCTCTTCTTTAGGCATTCATCTACCCAGTTTCTGAATGCCCCCTTAAAGTATTCTAAATCGCCTGGACTCATTCACACCTACATCGGGTATAGGTCCTACAGTCTCAGCCTAGCCATACTCCTGCAGTTGCCCCAGTAAGGATTCTGTATATCCTAACCCACATCAATAGCCACTCCATACTATGCCATACACCCTATGTTTGGATTCACACCCCTTAAACTGTTCTATAAACCTCATCCTGATGATCCTCTACCACCAGGTCTCTCCTTTTTAAGTATTCCTGAACCCCTGCATTGCCATGCTCCCTCCTTCCCAGAAGGTCACTGCCCTTTTGTTAAGCATTATTCAACTTGTAATGGCCCTACCATACCCTTATACAGGTCTATATAATCATCTCTCTCCCATCCAGTCAAACTCTACTTGGTCATATACTCCCTAATGCACCATGGCCCTCTTACCAAGAATTCTACAACCATTAATTTTGCAGCTCATCCAACAGTCTAACCAGTACCCTAAAAGTACTCTTCATCTCCCTCTCACCCCTACCTACAGTCCATAAACTCCTGGATATGCCCCCTCAAGCATTATTGAAGGTCACCACTATCTCTTTATGAGTTCTACAAAGCCTAAGTTACCTGATTCCATCCAGCACTCTACCATGTTCTCAGTGGTCAGCCTCTCCCCCATCACCCTTTTGCAACCTCATCTCCCGGAAGTACCCTACACAATTAGGGCCGCTCTGCCTTAGGAATTCTGCCAGCCCCACCTATTAGGTCCTCTAAGTTGTACTGTTATGAGCCCACTCAAGTATTCTTCCCCTTAGACCTTGACCTGCATTATTAACAATTCTACTCTTTCTTTTATGGACCCCATTTAAGATGCTACTACCTAGGAATCCACAGCCCACCCTGCCAAAGGACAACTCTAACATCCATTCTTTCACTCTCATTTCAGCGCACCATGATCACCTGTATTGACTATAAGAAAGGTTCCCAAATTTAATATTAATAAAAACATCATGCACAACTGTAACTCCCTGCACACACCGATACCCTCTAATGATCGAGCCCCACTTTGAGCATCCATCTTTATTTTATGTGTCACCTTTCGCAGAGCACCCTGTTACATACAGCATTATAAAGCACACATGAATACAAATCAAACAAGAAAGACTGCAAAGTACAAAACCACACATCAATCCATTTTCAGACTGCTCTTATCCAATTCAGGGTTGCAGAAAAGTGGGCATAAGGCAGCATCTAAACCCGAAAGGGGCATCAAAAGACCAATACCAGATCATTCAAATACACAATTAGGCACAGGAAAATAAAAGCTGAGGCCTATACATGCACAAAAAGGTAAAAAGGGAATCTTCAAAGGACCACTAGCAGTTTGATGGATGCATAAGAGTCAGTTAAATGATAAAATTAACAGAGGCACAGCAGATCTAAAACATACAAAAGGAAAACTGAAAAGGAGAGGGCATCACAAGGTAGGAGCCACAGGCTAAATCAACATAATCAGATAATCTTAGGCTGATTATGACATGCTGAGCAGCTGGTCAGAATGATGATATCAAAACAGTAAGTTGTTATATGTATTCATTGAATTTAACCAAGTGAGGACTCTTTAAAGGTAATGAAGATGTGCTTGAGAGAGTATCAAGAGATACTAGTGTTTGGGATACAGCAGAATTAAATTTGGACAACATCGTCTACTGCTTTCACCACCACTGCACCCTGATCCCTCCTTCCTGCCTAATGATGAAGGTTCTCCCGTTTAGAAACTGTTCCATCACCTCCTTCTGTCTTTTATTAAGATAAATCCTGGACCTCTTAAATTATTACAATAAGATCCTCTCCTTCAGGTATGTGTTCAACAGCCCCTGGCTGTCCATGCACACCCCCAAACCCCTGCTGCCTTAATAAGATACGTCCTAACCTACATTAACCATCCCACTCTACCATGTACCCTATGATCTGTTTTACTCCCCTTAAACTATTCTACAAATCCCATCTTGATGATCCCCTAACATGTAATCTCCACTATCAGACATCTGCTTTTAATGTATTGACAACCCCTGCCTTGCCATGTTCCTCTTGTCTGTTTTGGGAATGGCAGCATCTCTGACCATAAGCTCTTACAATGGATACATACAGCAGAAAAGATCATTAGGAGATATAAATCCTCCATTAAAGACATCTTTATCAAGCGTTGTATCCGCAAATCCACTCTTGTCACGGTCTGTTTGTCCTACTGCCATCTGGCCGAGGGTACAGAAGCAATTGAACCAGCCCTGCCAACTTCTGCAACATCTTCTACCCCTTGGCTGTAGATACTCTGAACTCTGTGCTGCTCCCCTTCACCCAGATCCGTTCCTAGACATCTATGTATATAGAGAACACCTGTTGCAACAACTATCATTAGTGGTGGTTATCACTAAATTATTAATTCATATCAATTTCAATGCATTGCTCTCCAATCATTTACCTATTATGTAATCACTTACTGCATCTATTAGTAGAGTAGAGTAGAGTAGAGTAGAGTAGAGTAGAGTAGAGTAGAGTTCTTTACTTGTCTTGTACTTGTCCTGTGTTTATGTGTCCTGGAGAATGTTACTTCATGCCACTGTATACTGCCATATGGTGTATGGATGCTAGGCCAATAAAAGTACTTGACGTGACTTAATCATTACATGCAACATTTACTTGGCCTCCCAAATCCTAAATCCTGTAAAGATCCCTATTATAATCCCTCTCCTTTCAACTTCCATCCATTCAGACTCTGCGTGGAGTAAAATAATAACTGATGCCTATAAATGTGCAAAAAGATAAAAATGGAATCTGTAAAGGCAGACACTGACATTAAGCAAATTTAAATGGACTCCTTGGGGCAGGCTAGTATCACACTGACTGAAAGATGAACAGGTTTCCTTGCAGAGTTTTCTAGTGGTTGTGAAGCTGGACTATAAATTAGATGACTGGCTGTTCATTTCCAGCCAGCGAATCACTGTGTGACCTTGACCTATACATGCCTGAGCTTTAAGTGTAAATCTGTCTGTCTAGCTCTCTACCTACAGTATCTATCATATAGTCCCTTTTCTTATCCATCTTTCCAGCTTTTCATATCTATCTATTAATCTATGAAGTAGTGCCTTTATATTATATAAATATGTGTATATATATATATATATATATATATATATATATATATATATATATATATATATATATATACAGGGTATATACAGTATTTATATATATATATATATATATATATACACACACACACACACACCAGTTAGAGAAGAAGGGCTAGGGACTTTCAAAGTCTCTACTGTAATTTTGAGCTTCTTGGACTGAATGTCCTGTTCTTGACACAATTTATTCTAATGTTCAATTTTCCTATTTATCGACTGTATATAGTGCCTTTCATTTCTATTTATCTATATACTGCATATGGTGCCTTTCCTTTCTACCTATTTACCTATCTATCCATTATATTCTGTCATTTACATCTGTCTATATATTATATATATTTTTTTATATCAATCTTTGTATCTATCTGTTATATAGTGCCATTCATATCTATCTATTTATTACACAGTACCTTTCATATCTATCTATCTATTTATATATTGCCATACCTTTCTACCCATTTACCTATCTATTTATTATATAGAGCCTTTCATTTCTATTTATTTATTTACATATACAGTGCATTTCCTGTCCATCTATTTACCTATCTATTCATTGTATAGTGTCATTTACATCCATCTATCTATTATATAGTGCCTTTCATATCTATCCACTGTACATAGTGCCATTCCTTTGTATCTATTTAATATGTAGTGCCTTTCACATTCTATCTGTCATATAATGCCTTTCATTTCTGTTTATCTACCTACTGTATATGGTTTTCTACCTAATTTCTACCTATTTACCTATCTATCCATTGCATAGTGTCATTTACATCTATCTCTTTATCTGTTATGTATTGCCATTCATATATATATTCAACTATTATATTGCACCTTTCATATCTACCTATCTGTTATATAGTGCCTTTCATATCTATCTACTGTATACAGTGCCATTTCTTTTTATCTATTTACCTCTTTATTATACACTGCCTTTCACATCTATCTATCAATCTGCATATTCTTATTGATTGATCACTAGACATAAAATGTATTTAAAGTATTTAATAACTGTGCTTGCAATGCATTTGTAATGTATTTAATAACTTTTTTTTGTTTCAGGTCACAAATAACTCATTTTTACCATCATACGACTCGAACAACAGCCTTTTCTAAGCACTGATTCTTCTTTGGCACACTGCATTATTATTAAGTGTTTCTCTATGAAAGGCACTATATGATATCAAACATTGATAAGCTGCTATTCCGCTGTGAAAACTGCTTTCTTTTCTTCATTCATTTATTTCTAGTTCTCATTCTCTTCACCCTGACAATGCCACTGCCAGCCCCACGTCAGCCCCCCACCACCTCCCAGTGGACGTCACTGCTTTCGTTCACCCTCATTCTTACTCACGGCTCAACAATTCAATATGCCAATGCAGAACAGTGATAGCAGACAGCACTGTAGTGTAGAATTGATGAAAAATTCTCATCTCTTCTTTGTCTGAATCACGTCTGTTAGAGAATGATGGGGGCTTCTGCTTTAGCTGCCAGTCTCTCGTACCCCTTTTCCCAAATCTGTTAACATTAATGGGCATTAAAATGGGGTGGAGGGAGGCACGCATTCAGCTACATGAAGTCAAGCTGCAGTCAGGCTCTCTCTTCTGCAGACGGATGCTGCGGTGCAATGGCAGCTTGATGGACAGGCTAGCCCAGCAGGCCAGAATGGCATTCAGCTTGCTGCAGAGGAAACTCCTAATCAGTTTAAAGAAGTGAGGCAGATGCTGCCATGCATAACATGTTCCTCCAGGGGGCTCTAGGAGGTATTTGTTGTGGAGCACGTGCCCCCAGACTGCATTCAATCCAATTAGAGCGCTGTCTGCCAGTCGCTTTGCGTAATTCTGACGGGCTTCCCAAATTGGGTACTACATTCTGTACTGTGTTGGTACAACACTGGCATACCTCCAGCTCTTAGGGAGCTGCCAGAGAACAGCTTGGAAATTCCATAATACAGCAGGCAGCATAAATCTGTCACTAACACACGCTGCTATGACGGGGCGCACACCGAATTGCATGAGAAAGAAGGAAAAAAATAAAAAAGGGAGACTAACTGGTCACTCGTACAACGCCGCAGGCAACGGAGAGGCCCCGGGGGGTCAGGCAGGCTCTTTCTTGGCAGGGCCATCTGCAGGCATACAGTAGCTGTGGCACTTAAAATCCACAGTTATTAAAAACAAGATACTCTACTGCTCTTGGAGTGTAGGGACCTGCGGTGAGCAAGATGTCTCCCAAACATCAGAGGGAGCTCTTAATTGCTCTCGGTGTTAGAGAGTTTCCCTGCCAGGTGTACCTCCATCCACTACCAAAAAAAGACAACAATTCTTTTCAATAAATATCAGCAGGGAGAGCTGGACTAGAATCTCTGCACACTGATACAGCGCTCCATGGCAGAGTCCAAGAACAAGTGCAAAGGTGTGAGAGCCAGAGGGCAAAAAGGTCAGCCAAGGAGAAGAAGAAGAAGAAGCAGCACCAGCATGTAGTTCTACAGATGTGTCAGCACAAGGTCTTGGTAGGTACATGGCAGCAAAGGTAATGTGCCACGCTTGCTCATAACTTAAGGAAGTTTCTAATTTTCAAACCTGCCTTAATAAAAGGACAAGTATCTGTGTGTCTGTCCAGTTGCTATATCTCTGTCATTCCAACAGATGGCTCAGACAGCAATTTTAGTAATAAAACGCATTGCATTTGTCATTCCCACAGATGGCACATCACCAACATTAACACTACTTTTACAAACCCCACACCATTTGGCATATAACAGAGACACATGCATTGCATTTGTCATCCCAACTGTCATGGACTAGGAATCCCAAAAAACTCTTCCAAAAATGGCCACCCAGGCAAGATATAAAAAGGACCTTGTCGAATCTTTATAAAAATAAAAAGGTTTATTCTTAATGATAATGCTCGGACATACTATGAAGTTTCATTGAGTGCAAAGACATAAAGGAATTGAGTAAATCAATATGGCAAACCCAAGCAAATATAGTCCCAAAAAAGAAGCAAACCCATAGTCAAAAATAGAGCACAGGATTGAAAATCCAGGAAATAACAAGAAAAGAAAAATCACATAAAGCACAAGAACTCACCACACCTCACACATTCAAAAAGAACTGCCAGGAACTGTGGGAGACCCTCCGGATTTACAGGCAGAGGGAACTTCCTAAAAGATGATTGGCAGGTGCCCCAGGCCTTTAAGGAACCCACCCACAAAACACATGGAACATTGAAACATAAACTCAACTAATGGCAAATAAACATAAATAAAATTAATATATTCAATAGAATCAAAAAATGAACAAAGACAACAAAAAACACGAATATGAATCCCAGCCTGGGGAAGAACTCTGGCTGAGGCAAGACACCAACAGACGGTGCATCACAAACATTTGTAGTAATGCATTTTATTAAAACAAATGTTTGTGATGTGCCATCTGTTGGAATGACAAATGCAGTGTACTTTATTACTACATACATTACAAAATACATTCTAATACTTTAGATGGTGCACAGCAAGTGTTAATGCTGAGGTCTGTTTGATTACTTAGATTTCATCCCCTTTTAGTCAGGTAGCACAGACCGTATTTAAATATATATATATATATATACACACACACACACACACTTATACATATATACACATGCATATATATATATATAGTCATGTAATATATATATGAGCGTGAAAGTGCTACCTTCTAGGCTCAGCAGTGGAATGTAATACCACTCCAGAATAAGAGGAGGCGCCGTCACTAACATTTTCATTTGTTTCTACCTCCACAGGTCTGAGAAGACGTGACCGACTCCATTCCTCCTCGGCCAGATCCCTTTAAAGCCAGGCATCCCCAGAAGGAGGTGTCTCACTCTGATTCACGCCAGACGGAAAGACGGCACTCAACAAAGACAAGACCTGCTCAACAGAACGTCATTGTTGAATTAAGAGAAGGCTATAGTCCTATATGTCTGGTATTTAATATATAATATTTGTGTTAGAATATCTGTTCTTATAATTAAGTGTCCAGCCACCTTATAAAACAATACAGGCCAGTTGTGTGTAAAATGTGTAAAAGCAGAACCATGGCGGTGGGCCTACAGTGCTGAGGTAGTGCGCAATGTTAACGTTTAGTTGCACAGTAAGCATGGCCTTGACACTGACAACTGAAACAGTTGTGAAGATGATTAACGATGCAAACAATAGCGGTAAGACATGCCGAGATATTCGGCTTGGAATGCACAACTTATGTCTGTAACCTTGCACACACAAAGCCACCGACAGAAGCAGAAAAGACAACCAAGTTAAATCCTAAGGTAAGACAGAAGTGCCAATAAATATGTAGGCCTGACAACACAGCGCAGGGACACAGAGGTGTAGGCATGTCAACATCTGATCAGGGACATTCTAAGGACACGACAAACGACAGCCTAGAAACACAAAGGGATACATGAATCATTCTCTGGTCAAGTTCAGTTCATCTGACACACAAAGTGAGAGCGTATGCACAGTTTCAAGGTTTAGGAATCACCAGAATATATCTAGACATGCCCACATGCAAATGTAGCCACTGAGACAAAGCAAATAAAAACCGGTGTGTCCAAAAACAAGACAGATTTGGGAAAGTAAATAGAAGAACACCACCTACCCAGAAAGACACTGAGATGAAGGAAACAGTGTCTAAGGGTGTCCTTGACTGAGCCTGAGTGACATCTTGTTGAGACCCATGCAAGGGTCAGGCTTGGGAGACACCAGACGAAGTGGCTAAGCATTTCCAAAAGGTACCAAAACCAAAAAATAGAAGAATAAATAAACAATAATAATAAAAAATTACTCCGGATGACTGGTTCTTAAAAATGTAAAGATGTGGAAAGGACTACTGAGAAATACTGAGCTTGGACTCTGCCTCAGGCACCAAGACAAGTATACGAACAAGGCTCCCATTAAGAAGCAGGGATGAAGACATCCTCGGGTGTGAAATGATGACGAGTGTGAGGACACGTCATCATCAGCATGCAAATACGGCTTTCATACACAAATAGAGATGGGTGAATCAGGATTGTCCAAATGCACAACTGAGGACAGCAAGTTCCTAGACTTGTCCACATATTAAACACCAGCTATGCAGGACACGGCCAGGGACATATGAAACTGTCCTTACTCAAGCCCATGTTTATATAGCACACAGGCATTGGGGGGGGTCTCCAAATAAATGTTGACCTGCAGTACTTGGTACACTTGAAATTTCCAAAAGTAAACGACACAAAGATGTTTCTCCAGACATGCAGGACAGGCATGTTGTTATTTAAATTTGTGAGATACAGAAGCACAAGTCAAAATGACCAGACTCATACATAAATAAAAGACCAAGAACATCTGCCTAGACAAGCCCACTCAAACACTGGCCAAGGGGCAAAAAAAAGATGTCAAGATATGTGAAACCACTCCAGGGACGCAAGAATCAGTGCCTACTCATGTCCAAACACAGCAGAAGCAGTTGCCTTAGAAGAGTCCTAACACACAGATGCACAACACGGGTGCAATAAATCCACAAAGGCTGGAGTCTGGAGTACAGTCGTTAATAAAGACCTGCACCAGACACCACAAGGTCACCAGTTCAACCACCACCTCCAACCCACCGTGTGGCCCAGAAGCAAATCATTTCACCTGCCTGTAAGCCATCATGTATAAAAAACAGCTGGATGGAGACTGCCTTAGAAAAGATGACAAAAAAGGAAGGTTTGTAAGGCCATCTGGAGAATGTGAATTTCCCATTGGGATTAATAAAGTATCTATCTATCTATCTATCTATCTAGCCATGTCCACATATCAAATAAACACAGGGAAGTGTGTGGCCAAGCAGCCTTCTGTTACTGCTTTGGAGATAGGAACGTGACAAGTGTGATACTAAAAAAAAATAAGTTAAATGTGGAAAAAAAAAGGCATATTCATGGGTCTCTAGCCAGGTGATGATTTCAAAAGTAAAGGTGCCAAAGTGGTCCTTCAGAGTGATGTCACAGGGAAACCATCTGTATGAAAGTGCCAGGGGGAGCTTTTACTTATTTAGGTCCTTAGCAGTTTTCATAAATAAAAATGAATGGAGTAAAACAGATTTGTAAAATAAAAATGGTATCCTTATTTTAAAAGGATATTCTGAGGCAGTGGTAATACAAATATACTCCAAGTAACACACAACGACACAGGCTAAGTGTAAGCTTTCTTGTCAGTATCCTGCCGACTATTAAGAACCTTTTCAAAATCCAAAGAACCAATTTCATATTTAAAGACCCCTTCCCAGAATGAGAGGTTCTTAGTCAAGCTCTGGTTTTACGAGGAACCACATCACCCAGTAAAGTGCCATTAAAGATCAGCTTTTTTTGAAGAATGGACATCGAGTTTAAGGAGTCACTGTGCCATTGTTAAAAATAAGGGTGCTAGAGTGGTTCTTCAGAGTGATGCCATAGGGCAACTGTTTTTGGTTCCCAAAAGACCCATCCACGTGAAGGTCCTAGAAAGAACCTTTAAATTATTTAGATCTGTAACAGGATCCACACAGTAAATAACCATGCAGAGACGGTAACAGACTTGTGAAATAGCAGTGGGTTCCTGGTTTTAAAAAGGCTCTTGTTACAAACAAGAATAGTTATTAATCTCTTAGTATCTTGTTAGGTAGCCTTATACCATACATTTAAAAGTTCATTTTTTTAATTATTATTCTACATGTTATAAGTTTTTCAAAACACAAAGAACCAACTTCAAATACAAAGAGCACTTCCAGGAATTAAATGATGCTTTGTCAAGCAATAGTTCAACAAGGAACCACTCACTCTGTTAAAGAACCCTAAATGCCATTAAAGAACCAGCATTTTAAAGAGTGTGGTGCTTCCAGCGGCCTAACGCGCAGCTTTTCTCCGCGTCCTCCGTTATTCTTAGCATCAAGTAGATAAACGGGAGAATGAAGTTCTCAGACAGCGCAGTCTAAGAGGAAAAGGCGCAAAAGTAAAAACACGCGAACGGCAGGCAGCGACCATTTAGTAGAAATGAAAGAAAGAAAGCTTAAGAGTAAATAAGCATCACGCCTGGAATTACCATTTAATATGTATATTACCGTGCACGATTTTTCCCATAATTATATTATTATTTATTTCCATACCATTATTAATCTGATCAATGTGGAAGCACCTGTCTGTGCGCATCTCGAGGAGGGTGTCGAGTCCCAGCACACAGCAGGTTCATTCAAGTTTAGCGCGACGTAACCTGAGATGCACTGAGGTGCGCCTCCTGCTGGCCTCTCGTTACTTTGCCGAGCCGCGTAAGCGAGTCAAGGAAGGTAACTGGTGTGAAATGTGAAGACGGATCATTAAAGTTTGCGCGATCTGATTACGCTCACGTGCTGCTTATATTCTAAAACATTTCTGAAATGCTAAAAAAAGAAAACTTAAAAGATGATCCGAGGCTAAATTTACATACACTAAAATGATCAACAACGACGTTGAAAAGGTAAGGAATCGGAAATATTTAGGAGGTGAAATCGAACCGCTTAATTCATGTGTATGTCCTTACAAATGAAACCTTTAGAAATATCATGCGGGAGATATGTCGTAACACCTGCAGAAGAGAGGCTAGCGCCTGGCCCATCTTAAATTCTGAGCACAAACAGGAGCAACATATTCCGAAGCTCCAAAGGGAGCTGGCAGCTCTTCAGATGCTGTGATCCCCATCCGCCACAGAAGGGCGGAACAAGAGAAGCGCAAAGGGCACCAATGCGGTGGCCTGCGCAGAAGTAGTCGCGAGAGGTTCATTGTCATCGGGTTTAAGCACGCACACGGACAGATCCTGAATTAATGGTACGGTGCAGCTGCCAGGCGCAACGCACAGCACGTTAGGCATTTTCTCTTGCGCGCACCGAAACAAACGGAGAATTCTGGTAAGGCTGTCGTGGGTCACGTCGAAGAGGAAATCGCAGCGTAACACTGACGTGCTACGTGTGTGTGTGTAATTTTCCGTCTTAATTATATTTTCTGAAGATGCTTTTCCACTGCTGGATCGCTGTGGAGCAAAACCCAGTGGTGCCCATACCTGGCCGGGACTTCCGTCCATTGCTGGTTATCTCACTCCGTGTATTTAAATACAGCAGGGGAGGATGCAGTTCAAATTGAGCACTTGGAGCAAATTGTTTTGTATTGGAAATTATCCTTAAATTTAATAATTTTGCGTGGTTTGTGACACGCAACCTTCTATATAAAACGAGGTGAAGGATGTTTATTGAATAAAACGATAGACGGCTACAGTATTGTAAACAGCACGGTAATGAAATGACTCAAGTATGATAATCCGGCTAATGATATATTACCAGAAAAAGAAAGTGATGAAAAAGTCTTCAATGATAGTCTTTTAGCAAATATAATCAGCATTTACGGTGAAAGGAAACGCAAGAAAAAACTAAATTGTCTTGTAAAGGGCGACACGAACCCGAAATTGTCGGCAATTTTCAGACCGAGAGAACGCATTCAGAGTGTAAAATCACCATTTAGGACAACTGCAATAATGGACATTCGGAGGCAGCGGTAATACGAATATACTCTGAGTAATAGCTCATATCTGAAGCGAAAGTATGCATCTTACAGCTGTCAGGAAATGGGGTGCAATTTGCGTTAGCATACAAGCGCGAACATAAAAGAAAATAGCGCTGTTTATACGTAAACACATTTGGGGGGAAAAAGAACACACTTTATTCTGTTCAATATGTTATTACTGCTGCAAGGTAACGACAGTGCGGAACCTTAAATTTAATTTGAATGCAAAAAGGTGCAAATGATAAAAACCCCTAAAAGAGGGGATTACCGATCCACTGATGTATCGTCTTTAAGCGGCAGTGGAACCCACAACGCTCCCCTCTCTTCCCCTCAACTGATTTCAACAAATTCATCCTTACTTGCAGAACCGGCAAAGGCAACGGTCCTGCGAATGCCTAGCAGCTTTCCTCGCACGTAAACCTCCCGACTCTGATCTAGCGCCCGTGCAAGTGGGCAGACACCAGACAGCAAGTTGTTGGCAGCCGATCATGCCAGCACTTAGACAGCATTACGTAATAAGAAGCGGGGGGCACTTTTTAATTGTACGGAGGATAAGAGGGGAAGCGATGCGGGACGTCAAACCGAGAGCAACTTGCGGCACCGGAGCGCACTTCAACTCACCTTGAGCTGCCAGTCCTCGGGTGCTGATCACACTTGCTATGAAAGTGACCACATACCAAATCATAGTACTATCGCCGTCCAGAAAGGGACCTCATCATATCTGGAAGTGCCCTCCTCTCGGTACAGGGTGCATGGTCGAGCCCTCCCAGGACGTTGATCGTGCAATCCCCGGCTACGCTCCCTCTTCTCATGCCCTGCTCACTTTCTCGGCTTTCATTCCGCCATCCCTTTCGCATCCCCCCACTCCAGACAACCAGAGCACCTGCAACCAGCGAGCCAGCAGCGAGCTTGCGGCACCACCGTGAAACCAAGCCTGGGAATTTAGCGGAGAGTCCCACCTCCGCCACCTTCCCATTGGACGGAGGGCCGGCCGCGTGGGCGGGGATTGGTTGCTCCGCCCGTCATTCGTTCGGCGGGGCACAGGCGAGCCCCGCTTTCAAGGTGAGTTGGAGCGTGCAGTTGCACGGGCGCCGCAGTATCATGCGCAGTAACAGAGAGCCGAGTTAGCATCTCCACTTGTGTCCCTGTCCTGTGAGAGTCAGCGCCTCAGTCTCACTTAGTCCTTTTCTTCATCGAAGTAGCCGCCCATGTCCTGCAATAGCTAGTGCTTTTGCTTTCCTTCTCATGCTAGAATCTCAATCTCTGCGTTACTCTGCCCCAGCTGAACTAGTGCTCTGATTTTGGGTTGTCCTGTCAGATATAGCGTCTTGTTTAAGCCAATAGCCTGGTGGATTTATTGTCTCCGCATGACTGCTTGTCCGGTGAAGCTGTCAAGTGAAATTAAGCTGACCTTGCCCTAACTGCACAATCAATGCCCTGGCCAGCTTTGTCAATACCCCTTCTTGAACCCTCTGTCTAAAATGTGATCGCGAGCCTCTTGTACCATCCTCTTTAAAAAGAACGTTATCTTTGGTGTCCATGTCTGGTTAGTATTTGCCCTTCACCACCAAATTTCCATCAATTAAACGAGTTACGACTTTCATTTAACTAGTGTCTATCTTGCCTTATCCCGCGTTCTTTTTACGAAATGTCCCCGCCTGTTATTTGCACCATCACTACTTATTTTCCTTTGCCAAGCCATTCTGACAGCAGAGCTTCCTTCCCCATGCCAACCCCGAACTCCCCTCCGCCGCCTCACACCCCTTAATTCCGAATATATTCTCATATCATTTTTTAGGTAGTGATGTCTGCATTTGACAACAGAATTTCAGCTCACCGTACTCGTGTTTGAAGCATTTATGGACAATGACATTCTTATCCTGAAATGGAAAGCAGTATAGTGGTTATTATTATTCTGTGGTGTTCATTGCCACCAACCAATCATTCGTTACTTCATAACACTTCTATCGCGGCGCACTCCACCACAGCGCTTAAAATAAAAGTTGACATTGTGCGTTTTATTTGCAAAGACAACCGAAGAAAATTCCTTATGACGGAAATTCTTCGCTTTAAAATAGTTTGCATGGCAATGCACGGGTGAGTTTTCTGAAAGTTGTATTTTTTCCATTTGAGAAATGCCTTTGTTTAATCGACGTTTGTTCGATTTATGGCGACTTTAACGAGGCCCGTTTCCCAACACACTTGGTCCAATGTGAGATTGCCGAGTGATGTAATGCTGCAATATCTAAAGATAGCGCTGCCCAAACAGGAAAGCGACAACGCGACTTGTTCTTGTTAACTGCTTGGCGTCTTTTTTTTCACAATTAGACTGCTAGAAGCGCCCTTTGCTTAATAGACTTCATCAGATACACAATAAGCAATCAGGCTACTTAAAGAGACAGATATTTTAAAAAAGATGCTGCCGAACTCCATTACCTAAGTGTTACATTTTCATTATGCTGCGGAGTAAGAAAGAAAAAAGGAGTGGAAAAAAGTGTCGGTCTTAACACCTTCCGTGTAGCGCTTTGCTACCAACGTAAATGACAGTGCCGGTGAGCATATGACTGCTTACAGATGATCTGGAGATCGCAGCTTAAAGAGACACGGCGCGGAAAAAAAAAGCTGCTACTAGTCAGCTGAGGCAGAAGCGAGGGCTTTACGATGTGACTGGGCGTCCCTTTACTCTATCGAAGAGGAGCTGAATGGCCGCTCAGTCGGTGCTAACGGCAATCCACAATTCAGGCACAAGAGATTAGAACAAAGCTGATGACTCAAAAGGAGGAGGCGGGGACGTGCAGATTTTCGCTAAGTTTTAGTTCAGTTAACCGCCCGCTCATCTAGTTCAGAATTGCGGGGACACGATATCAATATCTATAACATCGGCTATTAAGTGGGGACCAGTCCCGTCTCAGGGCTCACTACCGCTTCGGTCCAGTTAAACTGCGCCTGTGTCGAGTCTCGGTGTTTGTTAAACAGAATAATATCCTTTTTTTATATTCAGTGAACGCTGTGTCAAGTTGTTTTAGAAGTGTGTGGCACTAGAGAACGATAGTTCTGATGTATTATTGCAATAGTAGCAAATGTCTATGTGAAGAGATGAACCAGTGACCACACGGAAAGTTCGAGGGAGTGAATGAATCAGCTGGCTTTTGGTTTTAAGTCCATTGGAATGCCAGACCTTCTGTAGGCAACACTGGGAAAGATTGCCGATGTTCAGCATGAAATAAAGATGACACCTTTAAACGCCTTCAATTTATCTTTTGGTCTTGTAAGATGTGATGCTACAATGTGGGGTGTAAAAATAACTCTGGGGACATCTGCATTCAGCAGAAAACTGATGACAAAGAGGATCTTATAAGAGAAGGGGAGGAATGATATAAACTTGATTACATCATACAGAATTAATCACAGACACTCTGAAGGAAGAATGGGGACAAATAAGCCAATAATGGACCATCCATCCATCCCGGGGGCATCTCTAAGTTTTGATTGTCCCCTTTGGTTTATGACATTGATATTCATATATAACATTGAGGATGGGTGTCCCCCTTGGGCTTTTGATGATGTTGATTGTTACATATGACATAGAGGAGTAGTTTCAGTAGATCGGTGGCTTAAGCCTCTAAAACTCCAGACGTCGCTGATCTATCCATCCATTTAGGAAAAACAATCCATTAGTAATCTTACTTAAACAGCATCGCCAGGTGGCAGGAGGCCATTCATGATGATGGAACCTTAGACACACTTGAATGAAGTTTAAGGATTGATCTGATGAAGAAAAAGAATGTTGTGGATTTCTTAATTGTACTAAAAGTCCAAATGAAGACTCTCAATAGACAAAAGGGCAAGAACTAGAGGAAGGAACAACTTCATTCTACTTGTAACAACAGCAATAAAATTAATGTTTCAGTCAAAGAGGTAAAAGAGCTCGGCAAATACAAAGACCTTGAGAATGAGATTTCACATATGTGGAACAAAAAGGCTCGTGTTGTAATGCGAGCACTTGGAGCTGCTTGACTAGATCTCCAAAAACATCTTGATGAACTGCCAGGTACGGCAAATACCAACCTGGCGCTGAAGATCGCCCTCCTCGGAACTGGCCACATACTATAAAGTTCTGACTATGGGACAGTAAGACCTAAGAAGTCTACTCGGTTCTGAATCCCAACCAAAAGCAAAGAAACAGTAATAATAATAATAGAGGTGGCATGGTGAGGCCGCCATTAATCCCACTGCCTCACAGTTTCTGAGTCTGAATGCCAGCCCAGTCAATGTCTCTATGAAGTTCAGACTTATTGGAGTGGAGTTTACATGTTCTCCATGAGCATTATTTTCCTTGTGTTACTCCCACATCCCAAAGATATCTCATCTCATTTCCTGAAACTGCTTTTCTTGGTGATCAACAAGGTAGCAATGGGTCATGCAGGTCAATCCAGACTTCCCTGTCCCCAGCTACAGATTTCAAGTTCTTTCTGGGCAATTTCCAGGTGTTTCCCAAGATATACAGTACAGTATATTCTCTCCAACATCTTATGGGTCTGCTGAAGGGTCTCCACTTAGTGGAACATGTCTAGAGCATATCTAGATTAATCTGGCTTGGTGGGAATCCTTAAGATGTGTCATGGCCTCCTCTCAACCTGGAGGTGCAGCGACTCTACTCTGAGACTCTCCTGAAGCACTGAGCTTCTCACTCCATCACGTAGTGTCAGCCCAGCCTCCCTGTAAAGAAACCTCAAGTCTGCCGCTTGTACTCATGGTCTCATTCTTTCAGTCGTTGCCCACAGCTTATGACCATAGGTGAGGACAGTGGTGTACATCTATAGGTAAACCAAGAGTTTTGTCTTTAGACTCAGCTCCTGCTTCACCACCATGGACTGGTTCAGCGCCTGCAGTACAACTGCCATCAGTCCAATCCACTTGTTGATCTCACGTTCCCTTTCTCCTTCGCTTGTGAACAAGATCCTGAAATACTCAGACTCCTCTAAAAATGTTTGTGCTAGGTTTAATTGATACTCTAAACTGGTGCCTTCTATGTCAGTGAGGATATGTGTGCAAGTGGGTCCACAATGGACTGGCATCCCTGTGCCTACTGCTGTTGGTTTGAGTGTTGACTCCCCACACCCCTGAAATGGATAAGTAGTGTAGCTTAGAAAGCTGAGTGTGTGGATGGATGATGTAAGGTGGTGTGGTATGGTGGTTACTACAGCTTCCTTATGTTTTCAGAGCTGTTGGTTCAGATCTTGCCTAAGTCATTGTCTGTGAAGAACTGGTTGAGTTTTTCTCTGGGGATTTTAACTTATGACATCAGCTCAAAGATGGAGAGGTTCTTTGGACTAGCAACTCTAAACTGACCATGTATGTGTTGAGTGAGTGTGCCCTGCAATGGAGGAACAACCTACCTACAGTGGTGTCATTAATGGTGGGCTTCCGGGGCTTTAGCCCCTGATCTCAGGAGACCACCCCCCCCCCCCCATCCTCTCTCATTATCTCAGGCTTCCAACCCCTGATATTTGAGAGTCCAGCCTTCCCTTCATCTCATTCTGCGGTGCTGACATGTATGGATGATCTTTCACGAAAACTCTAACGGGGATGCCACCCCACCCCACCCTCACTCTTCTATCTAAGGTATAGCAACATTATCAGAAGGGGGGGCTAAGCCCCTAAGAACTGCTAAAGCTAGTGACACTCCAGTCCTCATAGCTGTATCTGATGCTTTTGGAATAGGTCTTGGCCCCTGCAATCCTATTTCAGAATAAGACAGGTGATGAATGAGTTAAATAGACATGGCTACAGTATGTTAGGTTGATGATACGTTTTTCGTGGGTTTGTGTGTGAGCATCTACTGTGATCGGCTGAACCCATGCTTTGCACCTATTACTTCTGGAATAGACTCTGCAAAAACAAAAAAGGTTATCATTAATAATAATAATAATTACAAGGACCTGAAATTTGAGATCAGACAGAGTGGTGCCAGTAATAGGAACTCTCCAGAAGGGTTCCAAAAACCACCTCTTTTTGAACTAATTTATTTAATTATTTTTGGTGTATTTATGTACTGTATCTGTATACCGTATGTATTGGTGTATTTATGGAAGCTGTACAGCACTTTGGTCAATGTCCGTTGTGTTAAAGGTGCTCTACAAGTAAAACTCCTTTGACTTGACCTTCAGAGGCCCTCAGACCAGCCATTAGCTGGTGAAGTGAAGAAGATCGCCCTCATGGTCACTGCACACAACCCCAGAAAGGTGCTTGGGGGTGTCTCTGATCCTTTGTTGAAGGATGGATTCACTACAAGTCAACAAAAACATCATATTAATAATAATAATAAGTCGGACAGAGGCCAATCGGTTAGCACTGCTGCCTCACAGCTCCAGAGTCTGCATGTTCTCTCCATGTCCGTGTTAGCATTCATCTTGGTGCTTTGGTTGTCCTCTCACGCCCCAAACACATATGTCCTACGCTAGCTGGTGACTCTAAGCTATTCCATTGACTGAGTGTGGTTGTGTCTAAGATTGTGTCTCGTCATCTACTTGATGCTGCTGGCATGACCAGTGTCCCCCACATATCTGAACTGGATTAGTGGGGTTGAAAGCGGATCAATGCATAGGTCAGCCAGTCAGTCATTTTCCAACCCGCTATATCCTAACACAGGGTCACGGGGGTCTGCTGGAGCCAATCCCAGCCAGCACAGGGCGCAAAGCTGGAACACATCCTGGGCAGGGCGCCAGCCCACCACAGTCAATGCATAGGTGAGGTTCCTAATGAAGAAGGGACTTGATATACTGCATAGCTGTTTGACCTGCGTCCAGTCCTGCCCCGCCCGGGGTTATTAGTCCACTCTCTTTTTGGCCTTATCATATTTAGATGCCTTGACCTGTTTATTTTTTTCCCTATCTTATCATTTATACCACGTGTTCACTAATCCTTCACTTTATATAGAGGTGCTTTATAAAATAAAGTTTGATTGATTGATTGATTAATATTCTTCAAAATGAATCATTGCCCATGTTTTTCAGTACAATGTGTTGTGACATTTGGGTACATTTTGGTACACACAGCAATGTAAATTTGCCAGCATGTATTTGAGTGGCAGAGTGGCACAATGGTTAGCACTCCTGCCTCATAGATCCACTGTCCTGTGTCCAGTCATGGACACCCCTTTGACACTTGATCTGGGGGAGCAGCAATGGGATGCACACTACATCCCCCGGAACACTTGGTGGCAGCTCCCCTGAGTTGCATCAGGGCCACAATGGTGGCTCATCACTGTTGGGCTCCATGGCCACCGCCAGAGGGAGCTGCATGGCGTAACGAGCCCATGTGGGCTGGCATGCAGCCACACCCGGAAGTGCAGCCTGAATTAGGTTAATTATCACCTGAAGCACTTCCGGGTGGGCTATAAAGGGAGCCTGCAGCCACTACTCAGCACGCCAGAGTCAGAAGGAGGAGGACGAAGCTGCCTGGGAAGAGGAGTAGTACTATTATTATATTATAATAATAAAAAATTATTATATTCTCTAAGTGCCTTGAGCATGGGAAAGGCGCTATATAAATAAAATGTATTATTATTATTATTAGTAGTAGTAGTAGTAGTGGAGGAAGAAGATTGTGTTTTTGGGTGTTTTTCGTTTAGTGTGTTTTTGGGACTGTGTAGGGCCTGTGGGACACGAGGAAGACGTGCCCCATGGCTGAAGAAAAATAAATCTTTTTGTCTATTTATACCTGTGCCTCTGTTGTCAGTCTGTGCCGGATCAATGCCTATATAGCGCCTTTGCCACACCTGTTTTGGGCTTTAGATGTTCTCCCTGTGTGTGGTGCTCCAGTTTTCTTCCCACATCTCCTCAGATGTGCATGTTAAGTTAATTGATGATTCTAAATTGGACCCATGTGGGTGTTTGCATGAGTGGGTCTTGTGATGAACTGGCACTTGCTCCAGGGTGGATTCTTACCTGGCAAACTTATGTTGCCATATGCTGCAGCATATGCAGACCTGAATTGGATTAAATGATGTTATATTTAGTGGCCTATGTCATGAATGTGATGATATTCTGAAAAGCTAAAACCAACTTCACAAAAGAACAACAGTAATGTCCTCCTCCTGCTTTATGTACAGTAAGAACAACACAATGAGCATGAAGACGGCGATGTTTTGAAAACCAATTCATCAAGCATTTGATCGTGAAAGTCTGGAAAGGAAGAGCATGGAGTGGTTAAAATCGTGGGTCCTCCCTGTGTGGAGAGCGCTTTGAGTAGTGAGAAAAGCGCTATATAAATGTAAATAATTATTATTATTATTATTTTAATGGCAACATTAAGAAAAGAACCAAATGAGGAAGACCGTAGACTTGGCGAGCCATGGCACAGCTATGGGCATAAAAAACAGCAAATGGGTTGCATGTGAAAATCTGCAGTGCCCACTCTCCTGTCACTTGGGGGGTTATCCATTATTGAGGCTTTAGCCAGGTAACAAACCAAACTAATAAGGCAAAGTGAGGTCTCCCTGTTTTGGCCGCATCTTTCATTATATTGAAATGTAAAAGTAAACCACAATGGTAGGACAGTGAAGCACCTCACCTTATGTATAAGAAATATTTCATTTTAGCCTCTACCCATTTTTAGTAGCAGCTTCCATCTTACTTCACAGCTATTGGCATACGCCAAACAGGAAATAAGATTTCTTTTCCCTTCAGGGTAAACTTGATCCTGTCATTTTAAACTGTAACTTATGGATATGCAGGTGTTATAGAATCTGCTACTGAACTAATATAGCTGCTTAAGATTCAGACTTGAAAGCAGGGAAACTAAAAATAGAAGCACTGCTTTTCAAATTTGCTGTGTGAAGGTAGCTGTGTGGTGTGAACTGCAGTCTAACTTGTGGAAAGCACTCAGGCTTTTATCCTGGACTGTTATCTTCATACAGAATAGACAGGCCAGTACTCCATCGCCTCTCGAGAGAGTGGACATGGCCTGAATGGCGAACGGCTTCTCCTGTTATAAAGTGTCCAGTTGAAGTGCCGTTCATAAAGTCGAACAAGTCCTCCAAAATGAATGGACCCTTACGTTAGTTACGTGTGATCTGGGCATGTCCTTATGGGTTACTGGATGTGCTGTGTTTAGTACGGTTATCCATCCATCCATTATCCAACCTGCTATATCCTAACTACAGGGTCACGGGATATACCAATCACCAATCGACCTAACCTGCATGTCTTTGGACTGTGGGAGGAAACCGGAGCACCCAGAGGAAACCCACGCAGACACGGGGAGAACATGCAAACTCCACACAGGGAGGACCCGGGAAGCGAACCCAGGTCTCCTAACTGCGAGGCAGCAGCGCTACCCACTGCACCACCATGCCACCCTTAGTACGGTTAGTCCACTGATAAATAATCTCTCGCAGATATGGACTTTTTCTTTTTTGGGAGTGTATGCTATGCTGCTAATAACCTTAGTCTCTCATTCACCTTCTCAAGTCCAGGAAGGTGAATGGACACTAGGCTGTGAAACATCTACCCTGGTCTTATGTATGTGTCTCGAATAGCTCTGATGAAACTCTCATAGAAATGGATGCGTTCTTTATGGTGAGCGGACACTATACTGCTAATAACCCTAGTCTCTCATGACACACAGCAGTCCAGGAAGGCGAATGGACACTAAGCCGTATAAAGTCTACTTAACCTAACCTAACACAATCTTGTATGTCTAGTCTAGCTGTGAAGAAACTCTCATGGGCAAGATTTTAAGGTCAGTGGACACTACATGCTAATAACTTTCATCTGTCATGGCACACATTGGTCGAGCAAGGCAAATCACCACTAGGCTGTATATCTAATATGTTTAGATCTTCTGTGGGATTGAGCTAGATGTTCTAGCCTTCACTCAAACCTTAGGTACCCATGATCCTTCGCTGGTCCACAGGTTGTCTTTCCTCTGACCACTTTTGTTAGCTACTAACCTTTGCATACATCCCAACAAGACCTGCCTTCGTCTGGCCATCACAGTTTGGCCCTTGTCAAAGTTGTGCAGATCCTTATGCTTGCCCATTTTTCCAGCTCCCAACACATCACCTTCAAGAGTTGACTGTTCTCTTGCTGACTAATACATCCCACCCCTTGACAGGCGCCATTGTCACGTGATACGTGATAAGTAAGGTTTATTACTATAAGTCTCTGATAGCATGGATATGAGTTGTATAGTGAATGTACAATACATGTGTAGTATATGCTTAGTTCAGAGCTGAAGATATTCTCATAGAAATTGACATTTTTTTTTTTCTGGTGCATGAGGGCAGTATATTCCCAGTACTCTTGGTTTTAAATGGCCCAGACATGTCATGTAAGGAGAATAAGCATTGTCTAGCCAAGATATGTTATACACTACTGAAAAATACGTTACAGACATAGAAGAGATGTGTGTCAACACTGTACACTTGATGACATTGAGTCCAGTGCTAAAGGTTGTCATTGGGTGGACGTGTTCTCTATGGCGAATGGACACTGTCCTGCTTATCTTATGCATAGTCTCTATTGTAATTTGGTGCGGGTAGTGCGGTGATTCGACTCTATAGACTATATACAACATGCTTAACAACAACAGCAACTTTTATCTATATACTGTGATAAGCCACACGTTTATTGTACATAATCACAGTCCAATAAAGTGCACAACCCAGTGCCTCAAGCACCAAACTCCCCGAAAGTCCAGGCCTCTCTCAGTCTCTCTGCCTGCTCTTCAGCCGCCTCCACTCTCCTGCACACAAACCTTGTCCACTCCTCACCCGACTCCAGTCCTCTTTTGCAGGGAGGCGACCCCTTTTATACGTGCCCGGATGGGCTCCAGGTGATCCCCGACACTCCCTAGACACTCCCCTATGTGACGGAAGTGCCAGCTGAGTTTCCGGAAGCCCTCTGGGTGTTCCCAGTCTTCTTCCCCCCAGTACTTCCTGGTGTGGTGGATGTGTTGGGGTTCCGGGACCTTCAGGCAAAGGGGCGCCCCCTGGAGGAGACCACGGGCCCCTACAGGGTTGAGCTTCCAAGCCCTGCACCCGTGGCCCCTAAAGGAACCAGGGCGGTCGCACTCTCGTGGTCTGGAGGAGGCATGAGCCCTCCTCCTGTCTTCCTGGGCGTCCCGGCTGGGTGCCACCCCCAGCCGTCTGCCACAATACATTGTAACAAAGGTGCTATATAGGCGCCTGACCCGACACAGACTCACACCAGAGGCATGTATAAAAACCAAAGAACTTTTATTTTTCTTCACCTGTGGGGCACATCTTCCCCGTGACCCACAGACGCAACACAGTCCCACAAGTACACACACAAGCACAAAACATTCTTCTCCTTTAACCACCACTCCTCTCCGTCAAATTTCATCCTCCTCCTCAGGATTCTGGCCTCTGGAGTGGTGGAGGCTGGCTCCTTTTATAGTCCACCATCCGGATGTGGCGAATACGCTGCCCATATGGGCTCAGGAGTCCCAGCTGCAGCACCCCCTGGCGGCGCCTGAGGGACCCAACAGGGCTGCACCCAACTCCAATTCCCATGGAGCCCTGCGGGAAACCGAGGCACCGCTCCAACCCAGGGGGGCTGCCATCTAGCGTCCAGGGGAGGTATTGCACAGTCCATGGCTGCTCCCCCTGAACATATAGCAAAGCGGTGTCCGCCACAACATACAGTAGAAATAAACCAGTAATAAAAAATATGTCATAGGATCTATGCACCGAAAAGTCTGCAAGGCTTTACAGAAGGAGATAAGCCTGGCTAATGCAGGGGAAACGTATGAAATATTTTTAAAAAATGCACTTCTTTTTTTGGTATTTGGGTTCATAATTCCTTTTTTTTACTCCAGTTGTAATAGATTATTTGAATAGGTATTGCAAAATCACATCCTGAACAGACTGGCACTTGTCACTAAATATATTTTTTTCAGGTTTTCTGCCATTTCATCAAAGTACACTGCAGCCATCTTTGATGTTGGACAAAATGTGGATGTTACAACTAATGAGGAGACCCAACACATCTAATCTCCTAGGATGGTGCAACATAACAATTCTAAATGACTTGATCACATTTATGTTTCATAGAACATCCAGTGGATGGTCTTTTGGCCTTAGATCCCTTAAAGGGTTCTTCTCTTCAGCATGGCGTCAGCTGGTGTTTTTGTTTTGCCCTCTTTCCTGGCCATCTAACCATAGCATAGACTTGGTCTTTTAACATTATAACCATTAGAGACTTAAGAGCTAGTTGATAGTAACACAGTAATTTCAGTTATGATTAGGGACTCTTCCATCTCTATTACCTATTAATTTCGATTATGTGTGTGTGTAAGTGTATTTATTTATTTATTTATTTATTATCTTTTTTTAATTGTAACTCTTTCTTTTACTTCTTGTGAAACACTTCAAGCTCCACCTTCTGTATGAAATGCTGTTATTATTATCTGACATGTTCTACTTTGTGAGTGGGCACCGTATGCCTAATACACCTGATGCAGAATGGCAGGTCTCTCATAGCTTGTCTTATTTAGTATATGGCCACTAAACCTCTATTACGCTTAGACCAGTCCTGAGAGCTCTCATGAAAATGGATGTGTCCCAGGTAGCGGGTGGTGACTATAAAACTGAGTATGGTTCAGGAAAGTCTTCCATTACATGAATATTGTAGTGATAAGGAGTCACAAACAGGAAGAAAATGGTGTAACCATAATGCAGTGCAGGATCTTCACTGGTCAGCCTGGAGCAGACTCATTCTAGACCAGCCTACCCCAGAAATCTACCTCCAGGCTTCACCCTGGATAGGTTCAAAGTGGGAAAAACTGGCTTAATAGTTAAAAATATGAAGACATGTCTCAATATATATCAAAATACTCTACAGGAGGGGGGATAACCACCAACCCCTGGCTTGTAAACAGAAAGGCAACAAACAATCTTATTAACTTATTTAACAAAATAGGTAAAACAGAGCAAAATCTTCTAAAGGGTAAAAAAAGTATTTACCTAAAAGGCAAGCAGCAGCAACCAAGTCCCTATACACAAATCCCAGAGGCAAATTCAAAATATAGATATGCAAATCCAGTAACCTGCAAACAACATCATCAAGAACAACAACATTCATTCCTGTAGCACATTTTCATAGAAATGCTGCAGCTCAAAGCATTTTACTAGATGCCAAAGTAATTATGCAAAGAAAAATAAATTAACATTAGATAAGTTTAATAATGCATAAATAGTATATAAAAATAATAGACCCTTACATAGGGTGGCACGGTGGCGCAGTGGGTAGCGCTGCTGCCTCGCAGTTGGGAGATCTGGGGACCCGGGTTCGCTTCCCGGGTCCTCCCTGCGTGGAGTTTGCATGTTCTCCCCTTGTCTGCGTGGGTTTCCTCCGGGCGCTCCGGTTTCCTCCCACAGTCCAAAGACATGCAGGTTAGGTGGATTGGTGATTCTACATTGGCCCTAGTGTGTGCTTGGTGTGTGGGTGTGTTTGTGTGTGTCCTGCGGTGGGTTGGCACCCTGCCCGGGATTGGTTTCTGCCTTGTGCCCTGTGTTGGCTGGGATTGGCTCCAGCAGACCCCCGTGACCCTGTGTTCCGATTCAGTGGGTTGGAAAATGGATGGATGGATGGATAGACCCTTACATAAGAAAGATACATAATTAGGAGAAACAGAGTCGTTAAATATAGAATTGCTTTTTTAAGTCTCTAAATGTCTGTTCAATCATAAGGTCATTCAGCCAGGGTCGACAAAAAAAAAAAAAAAAAATCTGTGGAGGTTCCAGGCCAAAAGACCAACCAGCCCCACTGGTCATTCTGCCTAACATAAATGTTCCTAAGTCTTTCTTTATTTTTATTATTATTATTTTTTAAGGCTTCATCTTAAATTATTTGATGCAATGGGTCTCATGGCAGGTTGGGGTATCTGCTTTCATTCAGACCTTCAAACATTTCTTGTGGTTGCACAGGACTTTGATCAGGTGGTGGTGACTCAGAATGCCACCACAGAAGAACTTTAACAGAAGACAGAAAAACATAAAGAGTAATACAGATTTTAGGTTCATTGAACAGTCTGATAATACTATGCATATCTAGTCTAGTAGGGGTAGAATGAAAATGTAGTTACAAAAAGGCTAAGTTAAGTAAGTAGGTGTTTAGGAGTATTTTAAAATGATCTTCAGTGTTAACCTGACCTACCTCTCTTGGCAAAACAAGACATAGTAATAGTACTTACAAAAGGATTTGAGAAACAAACCAGATGGACCACTGGCCGGCTCTCCTGCTCTGGCCTCAGATAAAGTCAGAGGGAGGATCTAACAACTGGGCTGTCACTGTAGCCCCGCCTCCTGGGGCTCCACCCACAACAGACATGGAATGGAGGCACATTTAAAAAGACAGTATATATAATTGCAAAATACATACAAATATATAAAAAAAAATAACCAAAATGTCAATAAAACACACAGGTTACAGGATATGTCCTGTATGGGTGAGCAGATAATGTATTTCTCTGATTTGATATACTTTGTTAATCCCTAAGAGAATATTGTCTTTTCACATGACCTTTGCGGGGTCAGAGTGCAGGATCAGCCATTGCACAGTGCCCCCGGAGTAATTTTAGGTTAAGGATCTTGCTCCAGATTCCAACGGAGTAAGAACCCTTTGTGGCAGCTAAAGGTCATGAACTGGCAACCTTCCAGATACCAGTGCAGATGCACAGAGTCACACACCACTCATATAATATGATTTGATCAGTGTTAAATAAACCGTATAGATAGATAGATAGATAGATAGATAGATAGATAGATAGATAGATAGATACTTTATTAATACCAAGGAGAATGGAAATATATATGGCAGAATATATTGAATATGATTAATCAAGTGCTGAAAAATGTGTCATAGAGTTGGACATGGTATGTTTTGAGCAGTATACACCAGAAACACTTAGTCAAGTTCTCTAAGTTTCTTGTAGCGTAGACAAGTCGTTGAAAGTACAGTCGACCCTTGAAATACGACCAGCCTGACATGCGAACAACTTCCTTTACGACCAAAATTTTTGTTTTGAATTACGACCAACATCTTGCGTTACGACCTGAATGCGGTCACGTGTATCCGCTTGTGCGATTGTAAACAAACAGCCGAGAGCGTTTGTAAGCGTCAGTCGGAGCCCAGATACACATTTTTGTGGACGTAATTTCGGTCAGTGCAGTGATTTATATAATTTATTTCGATAATTGCTAAGGAAGGAAGCAAAGGTAACGAATGTAAAGAAAGCGATCACAATCGAAACGAAGAAGGAAATTGTGTGGAAATATGAGAGTGGCGTTCGTGTGACCGATCTCGCTAATATGTACAGCATGTCGAAATCCACCATCTCGACAATTTTACAAAGAAAAGATTTGTATAAGGAAACTCCTTCTAAACAATAACCACCTTCCATTTCATTCTCCTCCTCCTTCCTTCCTGCAAGCCAAAGATGTCAACTTAAATGGTGAGTACAGTATGAAATTGTTGTTTCTGGTAGGCTAGGCACTTTTTATAACTTTTTGGTTAGTACATTAGAAAAAGTATTGGTGTTTTTGGTAAATTATGCACATTATATAACCCTTTTCTATTAAAAAAAGTTAAGTAAGTGTTGCTGTGGGTGGTTCGGAACGCATTAAGGGCATTTCCATTATTTCTTATGGGAAAAATAGTCTTGATTTACAACCAACTTGATTTACAAACAGCCCTCGCGAACAAATTGAGTTCGTAAGTCAAGGGTCCACTGTAAATATAAATTCTATATACAATATATAAGGTTAGTGCTGTACAGTCTATATAAGAATTGGGCCTTTGACTTATGTCACATGAGCACCATACATGCTGGTACATCTAATCCAATCCTTAGAGACGTGCCATTAAATTTGGTCTCTTTAAGTGTGTGATACTCCTGAGCCACATGCTGGAAAGTGACTCATGCTGTACAATTGGATTTGTTCTATAAATTAGGGAAACTCTTTATCGCCAACGTGCTTAGTCTAAGGCTGACACGCTATATGTGGTGAGTGGGAGCTATAGTCACAGTACATTTTGTCTAACATTGAAAGTATTCAGAGCATCAACATCTCCTGTATGGTGTGTGGGCACTACGCTCCCAGTCCTCTTAGTTTGGAATGGCACAGACGTCTGCTTTAAAGAGAATAAACACTCTGTACTGTAGCTAGTATATCTAATCCAGTACTATACACACATAACTACAGCACTTATAAAAGAATTCACCCTCATGAAAGTTTTAATAACAATAATAATAATAAATTCATAATTTATATAGCACCTTTCCCATTGCACAGCTGCACTCGATCTCAATCCGGGTCTCCTGCAAAGTGGTCTAAACTAATTACAAATTTAAAGGACAAAATAACTGATCTCCTAAGTATGCACTCCCTTTAAATCCGTGTTTAGGAGATGCACCATCGACAGCCATGGCAGTCTCTCTCTGTAAAGCTCTGCTCTTTTTCTTCATTCTTCTTGTTTGCTAAAGTACTCGAGCTCTGTCAGGCTGTATGGAGATTATGAGTAAACAGCTTTTTTAAATCCAGCCGCAAATTCTCAATTGGAGAAAATGCAAAAGTTAATGATGCAAACGTCTCTCATAGCGTCAATGTGTCCTGTATGGTGAAAGACGCTCTACTCCAGTGGTCGCCAACTTCGGTCCTGGAGGACCACCGTGGCTGCAGGTTTTCATTCTAACCCTTTCCTGGATGATTGACTTGTTTTTGCTGCTAATTAACTTCTGAATTTATTTTAATTGACTTGCTCTTGATGACTCAGGCCCCTTAATTGTTTCTTTTTCCTTAATTAGTAGCAAATCAATAATGAGATACAAAATGCACCAAAACAACTGTTGTCCATCATATTAAATCTGAAAATAAAGAAAGGCGAAAGCCTCAGGAATGTCGATCTGCTCAGGTCCACAAAACATTTTAACAGAGCTCTTAGAAAAGAGAAAATCAACAATTTCGTAAATGTATGCCATTGCACAACGAGAACAGCAACAAGCCACAGAATTAAAGAACGGGTTTAATTAACAACAAGAATCGGCTCCTAATTAAGCAACTGGTTGGAGTGAAATTGGTTGGGGTTTGAGGCCCTGACTTAGTTGGTCTTCTGTTGGCTCCCTCACTTCACATTTCATTTCTCTTTGGGTGCCTTTTAAGGAAAGGAATGAAGCAATTCAGAAGAACAATGAAGAAATTCAGTGGAACAAATCTTAAAAGAGAAGTCAATTAAAATGAATTCACAAGAAGTTAATTAGCAGCACAAACAGGGCACTCATTAAAAAAGGGTCAGAATGAAAACCTGCAGCCATGGTGGTCCTCCAGGACTGGAGTTGGTGACCCCTGCTCTATTGTTCTTCTTATTTTTCTTTTAAATAATTTTTAGATGAGTTTGCTCAAGGTAGTTTACAAGATCAGGCTTTGATTTTTTTAATGTATATCTTCACCACGGAAACCCAGATGTAACTTACTGCTGAAGTGCAGCATCTTAGCCATTGGGCCACACTGCCTATCTGTACTTGGTAAGTTCAATTCAAATCAGTTTATTTTTGTGTAGCACTCTACATTGAGGCTCAGAATGCTGAAACACGTTCACAGGTGTAATGCAATTACAAGCGTTACTAATTAATAAAACATTATGCATACACATAAAGACACAGATTTGTTTAAACGTGCAGTAAATCAGAGCAGTTTTAAACTGATTAGTATAAACTGAAACTAGAAATGACTGTCCAGTAACATTACCACTTAGCTCTGACCAGTTAACAATGGAGGAAAAAAACAAAAACTCCAGTTAGCAGCAAACCTCTGGGGATCCACAGTCAGTTAGAACAGACAAAGTCAAACACTGTCCCAGTACCGGAGACCACTAGCAACTGGTCATCCACCCCTTCTTGTGCATTTTAACGCGTCAGTCTTTGCTGGCCTGTCTTAAGTGACGACAGACTCTGGAGTAAGTGAGCGCTCTTCTTCTTAGAGCATCCATCCATCCATCCATCCAACCATCACTTTATTTTATAACGAACAAGAACACAGACGTCCAGGAATCAACTGTGGATGGAGCACTAGTCCATCACAGAGTCTTTTGGGAAAAAGTGCTTATAATATATCCTAGAACTAGGAATGTTCTATTTGGTGTGTGGACATTACGCTGCAAACCCAATATGTTCATGTCACACCAGGGGGTGGATCATCCCCCGTTGAGGACAATGGAAGAGCAGGGAACGATTGAGAGAACTACTAGGGTTCCTGTAGATGCGGAGGGCGGCATGTGGAAGATGGAGGTCCAGCTCCAAGGGTCCCAAAGGACACCAAAATATGGTGGTGGGATAAGAGCCAGAAAGAGGGACCAAAATTGTCAGTGTCTCAGTCCAGCTCCAAGACTGACAGGGTGAGCTGGGGAGATGGATGGAGGAAAGAAAAGGCAAACCTGACACTTGCATGGTTTTAGACTTGGATTTGAATGGAGTATTTGTTGGTTATATATTACTGGCAGTGGAGGGTTTAGGTATGGGCGACATGGGCTGCCGACCAGGGCAGCATCTTGCAGGGTGCAGAATGAAAAAAAGAAAATAAGAGAGTTAAAGGGCATGTGCTCCATAAAGTGCCTCGTATGTACACAGAAGAGCACTGTTTATATAACCGACGGGGCGCACGCTCTGCACATAGAGGGGGGCCGGTCATCAAAACCTGATATGACTGTCTGCATGCTGTTTATGAAATTGAAGAGGCTCGCAATCTGTAAATTTCACGGTATGTGCACAAAGGGGTGCCATTTATGTAAGTATAGGGGCACGCAATCCGAACACTGAGGGGGGACCGGTCGTTGAAGTCTGGTAATACTCTTTGTGCACAGTCACCCAAGGGGTGCCATTTAGAAAATCAAAGGGGTGCATCCTACGTAAATTCCAGGGTATGTTACACAGAGAGAGGAGCTATGTATGTAAGTGAAGGGGCGTGCGATCCAGACAACAAGGCTGACCAGTCTTCAAAGTCTAGTAATGCTGTTTGTGTGTAGTCACCCGAGGGGTGCCGTTTATAAAAGCAAAGGGGTGAGCGCTCAGTAAATTCCATTAGTGTGTACACAAACGAGCACCATTTATGTTGCTGAAGGGGCACACACTCCTTAGATGCCCACCCGGTTGTCTAAGTCTAATAGTAGAGAGTGGCCACTATGGACAGAGAGGCGCTCCATACCACCCATCCAGGTCTCCAAATGACCTTCGACCGGATCTGGCTTGAGACTTTTAACTTCCGTACAAATGCTCCGTTTTTGTATGGATTATTTATTATGAAAGAAGATTGCAGTGCACTTGATTTATTTGGGCACTTTGTTTGAAATTAAAAGCATTGCACTGATTTGCACCTCATCTTGTTGTTGTGTGTGTCCTCTTTGCCCAGTCCATCTAAGTTTCATGACTATTGATGACCCAGGTTGAAGGATGTTATGCCAGGCATCATGGGCATCACACTCACACTGGCTCTTCTGCTGTGCAGTGAATGGAGACAACTCGGATAACAGTCTAAGTTGTTATTGGACATCAGATAATAAATATCTACTATCCAGTGCTGATGTATCCAATGCATGGGCACGCACACTGGCGTGGCACAGAGACATCATGAGTTCAAAAATGTTCATCTTGCCCCAGCCGGCTGCGTGCCAAAGCACTCTTTTCAAATGTAAAATGTGCCAAGCTTCTTACTGTGTGGCAGCAGAACATTCGCCGAGCACACAACGACTCTCCTGAGTGACATTGTTAATTCGTGTTTTGTTGTCTGCTTTGCTGAGCAGTGATCATTACACATCCCTTCTCTGCTGGCTAAAGCACAGCGTCAAGCTGAAGAGAGAGAGAGAATGATGCCGTCCCAGGCAGAAAGAGGTTTTCTATCCCAGCTGCGGCCTCCGTCCCACGCGCTTTCAACAACAGCCTGGGCTGACTCCCGCTGTTATCCTGACAGCAGCACTTAATGTTCAAAGCCACGGCATGCGTGGGTACCAGTCAGCACACGAGAAGCGGCAAACTGTTTCAGCGTCAAGGAAAATCACACCTGCCAGGAGAGCTCTCAGATCTCAGCTCTGACAAACCTGGCAGAAGAGAAAGGGAATCAGCTGTGAGATCCACAACTCTTGAGTTTGCTGGTTCTCACTCAAAAGCTTGCTGTCGGCTCTTGTCTCATGCTGACTCATGGCTAAGGAGCGAGTGGAAAACACACAAGCTCTGGCTGTTGTGCATGGTGCAGCTTCACAGAGTTCATTCATGAAACAACGGCTGCCTGCAATACTGCAATTATAGACTGGTGACTCTGAGATGACTGGTGTGATTTACGCTACCATTGAACAGGGTGTACTGTACGATCTCTGACATTAATCACTCTGCTTATACAACGATGAGTACAATTAATAATAAATCAGTGTTCACTCCAAGATGACGGCCACAAAGTACTTTTAAGTATCTAAACCTTAGGATACTGTAAGATGAATCAAATCAGGGATTCTGCCTACTGCAGTCACTATGGACAAACACAGTCTGTGATTCGGCTCTGTCTTTTTCTGATCTCTAAAATCCTCCAACAAACCTAAGTTATTTTTACTTTATCAAGAATGGTTTGATATATTATTGGGCAGGAGTGCAATTCTGCATTGTCAAATTGTTTTATATGTATATATAAGCATGCTTGTGCCCTGCTACTACTTGGATGGGAGACCATCTATTGACAGTCTTGGGTTGCTGCTGGAAGAGGTGTTGGTGAGGCCAATAGGGAGCACTTACCCTTTGGTCTGAATGTGGACCCCAATGCCCAAGTGCAGTGATGGGGACACTGTGCTGTAAAAATGGTGTCGTCCTTCAGATGAGACGTAAAGCTGAGGCCCTGACTCTCTGTGGTCATCAAAGATCCCTGGACATCCTTCATAAAGAGCAGGGTGTATCTCAATGTCAGTCAGTCATTTTCAAACCCGCTCAGTCTTGAACAGGGTTGAGGGGATCTCCCAAAGCCCATTTCAGCAAGCACAGGGCACAAGGCAGGAACAAACCCTGGACAGGGTGGCAGTGCATCAGAGGGCCAACACACATACACACGACAACCACGCACTAGGGCCATTTTAGGATCGCCAGTCCACCTAACCTGCATGTCTTTAGAAGACATGGGAAGAAACTGAAACACCCAGATGAAACCCACACTTTACATTGGAAAGACGTGTACCCTCAATACTGCCACTGCGCCACTGTGCTGCCCTCTGTCCCAATGTTCCTTGCAAGTGTTTCTGGCCCCCTAATCATCCCCTGTCTCTAATTGGCTAACTATCTCTCACCTCTTCACTGCCTAACGGCTCATGCATGGAGAGTGGACTGGCACAAAAATGGCTGCTGTAGCATCATCAAGGTGAATGCTACACATTAGTGGTGTTTGAACTGGCTCTCCACTCACTATGTATAGCACTTTAAGTTGTATGCTACATAAATGTAAAGAATTATCCATCCATTTTCCAACCTGCTGAATCCGAACACAGGGTCACGGGGGTCTGCCGGAGCCAATCCCAGCCAACACAGGGTTCAAGGCAGGGAACCAATCCCGGGCAGGGCACCAACCCACTGCAGGATGCACACACACACACCAAGCACACACTAGGGCCAATTTAGAATCACCAATTGACCTAACCGGCATGTCTTTGGACTGTGGGAGGAAACCGGAGCACCCGGAGGAAACCCACGCAGACACGGGGAGAACATGCAAACTCCACGCAGGGAGGACCCGGGAAGGGAACCCAGATCTCCTTACTGCGAGGCAGCAGTGCTACCACTGCGCCACCGTGCCGCCCACTAAAGAATTATTATTATTATTATTATTATTATTATATATTTGTATTGTGGGGAGGCACGGTGGCGCAGTTGTGTGTGTGCATGCTTGGTGTGTGTGTGTGTGTGCCCTGAGGTGGGCTGGCACCCTGCCCGGGGTTTGTTTCCTGCCTTGCGCCCTGTGTTGTCTGGGATTGGCTCCAGCAAACCCCCGTGACCCTGTAGTTAGGATATAGTGGGTTGGATAATGGATGGATGGATTTGTATTGTGTGTAACATACAGAAAAACCTACAAAAAGTCTTCATCCCCTGGGAAGTTTCCACACCATATTGTTCTACAACACTGAGTCACAGCAGATTTAATTTGACTTTTTTGATATAGATTAACAGAAAAGGACTCTTTTATATTAAACTCTGCCAAAGAATTAAAATTAATTACAAACAAAAAACACAAAACAATCAATCTCGTAAGGATTTACTCCTTTAATATGGCATCCCTAAATCATCACCGGTGCAGCAAACTTACATTGTCATGTGTGTGCATCTGAGGATCACCATCCAAGCTCTTCCCAGGTATGTGATACCATCCCCAGGCTGAGAGGGGGCGCTGTCGTTAATCGTTTAGTCATTTTCTTCCTCCACAGTCTCAAGAAACTGACCCCACCCCTTCTGGTCCAAGGGTTTCAAAAGGATGACCGCCCAGAAGAAGGCATCACTTATCACGGAGAAGGACTGACAAACCATCAACAAGCTGAGTTAATACAAAGGCACCCCATTATGTGGTCATTGTCTTTTTTGTTGATTTGTTGCACCATAGAATTTTTTTCTGTTCTTGTTGAAACTGTAAGTAAATGGGGAGGACCGAGTTGACACCCTAAAATATTCTACAGCTGTTGTCCCTTCCTCTCTCGAATGAACATAATAGGTTTACACATATTAAACATAGTTTGAACACATCATTGAAAATCTACATTATGAGAAGGATTTAGGTGTCATAGTGGATTCAACACCATCAACTTCCAGATAGTGGTTAGAAGCCATTAAGAAGGTAACAAGAATGTCAGGTTATATAGCACCTTGATGTGTCGAGTACAAGTCATAGGAGGTTCTGCTCAAGTTTTATAACACACTGGTGAGGCCTCATCTGGAGTACTGGGTGCAGTTTTGGTCTCCAGGCTACAAGAAGGACATAGCGACACTAGAAAGGGTCCAGAGAAGAGCGACTGGGCTGACTGAGGGGCTACAGGGGATGAGTTATGTGGAAAGATGAAAAGAGCTGAGCCTTTACAGTTTAAGCAAAAGAAGATAAAGAGGAGACGTGAGGATAGTTTTTTAAATTATGAAGGGAATTAGTCCAGTGGAACGAGGACACAGTTAGAAACATGTTAAGGTTAAATTTCACACAAACATTACGAAGTTTTTACTTCTCCCAGAGAACCACAGACATGTGGAATAAGTGATCAAGTAGTATGAAAGACAGTAGGACTTTAAGGACCTTTAAAACTTGACTTGATGTTAACATCAAACTCGACTTGTTGTTATTTTGGACGAATTAAGTAAATAGGAATGGCAGGCTTTGTTGGGCTGAAGGGCCTGTTCTCATCCAGAGTGTTCTAATTAGTTCAATTAGTTTTAAAAGCTACAGAATTAGTTAAATGGAGGTTTCTTTTCTGGGGTCTCACTTGATTGTAGTCTAAATGCTCCTCTAAGTGAAGGGACCAACATGTGGTGAATCAGTGTGGTCTAACCAACACAATGAAGACAAAAGAACCCTCCAGACAATTCAGTGAAAAGGGGACTGAAAAGCAAAAGTCAGAGGATGGAGACAAGAAAATATCCAAGTCACTGAATTTCCCCTATTGTCCAGTTATATCAGTCATAAAGAAATGGAAAGAGTATGGCAGAGATGGAAATCTGCCTAGAGCAGGCCTTCCACAAAAATTGAGTGGTCGTGATAGAAGAAGACAAGTGAGGGAGGCCACCAAGAGACCTCTGAGAACTCTAGGGGAGTTACAAGCCAAAGTGGATAAGGTTGGAGAGACTATGTACTGTAGATACTGTAACAATTGTTGCTCAGGCGCTTCACCAGTCAGAACTTTCTTGGAGAGTAGCAAAGAGAAACAATAACATGGCATCTCAGCTAGTTTGCCACTAGACACATGACAGCCTCTGTCAGCTGGACGAAAGTTCTTTAGTCATGATTAAGTGATCAAGATTAAGCTTTTTGACTATCAGACTGTTTTGTCTTCGTAGAGTAATATATTGCTCTACTTTCCCCTATTGTATTATTAATAAGTAGCCTTTGTCAGAATGCCTAATCTCACAGACTTACCACTGTTTATAAGGAATTACAGTATATAACTTATCCCCACCTTCCCTTCTATATCTATAACCTCAGGCAATTAGGTGTAGTAAAAAGACAAGCAGGAGTTAAGTTACACATAAAACAATGTATTATTGGTAATATTCTTAAATAATAACAATATACAAAGTACATTTGAATATTGGCAACCATACAACCTGATTAAATGGTGATGTGTAGTTTCAGGCGGCACACTGACTTGTAGTTATTTAAAATGTCTCCAGTTAAGGCATCATTGGTGCTCAGCTTTCTTCAGAACAGGCCGTATGCCTGTTCCAATATGGCTGCTAAGCTGTGGTCTCCATTGTTCTGTCCTTTCAGTTCATGGTGTGATGATCTTTGTCAGTTGTTGGTTAGTAAGAGAGAGAGAGTGTGGTTGAACAAGCAGATTTATAGATTCTCTATCCAACCCCTACAGCCAATAGGATATCATGGTACTTAAAAGCTTCTGATCCAAGCCAATTCCAAACAGCCATACTTCAGACCAATGGGGAAATACAACATCTTAAAACCTGCCACCCCAAGACCATATGTCTTTATGGCTTTCTTGCGGGGATTGAAAGACTTTAGCAAAGAAACACTCGCCAAACTGGTTTAAGGTACATCCTCCGCCAACTCTGTCGTAAAATTCAAAAAGACTTAGTCATAAAGGGGGGCAAACATGACTGCCTCTCACCAAAGTAACACTAAATTACATTGCTTTGCCTAAATTACAAATAAAGACATACAAAATATTTATCAAGTTATATGCAAAATCTCACATAACAACAAGACTAATCATCACGCTGCAATGTACATGATCAAAAACACCCCATGATGCGCTGCGGTGCCAACATCATGATGATCATGCTTGTCTGCAGCAGACCCTGCAAGGATTGTGAGGGTAAAATATGGGGAAATCCTGGAGGAACATCTTCAAGAAACCCATCTCTTGGGAGAAGATTGTTCTTTCCAGCGTAAAGCTAAAGCTACAAAGGAATGGCTTCAGTGTTAATGCAATGGAGTGGCTGAGTCAGAGCCCAGATTTTAAGCTGACTGGGAATTTGTGACTGAAATTGAAAAGGCTGTTCACTTGGGATCACCATTGTATTGGGGCTACGTAGTAATAGTGTTTTCAATGTATGTGCTGAGTGCGTTTTGTTTCCATTGACCTGTTTGCTGTTTATTATGTGTGCGTCAGTAAATGTTGTCCTCGTAAATACAGAGGGGACGGATGAGGGAGAGAGACCTCAGCCCCAAGATGGAAAGCACCTGCTCACAATCAATTACATCCGGCGCTTTACTATTTAAACGATCAGGAGGGAAAAGAGAGGAGGAAGGAGAAAGACGGATATTTCAAATAACGACAACGAACCACCATTACCTGCTATTTTTCACATCGCGCTTTGTATCCAGTTTGTTTTTCATTCCGCCGGATTTACTTCAGTTCAATCATTGCCAGATACCCCGGGGTTGGACTTCATTATCCACCACACGCTGAGGAAACATGGTGAGATTGTTCCATTTTTCCAGGTGATTTAAACATATCCATTCTTTGTTGACCAGTCATATTCAGGACAGTAATATACCCGGACTCAAGTTCACGATCATTGTCATTTCCGTATTCATTCTTTATTGTTATTTGTGTTGTGTGTGTTATACGTTACAGGGGCAACGGAGGGTTTGTTATTGTATATATGGTGTTTTCATGTTGTTATGGAGGGATATACATATCTATATATATATATTTTCTACGTGGGGAATGTGCAGTATTGTTTTGTTATTGTGTTTCCATTAATATATTTATTCACTTATTTGACATACCTGCTTTTGTGTGCTCATGATTCACCATCGATTGAGGGGAAAATATTATTTGTTAGAGGTATGGCTTGGTATATGTAGGTTAGCCTCAGTAATTTATCCAGGCCACAGGACTTGGTAGTGTAGCTACCGGCTGGGTAAGGGGTCGGCCGTTACACCATGACACCGGGAATCACTCGAAGCTGCCATCTACTAAATACTGACTTGGAGGCAGGGGGTAAATACGTTGTAATGATATAAAAAAGAGAAGATGATGGTTTGGGGGGGTTTGGGGGCCGGGATCCACCCTGTATATTGTCTGGAATGCTACAAAATGGAAAATTGCTTGTTAGAAAAAGAGTAATCTCTCAATCCAAAAACATGACTGCTGTAACAGGTGACTGGTGAGTTTATATAGCGGGGAGGAAGGAAGAGGCGGGATGTCAATATGAGGAGGGAAGTGACATCATCCAGGGGTGTGGTTTGATGCCAGAACGGGTTGAGACTGGCTTTACTTGTTCCTGTAAAGGAAGGGGGAAAATGCATTGGTGCACATGACTAGCCCTGTTTACCGGCTACTAACCAGACCCTGCTGCTGCCCCCCATGCGCACGTGTGTGACAACATACAAACATATGTGTTTCATAATTGTAATTAATTTAGACCACTTTGCGGACGTCAGTTCTCACTTTGATATTAAAGTGTCTTTTTCTTTTGCTCATTGTCAAAAAGGCCTAATCAAACCCACTGTGATTCAATGTTGTATAACAAGAAAATGTGAAAACGTCCAAGGGGTGAAGACTTTTTATTGGCACTGTATGTCTTTGTGTGTGCAGTTCAGGACACGTTCGTGTTATGTGAGACTAATTGAATCAGGCATGGAGCCCAAACCACATACTGAATATGTCTGTTTTTATGACAGGCTTTACAGCAGCAAATTTTATATTTCCTCCAACTGAGAATTTATGGCTGGACTTGAAAGGCTGTTCAATCACAATCCATGTGTAGCCTGACAGAACTTGAGCAGTTTAGCAAAGAAAAAGAGGAAGAAGGAGGAGAAGAAAAAGTGCAGTGTGCCAATGGGCAAAACGGATAGACAGAGAGGAGGCTGTGCGCCCAGACTCAAAGCTGTCATGGCTGCCATCTCCTAAATCCTGATTTGAAGGGGGTGAATACTTATGTGATCAGTTATTTTGTGTTTCATTTTTGTAATTACTTTAGACCACATGCAGAGACCTGTTTTCACTTTGACGTTAAAGAATCTTTATCTGTGTCAAAAAAAAAGCCAAATTCAATCTGCTGTGATTCAAAGGGGTATGGCAATAAAATGTGAAAACTTCCAAGGCGGTGACCGCATTTTGCTGGCATTGTACTCGGAGCAGCATGGGGTCTCATGCTTATAAAGACACTCCAGGTTTCTCCTACCATATTTATAATTCATTCAGACCACATTACAAAGATCTGTTTTCAGCTTGACATTAAAGAGCCTTTTTCTATTGGTCAAACTCAGGAGAGCCAAATTAAATCCACTGTAATTTAATGTTGTATAATAATAATGTTAAAACTTATTACAGTGTCACACATGCACATCAGAGAGTCAACCCTCCGAGTTCTTCCCAGATATGTAGTTCCACCCCAGACTGAGAGAGCGCGCTGTTGCTAACTGTGTTGTCTTCCTTTTCTTCCACAGTACTGAGAAAATGCCTAGTGAGGACATCTGACTCCACCCCTTCTGGTCCCTGAGCCATAAAAGCACGACTGCTTGGAAGGGGGCTTCACTACCCAACTGAGCGACCAGAGAGACAGAGCTCCTCAATAACTTATGAAAGCTGTAAATGGACGCAGTTGTTTTTGTTCCATTTTGATGCCACTGAGCATTTGTTTTTATCATTTTTCAGTTGAAGTACAATGGGGACAGCCATGTTGGTGCCCCAAAATTTATCTGTCAAGACTGTCCAGTTGACCACAATAGATACTGTTTTATTATTCAACTCACATTATGTTATGCACATTATGTTGCGACAGTGTCATGCATTGCTTGTCGGGGTATTAATTGAATTTAAATTGTCATGTTTATGAGTGTAGCACCAGGAGGAGCTCCTAGAAACTCTGCACATAACTTCAAACTCAAGATGAACACCACCTGTGAGTGCTAATCCTCTGAGATGTTGCAGGTAAGGAAGACAGGGTTTGAGGTAAGGTAATTGTTTAAGGTAAGAAAGGCAAAACTTTTGAGGTAAAATTGTTACAGTCAGTAAACATGGCGTCCGAGAGTGGTGACTGCTCCATGTCGATTAGCACATGCAAGTTAAGAATTTCACTCAACTTTGTAACTGTTTACAATACCAACCCAAGAAACTGAATAATCAATAATGGTGCAATCAATGAGTGACAATCCAACACTGCAGAATTACTTAATAAGTATCCTCTTTAATAAAACCCCTGTGTGCATCCAGGTGTCCATGTGTGTGTGTCTTCTGGTGAAGTGCGCATGCTCGGGGCACGGTGCGATGCTTCAAAGCAGATGCTTCAAAGGCCGCCTGACGCGTCACACAAGACAGACAGGGCGGGACCTATAAAATATCGCGCGGCCGATCCAATCAGATTTTGGTAAATGAGGTAAGACCTAAAACATAAGGCATGAAAAATCCAATCGGGTACTGAGACGCGGAGTCCAGCTTCCCCAAAGAGGTGGGATTAGTGTTTGTTGTTGTGCAAGTGTTCACTCCAAGGATGTCAGATTTGCGATTAAGAAGCATGGCCTGGTAAAGTGTAAAGTGTCAGTCGTTGAAGGGGTTTTCCGAAATATACGAATTTTCATGAAATTACAATAGGATGACTTTTAAAAGTAGATTTATTTTCAAGGTCAAGGTCCCTTGCCATTTAATATAGACTGTTCCTACTAATGTTTATGTACTACTGTTCTAGCGCCCGGTATTGTAACGGGCTTAATGTCTAGTTTATAATGACTAGCATCAGTAACATTCAGCAATTCAACAATTTATTTCTTGCATAGGCCAAAATCACAGAAGGATTGTGTCAATGAGCTTGAACAGGTCCTGTGTTTTGACAGCCCCCTCAGCCTTGATTTCCTAAGAAGACAAGACAGAATGTTGTGCAGTGATTGTTTAAAAATGATTAATATGAGTGACACTGCAAATTTACTGAACGAAAATGACCTTCAAGCAGGGTGCAATTACTCAGACAAGGATACCAAGTAAAATATTTGTGTTTCTTCTTCTTCTTCTTCTTCTTAGTCATCTTTTCCCTCTTCTATGTGGGGTCAATGTACTTGATCAGCTTTCTCTATAAGGTTCTGTCCTGCACCCCCTCGCCAGTCAAGCCCTTTTCCTTCAGATCTTCTTTATCTTTATTCATTTTCCTCCTCTTTGGCTCCTTCACTTTCTCTTCCCCTGTGTTTCCATTCCTATTCCACTCTTCCCCACATATTCATTGTGTCTCCTCATCACATGTCAATACCACTCCATCCTACTTTTCAGTAATTTCTTGGACATCTATCTCAGTTTTGTTGTACCTCTGATTGTTTCATTTCTTATGTTGTTCTTTTTTGTAACTCAGCACATCCATCTGGATATTCTCTTTTGTGCCACATCCAGCTTCTTCTCTTGTGCTCCCCTTACTGCCCATACCTCAGCTCCAAACAGCATTGCTGGTCCTTACCACTGTCTTAAAAGTGTTACCTTTAACCTTTGCCTTAATCTTTCAATCCCATAATATTCCTGATACCTTCTTCCCATTGCTCCATCCATGTATTCATGAGGATCCACATAATTACGTTAATTACTCTAAAACAACCGGAATGCACAACGTTGGCTGTCCTTACTACAAGGTGGCTGCTTTAAATGACATTTGCATTACTCTGTGTCTGCTTCAAGCTGATTAGATTTGGTAGATTAAGTTTCCATAATAGATAATATTGCAGCAGCACTGTTTAGTGTACCACAACAGCTATGAAAGCTGGTTAAGTTTGCAGATGATAACAAGATAGATGAATTAGCAGATAATTTGGAATCTGTTATATCATTACAGAAGGAATTGGATAGCATACAGGCTTGGGCAGATTTGTGGCAGATGAAATTTAATGTCACTAAATGTCAAGAATTACACATAGGAAGTAAAAATGTGAGGTTTGAATACACAATGGGTGGTCTGAAAATCGAGAGCCCACCTTATGAGAAGGAATTAGGAGTCGTAGTGGACTCTAAGCTATCAACCTCCAGACAGTGTTCAGAAGCCATTAAGAAGGCTAATAGAATGTCAGGTTATATAGCGCCCTGATGTGTGGAGTACAAGTCACAGGAGGTGACGCTCAAGCTTTATAACACACTGGTGAGGCCTCATCTGGAGTACTGGGTACAGTTTTGGTCTCCAGACTACAAAAAGGACATAACAGCACTAGAAAAGGTCCACAGAAGAGCAACTGGGCTGATTGAGGGGCTACAGGGGATGAGTTATAAGGAAAGATGAAAAGAGCTGAGCCTTTACAGTTTAAGAAAATGAGGTGACATGATTGAAGAGTTTAAAATTATAAAGGGAAGTAGTCTAGTGGATTGAGACTGTTATCTTAAAATGAGTTCATCAAGAACACGGGGACAGAGTTGAAAACTTGTTAAGGGTAAATTTCACACAAACATTAGGAAGTTTTTCTTTACACAAAGCACAATAGACACTTGGAATAAGCTACCAAGTAGCGCGGTAGACAGTAAGACGTTGGGGACTTTCAAAACTCGACGTGATGTTTTTGGGTGACACTGTGGCGCAGTGGGTAGCGCTGCTGCCTCGCAGTTGGGAGATCTGGGGACCTGGGTTTGATTCCCGGGTCCTCCCTGCGTGGAGTTTGCATGTTCTCCCCGTGTCTGCGTGGGCTTCCTCCGGGCGCTCCGGTTTCCTCCCACATTCCAAAGACATGCAGGTTAGGTGGATTGGCGATTCTAAATTGGCCCTAGTGTGTGCTTGGTGTGTGGGTGTGTTTGTGTGTGTCCTGCGGTGGGTTGGCACCCTGCCCGGGATTGGTCCCTGCCTTTGTGCCCTGTGTTGGCTGGGATTGGCTCCAGCAGACCCCCGTGACCCTGTGTTCGGATTCAGCGGGTTGGAAAATAGATGGATGGACTTGATGTTTTTTTGGAAGAAATAAGTGGATAGGACTGGCAAGCTTTGTTGGGCTGAATGGCCTGTTCTCATCAAGACTGTTCAAATGTTCTAATCTTCTAATCTTCTGGTGACTCAGCGATTACTGCAAAACAACTCCAGCCCTTACAAAACCTATCATGCATGGAGTGCGCCTTGCCTTCTGAGATGCTGTAGATTGCTAGTTCTAAATCATGGTCATTTCTGAGTGATTACTCATTCTGATTCAAAAGTTTGTATACTCTAGAAGTACTGATTTGAATTGTAGTGCAATTCCTGTATAAGAAATGAAAAGAAACCCAGAAATGACCACCATTAATAATGTCAGAATGACACACTGACTTTACTGTACAGGATGTTCATCGCAATTTATTCCATTTGTACTGCATTCTGGTTATTATATACTAATTAGAAATAATTATATTGTGATTCGACCCTAAAATGAAGTACACGGTAATTATACTCTGCTTACTTTGTACACAATGCTATTAAGTTTATTTTAATTATTCAGTGGCTATTTTCTACCAGCTCTCATGATTTATGCTGCTGGTGCTTTTCCCTGTTCTCACCGCTCCATGAAGTTGTAATTATTCTTCAGAAAAAGATACGGTTGCCACTAACAACACACTTTAAGTAAGACTCCTTCATCCACTACACCTGTGAAGAAAAAAAATGCCACTTTGATGAACTTCTGTTCCATCTGCTGTAGGTAGAGTACAATTCATTGTTAATCTAATCGTTCTCTGTTAGCCCGAAACAGAAGGCGTGTTACAGCAAGTCAGCATGTCTGCTGGTGGCTCTGGTCATAAAGCGTTAAGTGGGTGTGAGTGGTGGAGGTCTCACTGAGGGAGAGAGGGTGCAGGTGTGTGCACAGGGGTGCATTTTGTGTCTCTCAGGGAGCGCAAATGGTTAAATGTTGTATGTCTGCTGTTACACATGTGAGCACTGGGGGCAGCTTAAAGGCTCAGATAATGGTAATTTCCTGCCAGAACACAAGAGGGCGCTGCTGAGCAACAGCTTGGGAAAGAGAGAGAGAGAGAAGAAGAAGAAGAGAGGTTGGAAGCATGCGCTGATAGCATACACAACGAACCACCTGGATTGGGACCAGAGTGCAGTGGGTGATACCTCAGCACCAAACTGGAACAGTGTCGGAGTGGAGTCACTTCTGACATTTACGGGATTCAACGCCATATAAATAAATTTATTATTATTATATTATTATTATATTATTCACAGATCGGAAGATTGATGGCTTTAACACCCTTGACGTGACTTTCGGTGTCCACCTGCCCTGACCCGCCTCTTCCTGTTGGAAGTCCTTATCGATGGGAGCTCCGCCATCTTGACTAGCCTGTTCGAAAGCTCGCGTCTGTAATGATATTTTCTTTTCTTTAATTGTGTTTATAACTCGCATTTTCTTTGAATCATATGGGGTTTGCCTATGGTTGTCCCAACTCTTCACAGTTGTCTGAGTTCTTTCTTGCACTGTGTATGCGGTATACACACAGTACTCGCCTCTGTGAGTGTTCAAAACAGGATGCACATCATACTTCAGTATGTCCAACATGCTTGAGTGTCTCCATGACTGTCAAAGTGCAGCGTGTTTTCTGAAAATATACATACTGTAGAATTTATATGTGGTATACTGAAAGTTGAAAGTGTCAAAGTGGAGGTGTCCATATCATGTACATGTGCCTCGGTGAGGTTGGCCATGTGTTGTGCATATTTAATGTGTGAGTTTTTCTACAAAGATGAATTTCTGTGTGTGTGTGTGTGTGTGTGCATGCGTGCGCGCATGCATGTGCAGACAGTATGCTTATTAGATGTTGTGTTATTTTATTGTAACTGTAATCACAATATAAGTTTAATATGTCACTGTGCTCTGTGCAAATATTTAAAATCTACTTTTCCTTTCTACTCACATGTACAGTTAACACAAGGCCAGATTTAGCACACAGGGGCTCTTCATTTAGAAGTGCTAGGCAAGCATTAGAAGATAAGACTGCTATTATTATATTATTATATTATATTATATTATATTATATTATATTATAAGATAACAACTGCGAAATGGGCATTGTACTATTCAGAGTCAGCATGACATTGGATCTTCGCTTCCTTGTTTGGAATGGCATGATTTACCTAAGTGGGGGCCTGCACATGGAGAAAGAGTATAAAGCCTAGGAACATTGCCTGATGGATGGATGGGAGATACCGTCAACCAAGCTGGAAAATCCTTCCAACACAGTGACGAAAATGGCAGACTCTATACACACTACCCGAAAGGTCTTGTCATGGCTTCCTCATCTGTTATGCCATGTAATCCGCCATTAAAGTTATCTCTCCTATGTGATTTCTTACCGCCGTATCACTAAGGGAGGGCTATTGTCTTTTTATATTATATCTATATAGTTTTGGGTTATGTAACACGACACAATTACAAAAGAACTTATTCCAACAAAGGAGCTAGCGCCCCCTGCTGGATACAGTAACACAAGACAAAGTCAATTTATGGGGCACCTTTTGGCAAGCTCCGTATAACTTAAAGAAAAAAAATGCATTTTACACCCAAATAATGAGTCTTTCTCCATCTTGCGTCCTCTCAGGGTGACTGTCCAAGATGTTGTCTCTTCCGGTTATGGGGAATCCTGGGAGGAAGAGGCAGATGCAGGTGGGCAGGCCCTCAGAAGTGAGGTCAGAGGTGGAGAGCTGTCAATCTTTCTTTCTGTAGAGGAAGGAAAAGAGAGATGGTTATCATTGGCTTGGTGGAGAACTACCATCACATAAGCCTTTAAACTGTCTCCCATGTGCATGTGTGTGACACTCTGCATCTGTGTTCTGTGTGCATGTTGTAATGAAGCCACAAAGAGATGATCAAGAGTTGGAGCTCTTCCCAGTGACCCCGTGTATTTATGAGAAAACAATAAACAGTTCTTAGAAAAAGATTCAGGTGAACATCTTTTCAGACACGAGTGTACAACACGATTGACTCAAGATGATGGTGCCCATGGTGTTATATGATCCCAGCAAGAAGGGATGGGTCCTGGAGGGCACAGAGTATGAGGTGGAGCACCCCCCCCACCCCTTCTCTTGGTGATCCCCTTCATCTGCGGATTTTGCTTAATGAGGTTAAGGATTTGCCTTGTTTCAGTCTCATTCTTACACCCGGCCACCCAGACTCCCCAAGAGTCTAATGGATAAGAAGAAGTCGATTCAGAAAGTGGATTGATGGATGGCTTTCATTTTTTGCATTAAATATTTTCTTAAGCATGCTCAACTATTCCACACCTTGCTATTTATAATTTATGTTATTTTTAGATGAAGGAGATTTTAATTGGCTCCAAAAGTTCCTAGAAAGAAATGTTATGAACAGAGCCCAGCCGCTGATTGATTGTGTTTTTCCGATATTACACCTTTTTCTATGTATCCTCCGTGTCACTGACTCATTCTCTTTGTTTTGAGTTGTCTGGGTGCCATTGGAGCGGCGCCTCTTAATTAACAAGCGCTGACAGGGAAATGAAAACAACTCCTGTAAATCCACTGCTGCCTTTCTTCCTCCTTCTCTTCTGTTCAGTGATGCTCCATCCTGACTGAAACAGGAAGGTCTGCCCAGGTTGTATGTAAGGGAGAACAGGACAGACGGCATATTGTAATGAGGTGTCATGAAAAGATCAGCATTGCATTCAGCAGAGGAACGGGTCAAATTGAAATACCACCAGGTGACAGTAGAGTTTATGTGCCCAAGTAGTCTCAGCTCAAGGAGCATTGACATAAGATCAAGACTATGGGAGAGGATTGCTGCTTTAGCAGAAGTTCCCCACACATAATGGCTCCCTTCTATATGCAGAACATTACATAGACCAAGGGTGTTTACTAAGCCCTCTCCAACATTCCCTTTACATCCATGACAGTACGGCTATGAGCAGGTCTAACATCATTGTTAATTTGCAGATGACACAATGGTGGTGGATCTTATTTCCAATAATGATGGCACTAAATACACAGAGAATATCAGAGCTCTGACACACTGGGGCCAGGAAAATTGCATCTCTCTCAGTATGGTCAAAACCAAAGAGACGTCAGTGGTCTTGTGAGGGATGGCCGGGAACCTTACCCGGCCAGGACACCCTCAGTCTGGAAGGACAGGGGGAGTTAGTCTGTGCAGGGTTTTGTCTCCACATAGGGCATCATGGGAACTGGAGTTCTTTGGCTCAGTCCTGTTGGGTTCCGTGGGTGCCTGCAGGGGGTGCTTTGGGTACTGGCAAGCCCTACTTTGTTGGGCTCCAGCCTAACGTGGAAGTGTTCTCGGGCTATAGTTATACACCTGAAGTACTCCCAGGTCTTATATAAAAGAAGCTGCCTGTCTCAACCAGAGATAGAGTCGGGAGGAAGAGGATGACGCTTGCTGTGAGGAAAAGAAGAGACAGAGAGAAGGCAAGGCATTACTGTGTGCTGAATTGTATTGTGGTTGTGGTGTGGGAAACGTTTACAAAGAAGGGTTTCCCACATTAAAATCCACTTGTTTATTGGCAACTTGTGTCTGAGCCTGTTTGTGTCGGGTGTTTGGGGAACTGCGGAGCCCCCTGGTTGCCGCAGTGTACTCTCCCCTTTTACCATCAATGGGGATATTACAGAGAAGCTGAGCAGTTTTAAGTTCCAGGACCTCACATGGACTGTTCATATCAGAAAAGGGGTGAGGAAGGTACAGCAACACCTTTTTTGACCTCAGGTGGCTGAAAACATTAGGTCCAACCCCAAACACCTTCAGATCATTTTATACCTGCACTAATGTAGGCATCCTAAGTGGATGCATCATTGTCTGATATGAGAAGAGCACTGCCCTCAGGTGCAAATTCTTGCAGAAAGTAATGCCTTCTGGCCAACAGATCATTGGAGGTGACACTCCAAAGACATAAATGTTGGTGTCTAAGGAAAACCAGGAAAACCATCAATGAGCACAGTCCACCAACTCATGAGCTGTTCACATTTTCTTCAAGCAGATGATGCTATAGCATCAGGTCCTGAACCAGCAGACTCTGAGACAGCTTCTTCCATAAGGCTGTTAGGATGCTAAATTCTATATAGTGATGTTTACCAGTCCTTAACACCCATTGTCTACTTCCCACATTCATGCTGCCATTCCTTTATCTCTACACTCCATTGCACCACAACCGTTTTGTATTATTAGTGAGCATTGTGTAGTGTATGAATTTTAGGTAAGTCTACGTGTTCACTTATGTAATAAGTTTACATTTGCACAGTGTATGATTGGTGAATTGATATTTATATGTATTTATTATGTGTATGCCCAAATCACTGCTGGGGACCTTGCACACAAGTTTTTCACTGACTAGTGCGTTCGTGGTCATTAAGGTGACTTGACTTCACATTAGAACATCATGTTTGATAAGAACAGACCATTCAGCCCAACCAACTCACCAATCCTATCTCAGAGCAACACCTTCTAGGCTCATCTAAGGTAGGCAATACCCCTCCAAGGCGAGAGGGGGCACAGTCGCTAATGGTGTTGTTTCTTTTTTTCCTCACATCACCGAGAAGGCAACCCTTGAGGGCAACTGACCCTGCCTCCTCCAGTTGGTGGACTATAAAAACCAGATGCCCCCGAATGCTGGACAAGAATGGAGCTCCACAAGTCAGGCCCGTTCTTAAGAGCCTCTTACTTTGAGAAGCCAGGGAGGCTATTTATATCCATTGTCTCCTGCACCCTTGTTCACTTGTTTTGTTTGACAACTACCATTATAATTAAAAGTGGCCACCCGGCTTGCACCCCAATATTTCTCTGGACCCACCCTGAGTTCCTTCTACTTGTCTCCAGCACATTAGATGAATGAGAATGTATTAAAATACACACCTTCACTGTCATTAATATCAGCTTACCTGATGTATACCTTACTCCTCTTTCTACGCTCTCATTACCTGATGACGGTGGACAGATGATCTGAGAGCTTTCCTGTCCCATTTCAAGGAAGTCAGGGGGTCCCAGAAGGCTTTGCAGACCAGGAAATGCATGAAGTATCTGGCCAGGGCCATCACCCTACCAAACGGTTAGGGACTAACCAGAATACTGCGGATTTAGAAAGTATTCAGACCCCCTCACTTTGTGCCCACTTTATTGTGTTGTAGATTTCATTTTATATGGATACAATTTGTCATTTTCACATTAACACTCAAAAACCCAAAATGACAAAATGAAACAATTTCAGAAATGTTTTCCATTTATTAAAAATTAAAAACCGAAAACTCTGCTTCCTATAAGTATTCAGACACCTAATTCAGTACTTTGTAGAAGCCCCTTTGGCGCTGATTACACCTTCAACTCTTCTTGAATCCTCCATTAGGTTGGATGGGAAGTGTCTGTAAAATGGCATCTTCAGGTCTCTCCACAGATGTTCTATATGCTTAAAGTCTGGACTTTGGATTGGCCACTAATGGACACTCGTACACTTGTCCCAAAGCCACTCCAGCGTTGCCTTGGCTGTGCTTTTCATGTCATGATGACAGTCGCCCCAGCCTATGGTTGTGTGCACTCTGAAGCAGGTTTTCTTTAAAGACCTTTCCGGATTTGGATGCATTCACCCTCTACACTCCTCCGAGCAAGTACTAGTCCATCACTTCAGGACTCTAATTGTCCTTTTTAACCTCATCCCGGGAGTACTTTTGGTGCAAAAAGATTTAGACCTGGTCAGGTGGAACTCCTATGTGACAGGGAAGTCTGCCCCCTGCAGCACATGAGGACCCTCAACAGGTCTGCCCAACAAAACTTCATCCATGGGGGTTTCTGAAAGGGGGACATTGCAGAGGGATGCTGCCACCCAGGTACTGTGGGAATACATGGACCAAGGAGGCAGCCCATTATAATGGCCTCCCAACCAGGAAATGTACTAACCAACTGCCCAGCAAAATTACCACTCCCATGCGTCTCTGCGGATGTCCAAAAGGGGACCATTCCAGGGGGGACATCCACCACCCAGATACTGATGTAACACATGGACCCGGGGGGGGCAACCTGTCCATTTTAATGGCTTTCCAACCGAGAAAAGTACAACTGAATAACCCAACCTGGGTGCCCGTCCACCCATGTCATTCCATTAAAAAATCCACCCCACCAGGTAAGGAACCAACTATCTCAACCGTGATGCCAGCCAGCTCTTGTCGTCTATGACACTGTACACAGAGATGCAAGACATAAACTATGTTGAAGCCTGCAGTGAAGATGAAGCCCAGTGGCAAACAAAATGGGGAAAACTTGGGATAACATGCCATTGATTCAACAAAAAACATTTTTGTGAACTTGATACAGGCCTCCATTTGAGTGCCCACTGAGCTCCCACTCTCCTTTTGGTAAAGTGATGGTTTGAGTGTACCTGCTTAGTTCATGTGGCAGCATGGTGACATTGGCTCCAGTGCCTTGAGTTCCATCCTGTGTCCTGTCGTTGTAGTGTATTTGTTTTCATGTTCTCCTTGTGCGTTTGTTGGTTTTCTCTGACATCTCCAAAGACATGGCAGTAATGGCCCTATCACATTATGCAACTTTTCCAGTCTTAGGCTTCCTTTATAATACAACAAGTCAGGGGCAGTGGCAGTGCACTCCTGTGTGCCCCAGTTGTGTAGTCGGACATCGCCAGCAGCTCAGTCTCCGACAAAATCAAACAGGTTTGACTTTGCCTTAAGTCATATGATGCATAAAGCATAAAGAATGGTAAAAACAATTAGGGGTGGAGATTGCAGCTGAACTCGCCATCTTGTAAACCCTTCACATTGCCCCGGCTCAGGAAAAGGGACAATCTCACGATGTTGTGCTGGAAAGTCATCACACAGTTGTCTAATATTTAATGCCTTACAATTTCTAGTCATGCAATCTGACATCCTCAGGCAGCAAGATCAGTCACTGCAGTCGTCAGATTCGACATCCCCTCCGACTAGAAGCCGTGTAACGTTAGGTCGTCTTTAGGTTGATTGGTTGCTCTGAATTTTCTCTGTGGCTGTGTTCCTGAGTGTGCCCTGCTGTGGACTGGCACGGTGCCCAGGGTTTTTTCCTGAGCTGTGCACAGTGCTCCCTGGAATGGATACAGCCCACCCCTCCACCATGACCCTGATTTGGATTAAGGAGGATTGATGTTCTCCGTTCTTCTGAAATTCCTTCCTCCTTTGTATGCAACATACTTTTCTTTAGAAAAATGAAAGTTCCAGTATAATCGTAGAAGCACACACACATCACCTTGGATTAGTAAAAGCAGTTAAGAATTACACACCTCCTTTATAGCTGGTGATGGATTGAAAAATCAGCCATTAAAGTATATCTGTGCGGGAGGCAAGGTGCTTCTGATTTAGCAATTACACAGCTTAAGCTTAAGGCCACGATGGCGTCAGGCAGCATCAATTTAACAAATATAGTATTAGAGAGATATTTATACTACTTTGTAAAATTCAATCCATTTGTTCAGTCTAAACAACTAAGGTTGTGGTAATACATTACTAGAGCCTATCCAAGCAGCATTTGGTGTAAGGTAGGAACCAGTTGTTGTGAAGAAGCAACATAAAATGGTGATAAGGAGTGAACGGGCCTCAGAATAAAAAAAACAGTCCTGACCAGGACGTGTGACGATGCCGATCCTTGCTCCACGCTCCAACTTCCCTTTTGGGGGCCTTTTTGAACCCAACACCGTCGGTAATGTAACCAGATGAGCTGGACAATGAGAACACCAAAACAAACCAAGGGGAAGTGCAGAAGTGCTTTTATTTAAAACACTCAAAAGCAAAAAGTGTTCAAAATAAGTGCAGTGCTTCTAAAAGTTAATAAATAAATAATCCGCTAAAAACAGTGAAAATGTGGAGGTTAAAATCCAATAAATAAATCCTTTAAAACCAAGGTTAAAATTCTGGCTGGAGGCAGTCTCTTCTTTAAAAAAACTAGGGGGCTCAGCCCCCTGCTCGCTTCGCTCGCCCACCCCTAGGTTTGGTTTACCGGATATACAATTTAAAGAGATTGTTATTTTCATGGGAATTGTAACATATGCATTATTTTCACTTTTACTTTAAAACTTTAGTTAAAACAAAATTTGGAATTAACTTTTCTTCAAGATCGCATTGAATTTTGATTCCGTGTTTGGACTTACATCGTGACAACGCAACGTATAACTGCCTGTGAGTGAATAGCGTTTCTTTCTCTCTAATAAATTAAACGACTTTTTCAAATGTTTGTCCATGACATTTCTTCTTCGCTTCATCGTTGACGTGTCATCTAGAACGTATAGAATTATTGTCCTGATAAAATTTATAAGAGCTGAGGGCACAGGATGTGTGTCTGCCAAAAGCAACCACACGACTGAGGTTTGTTGACCGTGGTCTTGTTTGAAAATAGTTGTAAGTAGGGCATGACTTGAAAGAATCTCATGTTAAAAGTCTCTATCTCACGGGAGTTCATACCGCAATAACGTGTAATGAACAGCCAGGTCCCATGCCCGGCAGGGACGCCCCTGCTGCATCTGTTCCGGGGGAGCAGCCATGTACAGTTTAATACCTCCCCCGGGATGCTTGGTGGCAGCCTCCCTGGCAGACGATGATTCCCCAACCCGGCGCATGGCTCCATGGGAGATGGAGTCCTCCACAGCCTGGTTGGGGGCTCAGATGGCCGCTAGGGGGAGCTGCATGGAGTCAGCAGCCTGGCTGGTCGTATCTTCAGCCCCACCCGGAAGTGCAATTAGGACCAGGTGGTCAAGCAATTTTCAATTTTTATTGTATAAAAGTACCTTTCAAAGGTTCTTTTTTCAAAGTAAAAGGTAATCTTTAGCACAAACTCAGTACTCTCCCTCCATCCACCTCCAGGTAAGCGTTGTCCTCTTCCACCTGATTCCAGCTCACCTGGGTGAGACGGAGTGGCCTCCTTTGTACCAGACTTGGGAGTATTTCTGGTGCTGTCACATTGCACCTAGGAAGCTTTATAAAGTAGGGGCTGCCAATCCTTGCAGCACCAACTCCACATGTCTGCCCCACGGGACTTACACTACCCCCCCGTGGTTGTGTATCTGGGTATATCGGCCCAGGTACGCTGCCACCCAGTGCACTGAAGGTGCAGGCAGTCTTGGTATGCTACCTCCCCAAGTCCATCCACTACTCTGGCCTCCTGGCTGGGCAAGAATCTTCAAATGAAATTCACCAGGATGCCAGTCTGCCCATGTTGGTATGGCTGCTGGCTGAAATGGGACACACTCTGCCCCTGAATATTCACTGCTCTGGAATCCTGGTCAGGTGAGGGAACAGGGCCTACCCCGGCTGTCCCTTAGAGCTGTGTAATGGAGAGGAGACCATAAAACATTTAGCTTGAAGGATAAAATACAAAAATGTTAATTTTTTTTTAATTTCAAAGAATGTATAAATAAACAATGGAAAAACAAAAATGGGAAAACAAGTCAAAATGACCAAAATGAAGCAAAAGGGTTTGCCTAAAAGACATACTCAGAATCATGAAACATAAGCAATACATCCTCAAAAAATAAATAAGTACAAAACTTATAAATAAGTACAAAAGGTTGAGATCTATTCTCCACAAACTTCAGTGACCCCCTGAGGGGATCCAGAAATCAGAAACCAAAGCAGAAAAGCCACAATAACCCAATAAATCCAAGAACAGTACTCTGGAGCCGCTGCTGGGACTATCTCCTTAACGTCAATGTAGCGCCTGAGGATGGTCCCACATTAAGTGGGTTACTCGCTGGTCCTCAAATCTTTACCTTCTCCCTCTTTCATACATACTATAAGACATTGAAGCATAGTGGATTTCATTTGGTTTTGTTGACATTGATCAGCAGAAAAAGTCTTTTTAATGTCAAAGTGACAACAGAACTCTGCAAAGTGGTCTAAATAATAATAATAATAATAATAATAATTAAAAAAAAAGTATTCACCCCCTTTGATACGGTGCACCTAAACCAACACCAGTGCAGCTATTTGGCTTTAGTAGTCCCGTCATTAGTTTAATGGCAATCACATGTCTGGGTGTCCCTTGATTGTCGTGCAAATGCTCCTCTATGTGGAAGGACCAACTTGTGGTGAGTCAGTATGGTGGGCTGACCAACAATGAGGACACAAGAACACTCCAAGCAAATCTGTGAAAAGGTGATGACAAAGCACAAGTCTGGGAATGGAGACAAGAAAATATCCAAGTCACTGAATATCCATTGGAATCCTGTAATATCAACCATTAAGAAATGGAAAGAGCTGGAAATCTCCTTAGAGCACAAAAACTAAGTGATTGTGCAAGAAGAAACCTCAGCACCATGTTGAACAGATGAGGTGGTCTGCTTTGGATCTTGGCCAGTCCCTTTTGGTCTCCACACGTTGCTGTCACTCTGATGCAGGTTTGTCTTTGTCTTGTCTGTCCACAAGACCTTTTCCCAGAATTCTTCACACTCTTTGAAGTCCTCCTTTTGCAAACTGTAATCTGGCCATCTCGTTTTTGTGGCTTATTAGTGGTCTGCATATTGCAGTGTGGCCTCTGTATTTCTGTTCATGAAGTCTTAATCTCTGACATGTCCAGATCTGCTTCCCTGAAGACTGTTGCTGATCTGTTGGACAGCTGTTGGAGGATTTTTTCTTTACCATAGGGAGGATTCTTCTGTCATCAGCAGTGGAGGTCTAACTTGGCCTAGCAGTCCCTATGTGATTTCTGCCCTCACCAGTGGGTTCTTTCTTCTTAATGATATTCCAGACAGTTGATTGAGATCATCTTAAGGTTTTAATGGTTTTATTCTTGTTTTTAAGACTCATAATGGCTTCTTTGACTTCATTGGCACAGCTCCTGTACTCATATTGAACAATGGCAACTACAGACTCCAAAGGGTAGAAGTAAGCTGAGGTATCTTATGAAGCTATGAAACACACTTGAGGAATCTGAGATATTAATTCATGAATTAATTTCTAGTAAGATTGACTACTGCAATGTGGTGTTCATTTGATGTTCAAACTGTTCTTTATACAGCTTTCATTTCATCCAAAATGCTGCTGCGAGAATTATTACAAGAACAAGAAAATACAAACACATAGCTCCAGTTCTTAAATCCCTACACTGGTTAAGTTTAGGGCAGTTTTAAAAATCCTCTTTTAACATATAAAGCCTTAAATGGCCAAAGTCCAGCTTACTTATCTGAACTTATCATGACTTACAAACGTGAACACACATTAAGATCTCGAGGTACTGGTCTGCTTATGATTCCAAGGATTAATAAAATAACATTGGGAGGTCGAGTTTTTAGTTACAGGGCCCCTATACTATGGAATGGTGTGCCTGCCACTGTAAGAGCGGCCTCTTAGTCTCAGCGTTCAAATCCCAGCTAAAGACTCACTACTTTAGTTTGGCGTACAAAGACTAGAGCTGCTAATTAAGTGTGCATATTGCATCTCTGTTGCTAGTCATTAGCAATAAAACATAAGTATTTGATATTTAAAATCTGTTAATAACCTTCATCTATACTGTTTCTCTTCTTGGTACTTACATGTGGTACTTGGTGCCACTGCACACCTGCCAAGTTGTTTGCCTGCCTATGGAAAGGTCATCTCTAATACAGAAGCACTGAATCATCAGGTAGAAGGGTCCATTCATCAGATTGGCCGGCCCAGCACTAACTCAGCTGTGGAATGGCAAGTAGTGGGAAGGCAGTTTGCTGGCTGAGGTCTCCAGGACTCTGAACAAATCTGAATCCTCAAATGTAATGTAATCTGTTCTTGCATTTTGCTTTGTACCTTGTACTATTACTATTGTACTAATGTTTTTTATTGTATTTCTCAGGTGGCAATGAGAGGCTGGCCATCTAGATCTGTGAAGAGGAGTACTTGTGTTCTGTTTTGTGTATTGTGTTGTACAGTCATATGAAAAAAGTTTGGGAACCCCTCTCAATTCTTTGGATTTTTGTTTATCATTGGCTGAGCTTTCAAAGTAGCAACTTCCTTTTAATATATGACATGCCGTATGGTAACAGTAATATTTCAGCAGTGACATTAAGTTTATTGGATTAACAGAAATATGCAATATGCATCATAACAAAATTAGACAGGTGTATAAATGTTGGCACCCCAACAGAGATATTACATCAATACTTAGTTGAGCCTCCTTTTTTAAATATAACAGCCTCTAGATGCCTCCTATAGCCTTTGATGAGTGTCTGGATTCTGGATGGAGGTGTTTCGGACCATTCTTCATACAAAATCTCTCCAGTTCAGTTCAATTGGATGGCTGCCGAGCGTGGACAGCCTGCTTCAAATCATCCCATAGATTTTCGATGATATTCAAGTCAGGGGACTGTGACGGCCACTCCAAAACATTGTACTTCTCCCTCTGCATGAATGCCTTTGTAGATTTTGAATTGTGTTTTGGGTCATCGTCTTGTTGGAATATCCAACCCCTGCATAACATCAACTTTGTAACTGATGCTTGAACATTAACCTGAAGAATTTGTTGATATTGGGTTGAATTCATCTGACCCTCGACTTTAACAAGGCCCCCAGCCCCTGAACTAGACACACAGCCCCACAGCATGATGGAACCTCCAACAAATTTAACAGTAGGTATTTTTCTTGGAATGCGGTGTTCTTCTTCCGCCATGCAAAGTGCTTTCTGTTCTGACCAAATAACTCAATTTTTGTCTCATCAGTCCAAAGCACTTTGTTCCAAAATGAATCTGGCTTGTCTAAATGAGCATTTGCATACAACAAGTGACTCTGTTTATGGCGTGAGTGCAGAAAGGGCTTCTTTCTCATCACCCTTCCATACAGATGTTCTTTGTTCAAATTGCGCTGAATTGTAGAACGATGTACAGATACACCATCTGCAGCAAGATGTTCTTGCAGGTCTTTGGAGGTGATCTGTGGGTTGTCTGTAACCATTCTCACAATCCTGCACATATGCCGCTCCTGTAATTTTCTTAGCCTGCCAGACCTGCTGGGTTTAACAGCAACTGTGCATGTGGCCTTCCATTTCCTGATTACATTCCTTACAGTTGAAACTGACAGTTTAAACCTCTGAGATGGCTTTTTGTAGCCTTCCCCTAAACCACGAGACTCAACAATCTTTGTTTTCAGATCTTTTGAGAATTGCTTTGAGGATCCCATACTGTCACTCTTCAGAGGAGAGTCAAAGGGAAGCACAACTTGCAATTGACCACCTTAAATCCCTTTATATCTCATGACTGGACACACCTGTCTATGAAGTTCAAGGCTTAATGAGCTCATCCAACCAGTTTGGTGTTGTAAGTAATCAGCATTAAGCAGTGACAGGCATTCAAATCAGCAAAATGACAAGGGGACCCACATTTGTGCACAACCAGTTTTTCACATTTGATTTAATTTTATACAACTAAATACTGTGTCACTAAAAATCTTTGTTCAGAAAACACCGCAGTACTCAGATGTTCCTAGGAAATGAAAGACATACCACTGTTATCTATTTTGTTGAAAGGAGAGTGAATTATTATGCAGGCTGAGAGGGGTTCCCAAACTTTTTCATATGACTGTATTTACCCCATTTTTTGACACCCATTGCATGCCCAATCTACCTGGAAAGGGGTCTCTCTCTCTCTGAATTGCCTTTCCCATTTTTCCCTACAAGGATTTTTCTCTTTTTTTTTTGCAGTTTTTCTGCAGGGCTGTCAAGAAACAGGGTCTGTTAAAACCCATTGCAGCACTCCTTGTGTGATTTTGGGATATGCAAGAAATAAATTGTTGTTGTTGAATCACAAACAATTGTCCCAAACATTATGGTGGCCTGAAATGAGGGGACTATGTTGAAAGAGTGTTGTCATTTCCTCGTGGGTTGGATAAAATGTTTGCAAATCACCTTAAATGAAAGTCTGCAAAGTGCACCTTAATAATAATAAAAACACATTTTATTTATTTGTAGGCACCTTTCTAAACACTCATGGACACCGAACAATAGATAAAACACACATTATAATCAAGTCTAAAAAAATACAATCAGGCAGAGAAATTATAATCAAAGATAAAAAGCAGTCTTAAACAGATGAGTTTTAAGTTTCGATTTGAAAAGTGAGAATGAATCAACATTTCTGAGTTCCAAAGCTGGGGAGCAGAGCAACTGATCACATTAATCACATGTAAATTGTTTGATTTGTAATGTTAAAGTGTGGAGCAGAGGGGGAAATCAAGGAAAAATGTGTCTTTGTCCCAAATATTATGGAGGGCAGTTTCCAGCCTAACATCCATTCACTTTCCTGGACAAAAATGTGCCCTGAGAGCAGTGCCGGTGTGAGGTTATTTTGCACCTTAGGCCAAGCTTATTAGTTTGCCAACTGACTGTTCAGTGCTAATCCGTTGTGGATGCCCAACCCTCATGATTTGCACTCTAGACGAATGTCTAAGTCACCTTAATGGCAGTACCAGCCCTGCGTGAGAGACACACTTGATGCTGATCACAGTACAAATCAAATCCATTGCGATTCACTGTTACAGAATAATAAAATGTGAGAGTCTCCGAAGGGGTTAATATTTTTTATAGGCAGTGTTTGTAAAGCTGAACATTTTAACAGACCTAATCAAACACTTACGGTATATGAACTGTACACTACCTTACTACGATTGGCTCCTACAGGAGGGTCCAGAGCAAAGTCTTTGGAGTCAGCACTTGAACCCGGTGTCCTGCAGCTGTTAGGCGCTAAACTTCCGTCAGACACGAATTTACTTAATTATGCAGCCTGACAGAAGTTCACCCTAGACATTGTCTTCACCGTGTCTCCATATTGGGCTAATTCTAAAAGGCACTATACATGGCATCAGGCTTGTGAAACAGCAGGGCACTTGCTAGCATAACATCCTGGCACTTCATCATTGCTTCATGGATTTATTTTTTTATTTTTTTCAGTAGACCAGGCAGCAGGTCTGAAGGTGCCCACCTGTAATCTGCCTGACGACTGCTCATTCGACCACTTGATTGAGAATGGTTGGTCCTCCCACCTCACTACCACTGCACGCTCCCTTGCTCTATGTGCAGCATGCAGCTGATGTCGTGACATTTCTAAAGTCAGCGAGTGGTCCCTGATTATGGAAGGGGGAGTGTCAGCTCAGCTTCTGATTGAAGCCATCTAACTGTCACTTGTGCCCTTTTCCACAGTGTAAAAAATAATTTATTTCTTATATATTTTCTCTCCATTTCCAGCACTGCCTCCCAGTTGCAGTGTACTGGCCATCAAAGAAAGCCTCCTGTGTGCACATCGAATTTTATCTCCATGTCTGTGTGCTTTTCCCTCTAGATAATCTGCTCTCCCTCTCACATGGCAAAGATGTGCATGTAAAGTTTGCTGATGACACTAAATTGATCCATTATATTGTAAGTGAGTGCTGGTATGGGCTGCGACTGATGGATTCCTGTCTTATGCTTGCTGTGCCTGAGATCCTGAATCAGATTCAGCTGATTTGATAATAAATGGACAGACATTCAGTGCTTAGGACAGCATTCTGGCATAAAGCTGAAGAAGTCCTACGCCTCGTAGAGTGCAGTCCCCTGAACGGCATGTTGACATGTGGATCTAATTTAATTTTCCTTCTCTCAGTAAAGCATCAGCATGAGCAGGCCAGCTCTGTGTTGAGGCATTAATAGTCCCGTCATACCCCCTTGGTTGCGCAGTAAATGGAATTTTCTTTTTTTACAAGATTAACAGAGCATTAAATGCAACCCAGTTAGAGCGTCTTCTTGTAGCAAAGTGTCTTCTGGAGACCTCGCAGGGAAAAAAAAAAAAAAAGGCTATTGTTTAGCTTGAATTATTCTTAGCGTGCTGTCTCAGCCCACTCCATCTCAGCTGCCTTTTTACAGGATCTTCTTAAATACCAGAAAAGTCGACCCATTGGCTCGCATAAAGACACTGTCAGCCATCTTATTGTGTGCCTTCAATAGAGACAGATTGTCGAGTAGAAGGGCAGGAGTTGGGATTCACAAACATCTTCTAGAATTTCCCATCTGCCATAGACATTTTCTTTAACTGTGGTGCTGGCCAAATATTCATTTACACAGGGTTCTGATTGATTTGTGTATAATCTGTAAATCAGAACACCTTTCACGGGGTCCAGAGCTTCACAAAAGCTGTGAGTATCATCATGAGGGAACTGTCCAGTGAGGGGTGCTGGACCTTAGAGAGAAGACGAGAGGTCAGGAGTCATTGAAGAATTGTTGGAAGTGGTTCTCTCAGTCCCCAAAAAGACATTACTAACTAGCATCTGCCACATCAGATACTGCAAGGTGGTAGCGCCACTGCGCGGGGCAAAGGAGGAAAGGAAGAAAGACATCTGTTTTATTTGTAAAAAAAAAAAATTCAAGGTTAAGACACATGCAAAATGTGAGACACAGCAGACTCCAAGATGGCATTAGCATCAAAGATTGCACTCAGATTACAGATAGTGAAAGCAAAACATGAAAAGTACAGGAGCGCTGAAGAGTAAAAAATCAAACCTGTAACAGAGTTTAGACACTAGAGGCTGATGTGGTCAGGATACCATTAATAAAACAATTCAGATGCTAGAAAGCACTGCCGTGAGGAATACCATGGGTAACAAAGCTCAGACACTGGAGGGCATTATGGCCTGAGACAGCATTAGTAACAGAGTTCAGAAATTAGAGGGCGATGAAGTCAGGGATGGTATTAACAACAGAGTTCAGGTATTAGAAGTGTAGTCAAGGATAGCATCAGTGACAGAGTTCAGACACTTGAGGGTGATGAAGTTAGGGATACCATGAGCAACAGAGTTCAGTTACAGAGGTCATACACTAGAGGGCGATGTAGTCAGGGATAGTATTAACAACATAGTTCATAGTATTAAAGGTATAGTCAGGGATACCATTGGTGACAGAGTTCACATACCAAAGGGTGTTGATGTTACGGATACATGAGGAACCAAGGTCAGATACTAGAGGGTGATGAAGTTAGGGACACCATGATCCATAGAGTTCATTAGCCGAGTTCATAGACAAGTTGTCAAATGTAGTCAGGTATAACGTCATTAATGGAGTTCAGACGCTGAAGGGCAATGTAGTCAGGAATACCGTCATTGGCAAAGTTCAGACATTGGAATTGAGGTATAGAGATAGAATTCATGTATTAGAGGTGTGATGCAGTCAGGAATACCATGAGCAACAGAGTTCAGTACCAGAAATCACTGACTAGTTGTCGAATGTAGTCAGAGATACCATTGTTGATAGAGTTCAGACACTGAAGGACAATGGAGGTGGTGAAGTTAGGCATACCATGAGCAACCAAGTTCAGATACTAGAGGGTGATGAAGTTAGGGACACCATGAGCCACAGAGGTCATTAGCCGAGTTCATAGGCTAGTTGTTGAATGCAGTCACCGATACCGTCATTAATGGAGTTCAGACGCTGAAGGGCAATGTAGTCAGGGATATCATCATTGACAGAGTTCAGACATTGGAGGATGATATAATCAAGGATACCATCACCAATGAATTTCAGACATTAGAGGGCGATGAGGTTGGGGATACTTTCATTGACAAAGTTTAGACACTGGAAGGCAATATAGTTGGGAATGGAACTAATAAGAGTGTTCAGATATTAGAGGTGTAGTCAGGGATACTATCAGTGACAGAATCCAGATTCTAGAAGCTGATAAAGGTACAGTAAGTATACCATGAGGAGCTGAGGTCAGATACTAGAGGGTGATGAATTTAGGGACATCATGAGCCACAGAGTTAAGTAGCAGAGTTCATAGACAAGTTGTCAAATGTAGTCCGGTATACCATCATTAATGGAGTTTAGACACTGAAGGGCAATGTAGTTGGGAATGAAATTAATAACAGTGTTCAGATATTAGAGGTATAGACAGGGATACTATCAGTGAAAAGAGTTCAGATACTAGAGGGTGATGAAGTTAGGGATACTAAGATCCTCAGAGTTCATTAGCAGAGTTCATGCACTAGTTGTTGATTGTAACCAGGAATATCATCATTGAAAAAGTTCAGACATTGGAGTTCAGGTACAGAGACAGATTTCAGGTATTAGAGGTGTAGTCACAGATACCACTAGTGACAGCGTTTAGAAACAATATGGTGATGAAATCACGGATACCATAAGCAATAGGGTTCAGTTACAGAGTTCATACAGAAGTTGTCAATGTTGTCAGGGATACCTTCATTGGTAGAATTCAGACACTGAGGGATAATGTAGTCATGGAAAGTATGCAATAAGGATGCAATAAGTGATGGAGTTCAGATAATAGAAGGTGATGCAATTAGGGATACTATGAGCAACAGAGTTTAGCAGCAGAGTTCATAAACTAGTTGTCAAATGTAGTCAGGTATATCATCATTGATGGTGTTCAGACATTGAGGGGTGATGTAGTCGGGGATACTAACATTGACATTGTTCAGACATTGGAATACAGGTATAGAGATAGAATCAATGTATTAGAGGTGTAGTCAGGCATATCATCAGTGACAGAGTTTAGAAACTATAGGGTGATGAAGTCAAAGATACCATGAGCAACAGAGTTCAAAACCAGAAATCACAGATTACTAGATGTATTCAGGGATACACTGAAGGGTGATGTAGTCAGGGATACTGTCATTGACAAAGTTCAGATATTGGAATTCAGGTATAGGAATAGAGTTCAAGTATTAAAGATACAGTGGGAAATACCATCATTGACAGAGTTTAGAAACTATAGGGTGATGAAGTCAAAGATACCATGAGCAACAGAGTTTGGTAGCAGAGTTCATATACTAGTTGTCAAATGCAGTCAGGGATTCCATCGTTGATGGAGTTCAGACACTGAAGGGAGATGTAGTCAGCGATATCGTCATTGATAAATTTCAGACAATGGAGGGTTATGTCATCAAGGATACCATCAATGACGAATTTGAGACAGTAGAGGGTGACAAAGTCAGGGATGTTGTCATTGAAAATGTTTAGATACTGGAGGGGAATGTGGTTGGGATGGAATTAATAACAGTTCAGATATAAGGTGTAATCAGGGCTACTATCAGTGACAGATTTCAGACAATAGAGGGTGACAAAGTCATGGATACCATGAGCAGTCCAGTTACAGAGTTCAAACATTAGTATAAGATTTAGTCAATACCATCATTGACAGAGTTCACTAACTAGATGATGATGTAGTCAGAGTCTCCATCAGTAAGAGTCATGCTAAATCTTTGGGATGGTGCACCAATCTCCTTACATACTAGGAAAATCTACACATCGGCTCATGTAGAGGAGTCAATCGGCTATCTTTTAATGCAATTTCAATAAAACCAGGTCATTGAGTATCAAGGAAGAGGTTGGAATTCACAAAATGCCTGGGTGTGACAAAGAAAAAGTTCAGACACTAGAGAGTAGTGAAATCAGGGATACCGTCATTGATGAGATTCAGACGCTAGAAGGTAAAGCAATCAGGGAGAGCTTTGGTAACAGGCAGAGGTCAGACACCAGTACTTCATGTAGTCAGTAATATCATCAGTGACAAAGTTCAGACACTAGAGGGCAACATAATAGCATTGAGTAGTAGGCAGAAATTCTCTGAGTGTGGCAAAGAAAGAGCTCACCCACTAGATGGCGATGTAACTGGGGATAAACTAAGAGTGGTGCTGAATCTTTGACAGGATGGTCCATGCTCAATAGCTGCTCAAGGGCTGCTGGATGTGTCCTTCTTAGACACTGGAAAGGTCATCTGTTGTATCTTGGTTATATGAATCATTAGTGATTGTGGCATCATCAGATGTGATGGAAAGAAAGAAAGAAAGAAAGAAAGAAAGAAAGAAAGAAAGAAAGAAAGAAAGAAAGAAAGAAAGAAAGAAAGAAAGAAAGAAAGTTTGGTTCATTATTAAAAAAATTCAAGGAACTGTAGAACAACACACTGAACGTTGCAGGTCAGCAGTTCACTCAGGATAGTATCTTCTTTCTCTCTCAGCTACTACACATCCTCCCTTAGATGTTAGGGGATCGAATTGGGGTCGCTGGAATCTACCGCTTGGCTAGAGGACATCTGCATTTATCCAACACCAGATCTAATGATTAGTATTGTGACATGGCTTTCCAGTGCATTATTCTCCTCAGCCTGAGCCTCACTGTGCATTCTACTTGTTTCATGGTAAAATATGAAGCATTAGGGTTTCTTAGATTTTTATATTTTATTTATGATACAAGGATACAGTAGGGGAAATATATCTCTCTTAACAAATATATCTCACCTGCCACACTTATTTCTTCCTATTCATTAATGGAAGAAATTCCTGTCAACCCAAATCTGTATACGTTTGCTCTTTTTGTATAACGGAAAAGAGCAACACTCGTTTCCATAAGTGAAAACCTCTTATTATATTAATCGGTCCTTCTTTTGTCAGTTTAAGTGAGCGTGAATGTGTACATCAGCGGGCGGATTGGCTCTCTAGCCAGGGCTGTACTTAGGGCACCAGCTCTCTGTCACCAGCCAGTTAGATAATGAGTGGCTCCATAGATGGATGTTGTTTTCTACCACCTGGCAGAGCAATTACTGCTTTTTCCTTTGCATGATGGTAATCCCAATATGCACCTTGAGCAGGAGTGACTGGAAAACCATAACTAATTACACCTAATGCTGTCCTGAGAGTTAATTTTGGCAAAATATAAGGTTTTTTTTTTTTTCAGTTTTGTCAACCTTTTGATGGCCTGCTTTACTGGTATTGATGTCTCCTGTGTAAGTGACAACAGCAACAACTCTCAAATGAACCTGCCACACTTAAAATCACTTAAAGTCACCTATAGGCCTTTAGTCAATCAGATTAATTGTTCACGAGTTGATGATGCAATAAAACAACACAGGAACGGCTAAGCAAACAACTGTACAAATAGTTTTAGCTCCTTAAAATGGTAGGCTGTATATATGAAGTTCAGCAATTTCTAAACCTCTCACCCATTTTTTATGTAAGTACCCACAATTTATTGCAGAAGGTCTGCATGCAAAGCTCATATACCGTGTTTCATTTCAACACCAGCATGCTTGGGCAGAGAACCACACTAGTAACAATTGTGCCAGTGTCTAAATACTTATGGGCATTACTGCAGACAAGTGAACAAGAGGCCAGTCCTATATTTTAGAAGATAGATAGATAGATAGATAGATAGATAGATAGATAGATAGATAGATAGATAGATAGATAGATAGATAGATAGATAGATAGATAGATAGATAGATAGATAGATAGATAGATAGATAGATAGATGTGAAAGGCACTATATAACTGATAGATAGATAGATAGATAGATAGATAGATAGATAGATAGATAGATAGATAGATAGATAGATAGATAGATAGATAGATAGATAGATAGATAGATGTGAAAGGCACTATATAACTGATAGATAGATAGATAGATAGATAGATAGATAGATAGATAGATAGATAGATAGATAGATAGATAGATAGATAGATAGATAGATAGATAGATAGATATTAAAGGCACTACAGTATATAATAGATAATGTGAAGGAAACCTGGGTGTCAGCAAGCCCAAACCCTGACACGAACACAGAAGCACAGTCCCGGGTTGAAATACTGGAAGGTTTTATTATATTTACCTCCAAAAAAGTGATATAAACACAAATACACACAGGTCTTTTTTCTCTACAATAATTTCTTTCTTTCTTTCTTTCTTTCTTTCTTTCTTTCTTTCTTTCTTTCTTTCTTTCTTTCTTTCTTTCTTTCTTTCTTTGTTTTTACTGCACTACCCTCCTCCACTCAAGCGTTGCTCCACTACCTCCCAGCTCCAACTCAATTTGGATAAGGGAGCACAGTCCCTTTTATTACAGACCCAGGAGTACTTCCAAGTGCTCAATGGAAGCACTTCTGGGTCACATGGAAACTTGACTCCCTGCAGTGCCCTCTCGTGGCACCCAGTGACCCCAGGGGGGCTGCCCTGCTGGACTACATTTCCCAGCATGCTGTGGATATCTGGGATTGCTGCCATCGAGCATGCTGGGGGAATAAAAACTCCCCAGTGATATCTCTTCTTTTACAGGAGCTGTCCATCCATCTTTTCCTTCCGGGTTTGCTTCCTGTTTCCTTCCCGGCTGGAATGTCCATCCAGCCCATGTGACTTTTACAATAGATAGATAGATAGATAGATAGATAGATAGATAGATAGATAGATAGATAGATAGATAGATAGATAGATAGGAAAGGCACTATATGATAGATAGATAGATAGATAGATAGATAGATAGATAGATAGATAGATAGATAGATAGATAGATAGATAGATAGATAGATAGATAGATAGATAGATAGATAGATAGATAGGAAAGGCACTATATGATAGATAGATAGATAGATAGATAGATAGATAGATAGATAGATAGATAGATAGATAGATAGATAGATAGATAGATAGATAGATAGATAGATAGATAGGAAAGGCACTATATGATAGATAGATAGATAGATAGATAGATAGATAGATAGATAGATAGATAGATAGATAGATAGATAGATAGATAGATAGATAGATAGATAGATAGATAGACTCTTCTTCATTAATGATTATCACACATATGGTTGGCAGCATCCAGGAATCCTCAATGTCTGAGACCAATGGCCGTGTAGAGCAGATCAGAGGGCAGTTGCCCTTCACTTGGCTCTCCAATTCAGTGAATTCCTTTCTGATTAAACGCTGTTGAAAACACTGGAAGTGATGAAGCAGATCCAATTGCTTTGTCAGATGGCCGAGTTTTTGCATAAAAGACTTGATTACAAAAATGTAAACTGAAAAATAAAAAAAAAAAACCTTGGAGCAACGAGCTTTAGCATTAGAGTTCCAGCAAGAGAACAAGACCCTGATGGTCCTCTTTTCTGCCCTCCTCCATGTCTTGTCTGTCCTTCTCTATCCCCACTGCATCTCCTGCCCTCAGAAAGTCTTCTCAGAACTTTATAGATGACAGGAGGATTTTCTTTACTCCACTGCCAGCCTGGCTAAGGAAGAAGAACACCAGGGTTTGTTCAAGTCTAAACGTGGTGGAACCATGCTGAATGAATGCAGTGATGGGGTGCCTCAGAGAAAGCCATAGTTTGCTCATTCTAGTGATGAAAGAAATGATTTGTGTAAATCGAGTTCATAGCAAGACCTTGTGACAAAACAAATCGCATTTTGCTTCCAGTGAAATTCAAGTCATTGAACAGAAGAAGAAAGACGTTCAGCCTGGAAGTGTTTACATGCATTAATTCCACATGTGTCTGCCTGTCATTTAGCATTTGAATAAAGATCTCTAAAGTTATCAGACTCATTTCTTGTCACGTGTAGACATTTTAAAGCTTCCAGACATGCTCTGGCAATACAGCTGGCACTTTGTCAATTACGATGACAATCTTGGCAATCACAATCCTTAAGATGCATCAGTGACAGAAAAGAAACCTGAAGCTCAGTATTTGTTGAAAAGTGCAATTCCACAACCCCTTCTATAATAATCCCAACAGGCACAAGATTTTGGAGGGCAACCAGAAGAAACAGACATAATCAAAACACCTGAAGAAAGGCTCAGCACCAGAAGAACAAAAGTCAAGAACTGCAGGGCAAAATCAAAGTCAGGAAGGATAGCAGAGAGTTCAAAAACAAAAGAAACATAACAAAGTATAAAAGTTTAAAATGTTTTATATGAATGCAGCAGAAAAAAAATATCTGAGCACATCACACCTGTCTTAGCGTTGTTACATTGGTTACCTGTGTCCTTTAGAATTGACTTTAAAATGCTACTAATAGTATTGTGATAAGGCGCTATATGAGCACCAACCCGACACAGACTGACACCGGAGGCACCCGTAAAATAAATAAACTTTTTATTTTATTTTATTTCACCTGGGGGCCACATCTTCCCCGTGTCCCTCAGGCCCAACACAGTCCCACACTAAGGACAAAGCACAAACACAAAGTGCAAACACAAATAAACTCCTCTTCTTTCTTCTCCACCACTCCTCCCGGCAAGCGTTGTCTCCCTCCTCCCGACTCTGGCTCCCTGAGTGGTGGTTTCTGGCTCCCTTTATAGCCCACCAGGAAGTGCTGTAGGTGTTTGATGACCTGCATCCGGCTGCACTTCTGGGTGTGGTGGAAGAGCCGCCCATATGGGTTCAGGAGGCTGTGCAGCTCCCCCTGGTGGTGGACACGGAGCCCAACCGGACTGAGTCCCGAAATTCCATGCCTTTGGCCCTGATGCAACCCAGGGGGGCTGCCACCAAGCATTCCAGGGAAGATGTCGTGCTGCCCATGGTTGTTCCCCCGGATCATGTACAGAAGGGGTGTCCCGGCCAGGCATGGGCACCAGCCATCCGTCACAGTGTGTAAAGCCCTAAATAATTTAATTTATTACCAATAGAGATATTGGTTAATATCCGTGAAACATTTAAAAAAAACCTACTAAAACATGTTTTTTGAATTTGACTTTTTCTTAGGTACAGTGGAACCTCGGTTCACGAACGTCTCGGAACACGTACAAATCGGTTTACGACCAAAAAGTTTGCCAAAGTTTTGCATCTGTTCATGACCACACACTCGGTACACGAACAAGCCAGTTTCCCTTTTGGTTTGTACGTGTTCAGTCTCTCCCTGTGCATTTCCTGTGCAGCGAGCAAGAGAGAGAGAGCAAGAGAGCGCGACACACGCAAGAGAGAGACACACACTCACAGGCGCGCGAGAGAGACACACAGGTGTGCGAGAGAGAGACACACATACACAGGCGCTCGTGAGAGAGAGACACACACACACAGGCGCGTGAAAGAGACACACAGGCACGCGAGAGAGAGACACACACACACAGGTGCTCGCGCGAGAGAGAGACACACACAGGCGCTCGCGCGAGAGAGACACACACACAGAGGCACGCGAGAGAGAGAGACACACACACAGGCGCGTGAGAGAGAGAGACACACACACACACACAAGCGCGTGAGAGAGAGAGACACACACAGAGGTGCGCAAGAGAGAGACACACACAGGTGCTTGCGCGAGAGAGACACACACACACATAGGTGCTTGCACGAGAGAGACACACACAGAGGCACGCGAGAGAGAGAGACACACACAGACACAGGCACGCGAGAGAGAGAGACACACATACACAGGTGCTCGCTCGAGAGAGAGAGACACACACAGGTGCTCACGCGAGAGAGAGACACACACACACAGGCGCGCGAGAGAGACACACAGGTGTGCGAGAGAGAGACACACATACACAGGCGCTCGTGAGAGAGAGAGACACACACACAGGCGCGTGAAAGAGACACACAGGCACGCGAGAGAGAGACACACACACACAGGCGCTCGTGCGAGAGAGAGACACACACAGGCGCTCACGCGAGAGAGAGACACACACACACACACAGGCGCGCGAGAGAGACACACACAGGCAGTGTGAGAGAGAGGGCTGGACCATAAGTCAAGTCAAGTCAACTTTATTTATAAAGCACTTTACATACAACAGTATAAGGTAGGAAGGCAATTAAAGAATGCAGCGCAAACTATTGCAGTGTTAGTTTTCTCTGTTGTTCAAGGTTTTCTCAGTGTTATTAAATGTTTTTACATTTAATTTACTATTACGCAGTGCATTCTATGGTTTAATTAACTATATTTGTTCTTAACAACTTAAAAAAAATATATATTTACATACTGTTCGTATGGTCTGGAATGGATTAATTGTATTTACATACAATCCTATGGGGGAAATTGCTTCGGTTCACGACCAAATCGGGTTACGACCAGAGTTTTGGAACGAATTATGGTCATGAACCGAGGTTCCACTGTACATTTTAGTTGGACTCCTAGTAGATTACATAAGCATAGAAATATCATATTCTTCAGGAATTTTCAATCATTACTAATCTCTACATTTCTCTGCTTTCTTTTCTGGTTCTTTTGATCAAAGTCCTGTGCAGCTGCCTGTGACGTTGGAATGAAGGTGGGCACCCCAGCTGTCCACAAGACCCACTGCATCGAATTCTCTCAGACAAAGGCTACAAACAATGAGGAGTGACTTAAGCACATTTACGTTGGGTACTGTGCCAAGTGGTCTTCTGGCCCTGAGACCCCTTCAAGTTTTGTTTTTTTCTTCATCTTTTTTTTTTCTGTCCTCTGGGCAATCTGAGCTTATGACCGGACTCATATTTACTGTATAAAAGGATACTTCTCTTCTATTAATTATATATATATATACAGTATGTGTATGTATATATATATATATATATATATATATATATATATATATATATATATATATATATATATATATATATATATATATATATATAGATATATATATATATAATCTTCATTTGGATCTTGATCTTTGTTTGTCCGCGAATGAATTAGAAGAAGAAGCACTAGATGGCAGTAGAGAGACAGCTAAAACATAGGCATTGCATTAAGAATCTCCTCCAGGCTTATAGTACTGAAGACTGTAGTACTCCAGTCACACCTCAAAACACATTCAAACTAAACAAATTGTTGTGCTTTAAATTAACTAATCTTTATATATAATCTTCATTTGGATCTTGATCTTTGTTTGTCTGCGAATTCATGTTCCCCTGACACTGCCTTGGTTGTTACTTTAGTTTACAAACACTGTCTATACCACTCTATGTGTTTAGATCTGGCGTCAACACCGTGCTTTGTGTTTAGATCTGGTGTCGACACCTGCTTCGTTGTTGAGACTGTGGTTTGTGTTTCTATCGACCGTCGTTGGCAGCACTTCGTCCAAATCAAATGTTCACCCACTTCTTGGAGTCGGCAGTCAAGAGTATATACATCGGACACACTTCTGTGATTTTCCATCAGTCAGCGTTTGGAGTTCAAGAAAGAAGCATTGGTTCTTCCTTACTCTTTGGATTGCCACAAAGCAACCTGCGAGATTGGAGAAAGGTTGAGAAGAGATCGTGAGAGGAAACGACAGCGTCGTGAAAACGAGACGGACTGTGAACAGAGAGAAGCAGAAATGCTCCTCCACCACCACATAATTACTATTCGGACAGTGATTCCGAGTAGGCCGTTCCTATCGAATCAATGTCCAAGGGTTTTGTTTTGTAATTTTGTTTCCCTTATAAAAAATCATAATGCTGTGTGACGAAGGGCCCAGTTCATGACTGGCAGCCGCGTTTAAACAGGGAGCCCTTCACAGACAACTTTAACACGCGCAACGTAGTTGGGCGCACATGGCTAGTATATATATGTTTTGTAATGGATCTTACAATAGCACCCCCTATCAGCCCTCAATGGGATAACTACCTGGGAGGAACCTGGAGGGTGAGCCTCTAAAATGAACATGTAACATTTTTACAATCTCTAATTTCACTGAGCCTTTGGATTTACAAGGAGGACCAAGATAGCTGAAATTCTGTCAACAGTCCTCACCCAAAACATTAGGGAGTACCACCAGCTCTTTACTTCCACTTCAAAAACACTGGAGAGGGCCATGTCCTCAAATTTGGAAGATCAACCAAACCTCAGCTGTGCCTTGATGTCCTGACGATGAAAATTGTGAACAGGAGAGATGTCGAGTGCAACGTTCCTATTAAACATTCTCAACTGCAAATATGGGGACTGACTGGCACACAACAGGCCTGGAACTTCATACTCTTCTGTCACCCTCCAATAACACCACAGGGTGCACACTCATTAACTTTTTCCAAGTCGTCAAAACACATGTTGACAGGGTTAGTAAATTCCCATGCTCCCTCCAGTGTTGGCAGAAGGACAATGCGATGGTCTGCTGCTCCACATTGCTCCTGTTGAATCTGAACTTCAGCTGTTAAATGCAGTCTCCATTCCAGAAGGACCAGGCAAAATTAGGTGAGAGGAAAAAGTAGTTATTGTTCCCAAAATGATCAGGAAGGCCGCCACCTCTGCCGGACACCAACCTCTATTCAAAGATGTCTTAAAAGAACAGTAAAGGAGCCCTTAAACAGTAAAGTGAGTCCATGGTCAGAGCAGAAATAACGTAACATCACAGAACCATCAGAGATTTTCAGCCTGCTCCAGCACATGGTCCACATGGCTCTTCAGGACCGGCCTTTGATGGTGACTGATGGGCACTTGGAGGAGCAGAGAATGAGATGCCATAACATGTCTGTGGCTCAGCAGAGTGCGCTGCACAGTTCAAGAGTGCAAAGGCGAGTCGGTGGGGCTTTAAATGTTACGAGTGATGGAGTGGGTGGGGATGGGGTGGGGGTCTTATGGGCTTATGCAGGGGTGTCAGGTTGAGTGGATTTGCTGTCGCTTTTAAGGCCACCTTTGTGTCTGACTGGAGGCCCTGGCAGGGATATAACATACTGTAGATCTGGACTGCATGCTGAACTTGTGCAAGTCAGTTAACACTTCAGGAAGAATGACCATTGAAGAGAGAATTACAGTAATCGAGACGAGAAATGATGAAGGCCTGACAAAGGGCTTCAGACAGATAGGGACAGATTGTGGCCATGCTACACAGAATACTCCTCTGCAGTCCAAATGTGTCAGGTTACACTAAAGTACAGCGATTTACCACCATCCATCCATCACCTCTTCTATTTTCTGGACACACTAATTCCATTACAAGGTCTTGAGGTGCTGGAGGGTAATCTGTCAACATCGGGAGCGAGTGAAGTGAAGGACAGCATACTGGAGGGCACATTCACTCTCAGTGCCAGTTTAGCATCACCAGTTAGCTACGGGCAGCAGAAACCTGAGTCCCAGGAGGCATTCTAAGCACTGGGGGACAGAACCCCCCGAGAAATCTACTTAAATCTTTAAATTCAGTTTTATTTCTTACAGAACGTTTCCGACCATCCATTTTCTAATCTGCTTATCTATTTGTGGGCCATGGGGAGCAGAGGCTATCCTGGTAGCACTGGGTGAAAAACAGAAGATAACCCTCAAGAAGGTGCCAGTACATCATTTTGTAAATTAATAAACATACCCACATTTCTAAATACTATAAATGGAAAAAATAATATTTTAAAGAGATTGGGTTCAGTTCCCAGCTCACTGACAGTGTGGAGTTGTTCCCGTGTCGCTGTGAGAATCCACATTTTCTGCCACATCCCAAAGATGTGTATACTGAGATAATTGGTCATTAATGTGAGTATGAATATGCCCTATGAAGGACTGGCACTCAATGCCTCCAAGGGCGAACTTCAGCCTGAAAACTCTGAACAGGATACGTGTCTGTGTGTCTGTCTCTATGTTTTATCTGGTTGTGATGTCTCTGTCATTCCAATAGATGGCACATCACAAGCATTACTGCTTTTATGAATCCCATACCAAATGGCACATAACAGAGATGTGCTGTATGCATTGCATAATACACTGCAAACATTAATTTCTGAGGTCTACGTTGATTGTTTCGATTTCAACCCATCTTAGACAGGTAGCACAGCTAGTGAACAAATAAATGGAAAGGTAAAAGTGTGGGTGCATTCATTAGCACTGCCATCTCACAACTCCAGGGACCTGAGGTTAAATCCTAACCCAATCATCTTGTGTAAAGAGTTTGCACGTTCTCCCTGTGTTGATGTAGAGGCAATTCTTTTTACCCACATCCAAGACACATGCTGGTTAGACTGACTGGCATCTCTAAATTGCCATTTTGTGAGTAGATGTGAATGTGATGTATGGGCACCTTGCCCACAGCTGTCTTGCACTTATTCCTGCATGTTGCTATTGAATAAGGAAAGGAATGAACCTACCAATCAAGGGCAACAGTGACTACAAGCTCCACATACACCCCAGGATGGTAAAGTGTGTCATGTTCAATAATTCAGCAGGACAGACATTCCTGGTATAATGGATAAGGAAATGGATTCTGAACCTTAGGTGTGCCCATCTTCAATTACATCTACAGTATAATGTTGAGCCCACTAAACCCACCTGCGCTCCGGCTGTAAAAAAAATCTGACCATAAAGAGTTGTGAACCTGAACTTAAGAAGTGTGTTAGCATGGCATTTACTAGAGGTGCTATATAAAACCAAGGCAGTTTGTTTGAGTGTGCAAATACAGAGAACTGTAAGAGGAGGAGTATATCTGAAAGAATGACCCTATAAACATATTTATGATATAGTGCCTTTTACATCTATCTATCTATCTATCTATCTATCTATCTATCTATCTATCTATCTATCTATCTATCTATCTATCTATCTATCTATCTATCTATCTATCTATCTATCTATCTATCTATCTATCTATCTATCTATCTATCTATCTATCTATCTATTTATTGTGGCAGACGACCGGGCACCTTGCCCCACTTGGAGAGTGGAAGGACCTGGAGAGAGGCAATACCTAATTTGCATCAGGGCCATGGGACGTGAGCTTGGAAGCTCAATCCTGTTGGGGACCATGGCCACTGCCAGGGGGCGCTTGGACAATCAGGAAGTGCTAAAGGAAGCGCGTCAGGGTGCATTATAAAAGGGGCCGCCTCACTCCATTCGGGGAGCCGGAGAAAAGGAAAGAGAGAACTGTGAGCCTTTTGTGCTGGTTGGTACAGTGTGTGGTGATGTATGCAGAAGAAAGCAATAAACGTGTGTGAGACGTCTTGTGGTCTGTTTGTGCCTGGATCTTCCACACTATCTATCTATCTATCTATCTATCTATCTATCTATCTATCTATCTATCTATCTATCTATCTATCTATCTATCTATCTATCTATCTATCTATCTATCTATCTATCTATTTTTATAATGTCATTCACATCTATCTATCTCTTGTAAGCTTCCTTTAATGTCCATAACTAAAGTGTCTATAAAAGTATTCACTCCTCAGAAGTTTTCACATTTTATTGTTACAAAACATTGAATCACAGTGAATTAATTTTGTCTTTTTTGATGCTGACAACACATCTCTGCAAAGTTGTCTAAATTAATTACAAATATAAGACACAAAATTATTGATTATAATAAGAGTTCATCCCCTTGAAGTCAGAATTTACTAGATAGCAGCCATTACGGCCTTGAGTCTGTGTGCACAGATCCGTCTTTATCAGTTTTGCACATCTGGAAGTTACCATTTTTCCCCATTTGTCTTCTTCTTCTTTGCAAAGCTATCTACAGCTCTGTTAAGTGCCATGGAGATTGCGAATAAACAGCCTTTTTTTTTTTAAAGTTCAGCCACAATTTCTCCATTGGACTACGTCTGGACTCTGACTCGGCCACTCCAGGACAATAACATTGATTTATTGCACCCATTCCTGTTTAGCTTTGGCTTCATGCTAAGGCTTGTTGTCTTCTTCCAAGGTGTAGATTTCTTGCAATTGCCATAAGGTGTTCCTTAAAGGTTCCCTTGTATTTTGCTGCATTCATTTGCCCCTCACAAGTCTACCAAGGGCTGCTGCAGAGAAGCATCCCCTCAGCCTGTTGTGGGAATTTTTAGTGTGATGGCCAAAAAGCTCAATTTTGGTCTCAGCAGACCACAACACCTTCTTCCAGCTGACTTCAGGATCTCCCAAGCACCTACTGCTGAGATGCCGCATGCATTTTCTCTCAAAAAGCTGTGACTGGTGAAGCTCCTGGGCACCAGTCTTCACAGGTTCTCCAATGTGAGTCACTGTAGCTTGTAACTCCTTTAGAGTTCTCAGGGTTATTCAGCATTCAAACTGTACAAAATACAAATTACATGCATAACAAGTGCTATGAAAAGCAACTCCTCTATGTCCATCATGTTGGAATATAGTATTCCTCAGGGAATGAGACGTTGAAATCAGCAGGATACAACCAGGGAAGAACTTTGTAAAAAGCAAGAACAAATTCAGGGCGTGATTAGAATTTGCATTTTCAAAAGTGTTCATTTTCACCCATCTACACTACAATGCTGAGTTGGCATTTTCAGAAAAATGCACCTCTGGAGAACATTTTCATACGTTTCCTTTTTTGGGGGTTAAAAACATCAGGGTAGTGTGGGCAAAACGGGAAAATAGAGAGTAATGTAGCAGTGTGACTGTAGCCTGAGAGTATGTCCACTGATGGATGGTCATTCCCCACCCAGAACATGTTTCACCTCCTTGAAATTCTGAATGTTAAAAATGATGGATGGATGCTTGTTGTTCATCAACATCTTTCAGATTGGTCATGGGTACAGGGAAAGTTTGGGACCAGTGACAAGCCCGAAATGACTAGGTCTCATGTATGTATGCACAGACAAATACACACACGGCATGACACAGGAATGTAAAGTGGCTGTGGAGTTGTGATAGATAGGGAGAGCTGCTGTATTCTCTGTCTCTCTCTGTTTAGAAAAACCAAGCCTCCTAAGACAATGCACAGTAGAGGGCTAAGTCTTTTTATAGCATGAAATACAGAAACCTTCAGTCAAAGTCACATGAGTGATGATTCCTGGGTGCTGGGGGTGCTGGGAAAGACACTTAACACAGCAGACATGTTCGATGTTATACAAATATGCTTGGGTCTTTACTTCCTCATCAAGATGGCTGTTTTTATAGAAGGATCATGGGATGCCACAGACAAGGGGCCCAGCAGGTCTGGACAGGACAGAAGTCAGTCTCACAAACCTTCACCAGAGAAAAGAGAAAACCCTCAGTGGCTGTATCAGTGTAGAAATACAATGGTGGCTAAGAGTTAGAAAGTCTGAGCACAACTGAAGAGCAACAGACAGGGAATCCTATGAGAAGGAGCAAGAAAGAAGGGTCAAAGAGGGAAAAACCGACATGACAACACCCCTTGGGTAGACAATCCCAGGAAGGAATGTGTAGACTGTGAAGGACTTCTGAAAGTGGCAAGCGTCCTTTGAGACCTGGCCTCCAGCAACATTCTTTCAGCTTAAGGGTGAATCCGGTACTGAAGGACATCTGTGGAAATTAAAACTGAAGCCAGGAGGCACCACTTTACACAAAGAGTTATGGGACTCTGGGACAAACTACTGAGACATGGAGTTGAAGCAGAAACCGTGACAATTGTTAAGAAGAATCTGGATTAGATATTGGGGCAGCTTAGCTATTAGCTAAACAACCGGGATTGATGGACTGAATGGTCTCCTCTCGATTGTTGAATTTCTTATATTCTTTTAAGGCCAAAGGAAGACATTCAGGTGTAGACACATGAGAAGCCACTAGGTGGAGATCTAATGAGGGGTGAGTTCCAGAAACAAAGAGAAAAGCCATCTATGACCAGGGATTTTCCACAATTGGACTCATCGGTATTATAAACAGTGGCGGCTTGCTTATAGGCACTGTGGAACTGCAGCACCCCCTATTTTCACTTGATATTATCGATAACATTTAATATAATGAGTCCGTTTTTCTTTAATTCTTTCTTTATACTTGTACAATATATAATCCTTAAGCTTAATGTCAGTAGCCATCCCCCAGTTTATGAAAAAGATACAAAAATCTTTGTATGGAACTGAGCGCTTCACAGTTCCAGTGGCGTGGTGTTTGGCTGTTGTGCGCATGCGCACATAGAACGCTGCACGTGAGGCTGCAAAGGGAGAGAAAGCACCGTCGCTCCCGCAGTGCCGACCCTGGCGTGCTGGTGGAAGGTAGTGTTTTTTTTTTACTCCACGTGTGTTGCGCTTAAAAACCGTGTACCATATTCTTGAATGTGATAAAGGGTAGAATTAGATTATTATCCAGCTTCCAGCTATTCTATTTGATTCATTTTTTTTTCGGTTTCTGAATAAATTTTCTTTTTATACATGTTTGTTTCCTTTTACATAATTTTAAAACAAAGGCTAAAAATTTCCTGGAGCAGCACCCCCACTAATTTTAGCTACGAGCCCCCACTGATTATAAACAATTGGATTGATATTATAATCAAGAGAGTTTAAAGCCCCCTACATTCCAGGGGCTCATTGAATTTGCAGTCAGAAGGAAACTGGTGTACCCTCAACTGACTGGAGGAATAGAGCGATAGAGCTAGGAAGAGAGTAATGGACTGCTTATGTGCAGTATTACGGTGATCAAGTGGGTGAGCCAAATGTCAGATAGGACATTATTAGACAAGCACAGTCCAGAGAGGCACATGCATTCTTGCTTCATTTATATATATATATATATATATATATATATATATATATATATATATATATATATATATATATATATCTGTGTGTGTGTGTGTGTATGTATTTTATTCTAGCAGTCTCCTGTGGCTTTGCCCGCTTAGTAGTGAAACAGGACAAACTTTAAAAATCAATAAACAAACAGGTATCACTAGCTAAGCGGAGGCAAGGTCCACTCCAAAACACTGCAATATGAACGGAAGCTGACACATGAGTGCTCCCCACTCCTGACGTCAAGCTTCCCCCTCCTCTTGGCCCACAGCCTCTGTCTCGGATTAGCGCAAATATATTGCTCCTGCAAGCAAACTATGATTCTTAGTGCGATGAGAGAAGTCGCAAAATCAACCAGAATGTTCAAGCAAATTCCAGAAAAATTCAGATCTAAATCTGTTAAGTAGTTCTCTGGTTTGCAAGCTAAGCGGATGTAAGATATGCCCCGAGGCTGGCGCGTGAGTGAGGAGGGCCCCACCCGCTGCACAAATAAATTGGTACCACAAGTGAACTATGATACTTAGCACGATGAGAGAGGTCACAAAATCAACCGCAATGTTGAACCAAATTCTAGAAAAAAACCCGATCTCTCGTGAAAAGCGGACAGACATACAAATAGACAGACAAACATTGGATTTTATATATATATATATATATATATATATATATATATATATATATATATATATATATATATAGTCAAAAAATACTATATATATATAGTAACAAAAACAAGACATAAACTGATAAAGGTTTGGGGCAGCCACCAGTATAATATGGTATTTTTTATCAAATAACAGCACTGATGTGCATACAATTGAGTCCAGAACAAGACTGACAAATAGGGGAAAGGGGAAGGCTTTTAAAGGGGAAGACAGGAAGTGAGGTCATAAGGATCGGGCCCATGTTCTTTAGCCATTGGTTCCTGCTCGGACGTGACATCACAGGGGCCGGAGCCAGTAAGGTCTCCTTCCATTGGCTCGGTCCTGGAAGTGACGTCAAGAGAGGCAGATGGAATATCCTGGGAATGGTCTACAGGGAAGAGGGAAAAAGAGTCAGTGCACTCTGCCACCTCCCGGTCTGTCTCAGAACTGCCTTCACTCAAGCCCTTTAGCTGCCTCCCATGCACACGCTTCGCTCGCCTAACCCTAATCTCTCCCCGGGGGTGCGCTTCATGCTTGCCACTTCGGGTCTCTGCTGCTCATGTTGTGAAGAGGAGGGGGGGGCTGAATGCATGCTAAGGAAATGCTTACAGATCAACTGCTGCTACTGAGCTGCGTGTTCTGCATTTTGCTCTACGCTTCAATCATTTAAAAGCCTGTACAGCAGCTGTCTTTTTGTCTCACTTCCTTGTCTCATGGAACATTAAAGTGTCTCTGAGAAATTGTTTGTAAGTAGGTTGTGACATGCAAGTAGTCTCGTGGGACTTCAAAGTGTCTCTCCGAGATGATCACGTCTCGACCCAAAATTTTTTAATATAATAGATAGATATATATCGTGGTGGACAGCTGGGGATCCCTGCCCAGCCAGGACACATGGAAGGACTGGGAAAGGGACAATACCTACCCTGGACCACGAGAGAGCAGCCGCCCTGGTTCGCATTGGAGCTCAACCCTGTTGGGACCCGTGGCCACCACCAGGGGGTGCCTAGAGGATTGTGGAGCTCTGGATTGCAGCATTTCTGTCACACTCAGAAATGTGGAAGTGCCGCCGGAAGATCATCGCAAAACACTTGGAGCACATCCAGAGCGTTATAAAAGGGGCCGCCTCACTCCATTAGTCGAGCCGGAGTCGGGTGGAAGAGGATGGAGCTTGTGAGTGGAGGAGTAGAGGCAGCAGGAGACTTGTGAGAAGAGAGGAGAAGAAGGGACTGTGAGCGATATAGCTGATTTGAGCATTGTGAGGTGCTGTATATTACAGTGAATATAATTAAACATGTGTGTTTTTTGGACAATTGGTGTCTGTCTGTGTACGGGGGCTGAAACTCCACTATATATATATATATATATTTATATATATACATACATATAAATTTATATATTGTACTTAAATCTCTCCAACAGATATTGTTGTAATTGAAGCACCACTTTATGTATGTTTTTGCCTTCTGGTTGTTGTCTGGTGTATAGTGCCCTGTGGCCGGGTACAGAATGGCGGGCAAAGCAACTTTGAAAATTTGGGACACCACTTGGGGGGTCTCATTTACTTCGAACTGAATCAAAAGAAAATTAATGGAGGCAGGAGGAAAAATAACACCCTCCTGGGCAATGTAATTGAATAAACTCTCAGCTCTAACGAAAATAACGGGTCATTCTTTGGAGCTCCGTCCAGCGGTTCGCACTCATGAGTGAATGACAACTCCGTATGGGCGGCTGGGCTTCTTTACCGTACTAGCGTCAAAAGGGGCGGGGCTAAGGGCCCTCACACCGGGGAGAGAAGGAGAAGAGAACGTTAGCGACAGCATCTCTTCTTGGTTATCACATACCAGGATTGAGCCCATGAGGAGGTCTTCTGACACACATGTGTGACAACCCCCTCGTATTACAATTGATTTGAGTCCATTCTAAACTTCTTCAATGATCTCAACGTGACATTGCATGTTTGCCAGAGCGTTTAAAATTTGACCATTGCAGGATAGTATGTCGCATTCGTCAGCTGAGACAGTGGATGTTCACCAGCCTTTATGCTGTCGATTTTACATTAAAGAGAGATCACATTGGTGCTGCCACAATTTGGGCTCCTTTCAGTCAGCTCGTAAAAATCCTCCTAGTGTTTCATCCTTTTGGTTTTTAAAAGACGTCAGGTTCTCCATTCTTCTGCTACTCTTTTTGTGAAAAACACATTCAGTTTCCATCAGCAACACCAGGTGCACATTTCACTGTATACCTAAAAGTATGGATGATTTTCACACACAAAGGTTCTTTGCGTAAGACAAATAAAACTGAGTTCATTGAAATGTCATTACAGATACCCTTTGACTTCAGTGAAGCACCTGCTACATCTTTTTGTTTTGTTTTTGACAGATTAGCCTTGTTCTTATTTTCATGCATCTGTTCATTTTTACCTCATTCATTTTTTTTCTCATTATGTTTTTTTAACTCTTTGGGGGCTAATTATTTTTTTTTCCATTTTGGCCCAAGGCTGAATATTTCTTTCCAAAAACCTCAGTTTTCTGACAATCACACAAAGCAATGGTTTCACAAATAACTCAAAATAAAATGTCTATTTACGATAAATGTCCCTGTGTTTTATATTCCATAAGCCTCTGCACTATGTGAATTCACATACCATTTTCATGGTAGCATAGCCCTGCAAGGTACGGAAACATAGAGAAGCAGCCAATGGCATGCATTGCCACATTACACTTCTTGCAGTATGTGTTACACTGGTGTCACTGTGTCAGGCATCTGTTGCTGCATACTGTGACCACTCACGGGTTCTGGTGGTAGGCTGTTCCTCTTCACACATCTGTTTTCATTCAGCTGGTGGTGGCTGTCTTTGAACAGCCATCTTTGCTCAGCCGGTGGTGACAGCAGTCATACAGTAATATGCAGCAATAAATGCCAGAAACAGTGACACCAGTGTAACACATACTGCAAGCAGCATACTGTTAGCTAATAGAGCCAAACTATAACGTAACAGGGGATTTTGTCGACAGTTACAGCTGATTACCGCCCTCTACCCCGGATGTCAACTAAAATTGACATCCACCTCACCTTTATGAGTTGACGTAAGTCGGCACCCGCCCTGAAACAGTGAAAATTACCCAAATTCCATTTAGAATTATATATATTATATAATATACAATTATATATATTGTCACAAATGTGCGCATAGGAGGCAGTCAAAGGGCATAACTGAGGGTAAGATGTCAGCTTGATGGTTGATAAAGTGCACTAACCTCTCTTCTCCCTTTTCCACAGATCAACAGAAGTGAAATCCAGTTAAACCAGCACCAACTTCCGCCCTCCTATCCAGACCACGCTCTCCTACTGACCTCACTTCTGCCATCCCTGACACGGACCCGCTACTCCTTGCACAGCCGCTATAAAAACCCACACTCTTTGTTTCTCAGTTAGTCGATTGGGACTCAGTCTTTTGTGAATACTCAGTGCATTTAATTGTTATTGCCTGTCAATATACGGGGTGGTTCCCCCAACCTTTTCCTTCTCTTGTCTTTTTGTTACAATATATATATATATATATATATATATATATATATATATATATATATATATATATATATATATATATGGTTGAAATAGTTTACTGTCAAATAATGAAAAGAGTACGCGACACGTGTTTCACCCTAATTCTGGGCTCATCAGGTGTACACACTCTACTGCACTCCCTCTCGGGAATCGAACCTCGGACGTCAGCGCCAGAGGCGATGCCCCTAAAGTTACGCCACGGTGTGTGGTTTGTTTATTTGACAGTATGTAGATCGGGGTAATTACATTCACGGCATTCGTAGTCTGTGTCACAATCTGATTGTATGGATGGTTACCTACCAGGTAACGCTTGTGGTTGGCCAGCAAGTCTGCTAACATCCGCCACGGTGCCCTCAATTGTAAGAAGCAGATCATAGAATGGTTGAAATAGTTTACTGTCAAATAATATATTTATATATATATATATACTGTATATACAGTATATATATTCTTTGTTTTTTATTTCACGGCTACTGCCATATACTTTATGGTTGTTATACCTGTTGCTGGTCACATGATATTGGGTGGAGCGGTGGGGTGTCACATGACATACAGTGACTTCAGAAAGTATTTGGACCCTTCACTTTATTGGCATTTTGTTATGTTGCAGGTATGTGGTAAAACAATTTAAATTCATTTTTTCGCTCATCAAGCAAAACACAATACCCAGTGTGAGTCCCAAACCTCAGACACAATGTCACCTTACAGAATTCCATGTTCAAATAAAACTTTTTTATTTTATACCAACACTTTTCAAAACAAGCACCAGCCAAAACACTCCAAAACAAACAGATTCTCACCCTCCTTCCTTTTTCCAGTCGACAGTCGCCCACTGCCTACGACTCTGACTCACTGAGGTGAGGCAATACGGCACCTTTTATCTCTGACCTGGGGATACTTCTGGTGCTAGGAACTAACTAGTCCATTAGAAGCACTTCTGGGTCTGGCAGAAGTCCCACGAAGTTGGGATTGTCAAGTACCCCCTGGCGGCACCAACTGAACCCAACAGGGCTGTACTCCAGGACTCCATTTCCCAGCATGCTTTGTGGGTATTCAAATAGACACAGAAGCTCAGGGATGCTGCCATCTAGTGTATTGGGGAAGAAATTATTCCCCAGACAACATCTCCCCCAGACCTTCAACTACAGTGTGTAAGGAACCCTGCTCAACCCTGGCCGGTATGCCATCCTTTACAACAGAATGACAAACTGACAATTTGTGCTGGTTGTCAGTCTTTGCAGAGTGCCCATCTATTTGAAACCATATTAAGAGAGTTAAGACTTTGAAATTGTTTGTCGGTTCTGGTTTTTGTTTTGCACGGTGGGCTTTGGTATTTTGCCCGTTTCAACCAGTGGTTCTCTCTTTTCTTCTGGTCCTTATGCAAAATCTTTTGAGTCTGCTACAGTATTTTTCATCAGGGGCAGAACATTTACCAGACTTTCATGTAGAGCTGCAAATGGGGTCTCAAAAGCACAGTGAAGTGCTTCCGCCTAGCTTCTCCTGATTGATATTCTAGGGTTTTTATGAAATATCCTGTTTCTGTTCACTGTGTTTCGTAATTGTCAGAAGGGATTCAGCTTCATTTGTTTCTGTCTCAATAGGCCTGCTGTAAAGATTTTAATAATTCTTAATTAGGTTCTGATGCTTTCATTGTCTAACATTTTGTAAAAAAGGACATCTGATTCGAGCTTTCATTTTGTTGGTTATTGCAATTTATTGCTTTCTCTCGTCGCTGACAGTTGTATTGTTCGATAATGATGACCAGTTCATATTTGATAAATGTAAATTGTTAAAGGGGTCACTGAAAAAGCAAATTTTCTCCTGATAAGCCCAAGCTGACTGCCAGCAGCTCCCTTTTAGAGATGAATAAACAAAATAGTGAACCGCTTGTGAAGCATTTCAGGAAGAATATTGTCTGTAGATTTCTGTAAATATGACTATTAAATAGGATTATCTTTTAATTCTTGGAGTCCTGGGCACCCACAAGACATGAGCCACTGCAGAAGGGAAAAAATAACATCACTTACAACTCAATTATGTTTTGAACAAAAACAGCATCCATTCAAAAGAAAAAATGGCGATCCGAGGACTGGGAGACATGGGGGATAACCTGCTGGCCTGAGTTCACATAACTCTGAACTCTCTACAAGGATTATGTAGGACAAAGTGGGCATTGCCCATTCTGCAAGGCTATATTGACACACCAGGCCTGTTAGGACAGCAGATTGATCAGGGATGCGGACATCCTGCTGCACCAAACTCACATTTATTAGAACAATCTGGGTGAGAAGAGGCCATTCAGCCCCACAAAGCTCGACAGTCCTGTCCGCTTCATTCCTCTAAAACAACATCAAGTCGAGTTTTGAAAGTCCCTAAAGTCCTACTGTCTGTCTATATGGTGATTTTAAAATGAGTTCATCAAGAACACGGGGACACAGTTGGGAACTTGTTAAGGGTAAATTTCACAGAAGCATTAGGAAGTTTATCTTCACCCAGAGAACCACATACTCATTGAATAAGTGACCAAGTAGTGTGGTAGACAGCAGGATTTTAGGGACTTTACAAACTTGACTTGATGTTATTTTGGAAGAATTGAGCAGATAGGATTGAATGGCCTGTTTTCATCAGGATTGAGAAAAGTTGCAAAGGAGAGCAACCAGGTGTTTCCAGGCATAAGGACATGTCCTACTCTAACAGATTCAGAGAATTAAACCTGTTTAGTCTCAAGTGAGGAGATTATTTCCTCCCACCACTATTACAGTAAACAGAATTATGAATCTGGTCCTTTACATAGTAATTGGGGACCAGAACTTCACAGAAACTCCATGGGGAGTTCTAGGAAGATAGCCCCAGATATGCCAGATGGCATTCCTGACACTAGAAGAGAAGGTTAAGATGGAGCAGATGATCGTGGGGGGATTGAATACCTGGCAAGCTTGGATTTGAGTGGATGGGTGCTGACAACAACTTGGGTTGGTAGAAGGAAGAAAGTCCAAAGGTGGTGGGAAATTTACGAGAGGTGGTCAGAAGGCACCTTCTCAGGCAAGTAAGTGCCAGTCATGCCACACGCTGATATTTGTGTTCTCTTTTAAAAATTCTGTATTTTGCTTCCTCCTTGTGTTTAATCCTCCTTTGTGTGATTCATGTCTATAATAAACCTTTTTTTATTTTGCATTTTTGTCTCCTTTGGGTTTTATTTTCGGGTGCTGCCCTACAGCCAACAGTAATAGAAATTTATTGACCTTGACCGTCTAGGTAAGTAATATAATCCATAAGCCTTAATAAAAATGTCAGTTTTTAGAGGTATGGAAGGAAGGATTTAACTGCTGGGTTAAGAGCACATAACGCAGAGGTGAGTCGGAAGGGACATTTAACATGGAAGACTTGACTTTTGATGTCAGGCCTTGGCCATAACAGCAGTTCTTTACTCCTGGCCTGTTCAGATCACTCTATTTACAAGTGTCGTGGCTCCTTTTTTTTTCCTTGTGGTTTTTTTTCATTCATTTACATATGTTTATTGTTGATTTTGAAAAGATTCATTGTTATTTTTCTTTGCTGTTTGTCATAAACCATTTTGTGTTGTCGTAGATCACAGGAACCTGTCCTGGAAGTTACACAAAGTATGTGTTCAGTGTGACACTATAAAGATTGGCTCAACATAACCGTAATAATCTGAGCTTGATGGATTCTGACAATAACCTTTGCATGCATATTTTAATTATTACCTTAATTGACTTCTTGGTTTCTGAATTTTTACTTTTTTATTTGGATTACAATTTCTTTGGTTTATGATTTATGATCCCTACCAGATCATCTCCTCCAGGTTAACCTTCCCTTCTGGTGTTAGGAATGCCCTCTGGCAATACTGGGGCTATCCTCCTAGAACTCCCCATGGAGGTCCTAAGTTTCTGTGAAGTTATGAATCATGTGCCCTTCTGTTTTTGATCCCTTGCTTGTTTAATTGTATAATGATGCCCATGGATGTGGAATGGGATGGACAAGAACCTATTGTAGGTGTGATGGTCAGGTGCCCACAAACTTTTGGTGATTACTTTACCTCAAAACTTCAACAGCCTGTAAAACATAAAAGTTTTCCTGAGACAGCTAACCATGGATGTGTTACACAGTAACAAACAGATAAAGAGGTCTCTATACCAGCTGTTTAGGTGGCCATAATTTATCTTGGTGCAGGTAAAGCAGATACCAGGCTTTAAGATGTCCAATGCTAAGTAGACTCACTTTTCATTCCTCTGAGCTTAAGTGAAGAACTTTTCTTGTGGTGGACATTTTTGTGTCTGGATTAGCATTCAGGCTTGAGCGTGTGATTGTTTTGCTCCCTGATGGGCATTTATCCAGTCCATCAAAAGTGCCTGTCAATTATTAGTCCATTCATGCATTGGGCTCTCCTTTCCCTTTGTTTACGACTACAGCTTTCAACTCTTTCATTTCCTGGTCCTTTTCCATAATAAAATTCCTGTTTTGTCACGTGTGATAGAAGACTTTAATGGGTATCATTCTTACTTCAAGTGGTGACCAAATGAAATAACAGGGCTGCTTTAAGGATCAAGGAAAAAGAAATCTAAAAAGTCTAACCACACAATTCACACTCTTAAGTCAAAATCAACAGGAAAATTTGGCTCTTGGTGTACAAAGCTGTCAATTGGCCTGCCTCCTCCTCCTCCTCACCACCTGTATTAAAGCCACCCTTGAAAGCATTGAGTGTCATGGAGGAAACCTCTTCAAAAAAAAAACATGCAGAGTCCCCAGATAGGCAGTGAGAGTACACTTAATTGCACAGTATAGAAAACCATTGCAGAGAACATAAAGCCTTTCTCAGTTTGATGAAGTGAGCCCCTTGCTATGGGTGACCCTCATATTTATTACAATTCTTACCTCAAAATATCCCTGCTTCACACCATTATCCATCATCTTCTTTACAATGTTTCTCATGATAATGACCTCGCTCAATCCCTTTATTATAACAATCTCCTGGGGCCTCATGCATAACGCCGTGCGTAGAATTCACACTAAAACATGGTGTACGGACAAAAGCGGAAATGTGCGGACGCACAAAAAATCCAGATGCATAAATCTGTGCTTATGCCAACTTCCACATTATTCCACTCCATTAATCCCGGTCAGCATGAAAAGTAATGCACCTGCTCACTCCTGTTGCTCCGCCCCGACTCCTCCCAGAATTACGCCTCTCTGAATATGCAAATCAATATAAATAGCCCCTTATGTTTTGCGTTCTGTGACAAGGCAATGACAAAAGCACGGGGGGAAAAGAAGAATTTCAGTAAATACCAAATAGAGGCAAGGAAAAAACGTACTACAGTGGAACCTCTAGATACGAGTTTAATTCGTTCCAGCACTGAGCTTGTATAGCGAATTTCTCGTATCTAGAACAAACTTCCCCATTGAAAATAATGGAAATCCAGTTAATCCGTTCCGCACCCCAAATATATTAACATAAAAATCAATTTTCCTAACAAATAACACTGATAAATTATATATACTGTAGTCTACCTTTAATAAATAACACTGGTAAATAATATAACTGATTATTAAAAGAATCAAAACAGGTGTCCAAAGTGCAGTAGAGCATTCAATAAATCTTTAAATAAATAATCCTTAAAACAGTTGTGAAGTGGAGGTTTAAAATACACAAGAATAACAATCCTTTAACACGAGGTTAAAACGTCAAAAGGATGCAGTCTTTAAAAAACAGATGACAATCCCCGGTGCTTCTTCTCTGTTAGCGTCTCACCTGCGGGCTCTGCAACAGGAGAGACACTCTTAATGCAGCTGACCTTCTCTACACCGTCCTGCTTCAGCTGTTTGGCTCGCCTGTTCAGCTCACTGTTCAGCTACACGCGAGCCTGCACTCGCTTGCTCTCCCGCACCGACTTCCTATGCCTGCCTGCCTGCCTGCCTGCCGCAACCTCCGTTCTCTCTCCTCTCTTTTCTTTTATTTCTTCTCCCCCTTAACCGGCTCGCGCTTCTCTATATATGCGGGGAGGACATGGCAGTTGCAGCCCATCAGCCACAGGAACAATCATGGATGTGGGCAGTTTCCCACCTGTGCACTTAGGTGAGAAATGCAGACACCGCAGATCGCGGCTCGCAACTGCTACCACGCCCCCTCACTAAGCCGCGAGCTATACCCACAGCCTGGCTCGTGGCTCATTACGCGAGCCAATGCTCGCATTTAGATCTGAATTTTTCGCTCATACTTTCCTCGTATTTTGAATTTCTCGTATACAGAGGTGATCGTATCTCGAGGTTCCACTGTATTTGTAAACAGTGGTATAAACAACAAAAGGAAGTTGATTGAGTGACAGAGTGGTGGAGAAACTTGAAAGTTCAAGTCAGAAAGTCGCACAGTGCCTGAAATAAATAAGAAGTGGTCAAATATCAAAGTCGGCGTGAAAAGGCAAGTCATAGCCCACCATCTGAATGTCATATGGAAGCGTATTAGGGTACAGAGAAAAGAAAAACAATCTGGGACATAGTGTGAAAAAAGGTCGAACTTTCCACTTTAATCATGTACTTTATTTTGTCATTAAAGTAGAATGTCATAAACTTCATCTTACAATCGTTTAATTTAATAGTTTCTCAAACGCCATTGTAACTAAAGTAGCACTTTAAATGCTTCTATGTACTCTTACAGTATGTGTGTGAATCAGTATATGCTTCTTAAACAAGCTTTCTTGTTTAAGAATACATTACATCCATGATGTTACAGCTCTCCGAACAATTTAAATACTAAGATCCATCCATCCATTTTCCAACCCGCTGAATCCGAACACAGGGTCACAGGGGTCTGCTGGAGCCAATCCCAGCCAACACAGGGCACAAGGCAGGAAACAATCCTGGGCAGGGTGCCAACCCACCGCAGTAAATACTAAGATTTATACCTGATTTCATTTTCATGATGATAGAAATTAAAGCATGTATAAAACATTGAGGCACATTGGAACAATGGTAGTGATGAGCTGGCGCCCCTTCCAGAGATTGTTCCCATCCATGACCCTCAATCTTCTTCTTCTTTCAGCTGCTCCTGTTAGGAGTTGCCACAACAGATCATCTTCTTCCATTTCATCCTGCCTTCTGCATCTTGCTCTGTTACACTCTTCACCTGCATGTCTTCTCTCACCACATCCATAAACCTTCTCTTAGGCCTTCCTCTTTTCCTCTGTTCACGACCATCAATAAAATAATTTATTGCAGCAGTACTGTCTCTTTCAAATGTACTAACCCCTGATTCCTGTCCTTCCTTTTCTTTCTCCAAATAACCAAACGTCATACAATCAGCTCTTTAATAAATGTGAAGCCATCTGTAAGCTTAGAACGCAGATTCTTCAAAACTTTTAAGGAACATTGAAATATCTTCGCAGTACATGTTTAATTATTCTATCCAACTATCCATCCAGGATTGCGCCAGCCCCAGCAAGCATACAGCGCGAGGCAGGAACAACCCCTGAATGGGGCACCAGCTCATCACTGATGCTGCGACACCAAGTACTCGCATATTTAATCATTATCAATATACATTATTTAAATGAAATTTAAAATGTATCTGTATAATGTAATATACAAACTTTAATGCATTTCATCTTTAAAATGATATCAAGAGATCCACGAAGATAGCTCCTGGAAAACTAAATCGACTTAGAAGCCAGTTGTTATTGTCTGTAAATACATGCTCTCAATTGAATTGAATTCCTTTATTGTAATTGTATGGTACAATGAGATTCAATATAGAAATCCTACATAAACCTATTTTCCTATAAAATGTTAAAACAAGAACAACAACAACAATAATAATAATAGGATAAAAAACAGTGACAAATATACAATATGAAACCATAAGTGGTTGTGCAATATTACAACTGTAATGCAAGTTTACAGTGAGGCAATTGTACAAACAGTTCTTTCGGGAGCACTTGATGGACTGCTTGAGTGCATTTAGAGCTCTGTACAGGAAAGGCTCTGAAGCATTTGCCAAATGGGGGAAGTTCAAATAGACTGTGCGCATGACTGAGGCAGAGTGCGCTAGAAGCTCTATCCTGATATTTCTCCTGCTCTTAACACAATCTGTGGTAGAGCTTTCCAATCAGCTGCTGTAGAGTTGTGATTCCCCACTCAGATACAGTGGGTTAAATACTCAGAGTGGTCCACTGACAGTGACAACACTAAAGCAACTATAATATATTGAATAGTTTGGCCTTTCTGTGCACTATTATATGGCTATGGGTTGATTACAATCAGATGCCTTAAACTAATAAATGATATGATGTTAATTTCAGTAATATTTGATAAAGTCACATCAGGAATGTGAATTTAAAAAATAAAGGGAAACCACACAGGAACAGTAGCACTGCTTTGACACTGTGTGCCGGCAGTTTGCAAAACCGAGCGGAGAACTTGTGTATGCAAGGGACTGAGCTGGGGTGAAAGTGAGCGTGGCTTTATGGCAAGTTTATATTTTATACATCACAATGTGTGTGTGGAAATGGGCATATGCAACATTTTTGTGCAAATGCACCGTTTATACATGAGGCCCCTGGTCCTGTGGAGTTTCTTACAACAGTTAGTTTGCCTCATAGACCTTCTCATAACAAGCACTTTGGCTCAAAGGATGTATTTGCATCACCTAATTACCCCTTCCTGTATTCTTATGTTCCTAATCCTGGGCTGTTAAAGATTGATGGCCTTTAAGTTGGAATCAGGAGGATCTACATGTGAAATCTAGACTGCTCAATTAATGACTGCATGCTGCACCAACATCTCTTTAGGTTAAACACATAGGCAGCTGTGCCGATAAGCAGCAGCGCCCAGCTTCACTGATAAGGGCTAAGCTGTGGAGGCTCTGATCAGACAAGCATAGTGATTCCTGACTGCTTCAAAGAAAGAAAGAAATGCAAGCCTTTAACAATTAATTCTTACATAGCTAACTAGTTTAATAAATACATTCTACTGCAAGTTGATTTATTATTATAATGATTCATGAAGTAGCATTGAAATATAAACTTAAATGCTATCTAAAATATATGTATGTGTGCTAACATGAAAGCCAATGAACACAAGTAGCTGCCCCGTTAGGCCACACACTTTCTGACTTGCCAGCACGGGGGCTGAGCTGCTGGGGATGGAAGCAGGCGGCCCTGAGCTTATTAGTGTCCGCTTAAAAGAGAGAAAGACCCTACCTTTAATAATCAACTCTTAAACTGCTGTATTGCTCAAACTAGCTAACACAATGCATTTTTGCTTTAAAGTATTGATGAGCCTTAATATATAAATTTAAATGCCATTTAAAACATTTATATGTTTATGCGCTAGTGTGAGAGCTTGCTTAATTTTCTTAAGATTAAAGGCCTTGAAAGCTCGTGGAAGCTTGTTTAGTCTTCTGTCATTCGAACGTCTCAGCACCTGTGTTCCTAAAACAAAGTTTGCTTGCTCATTTCCCTCAGAGAGCACAATGTCCTTGGCTCACAGAAAGTTCAAAATAAAGCAAGTGAAAATTCAGGCAGGCCACAGAAGATGGGGCCCACTGGACCTTATGCTAAAAGAAATGGTGACCTTTTAAGCTGCCTCAAGCATAAGCTTTTAATGGCTAATAGCACTAAAACTAATAATAAAGCACATTGATCCTTAATCTACATTCTAAATATAAGTACAATCTCTAAATTTCAAGGATAAATAAAATTACTGCGGTAGACAAAGCCATCAAACTCTAGAAAGATCTTTCTGCTAATATAATGTACGCCACATCGGAATCAGACTAAAAGCTTAACATTTGTATAACGTCCTTTTAACAGAGAAACTGTGATGACCTTTCACAATGTAGGCATGTCTGTAAGTTCTTTCATTAATTTTCTTATTGTCTTACAGGGTTGCAGGGTGGCAGAGCCCAGTTATGTGGTATCAGGTGCATGGCAGGAGCCAGCCTCACTGTGGCTCAGGCCATTGTGAGTGCCTGTCAGTGATTTGTCCATTCGTACGCCACGTTGTTCAGCTTAGATCCGATCGCAGGACTTGTGGAGTGACTTTGTCTTCACTTCTCCCACTTCATCCTCTCATTGTGGTTTCTCTTTGTCTTTCGTCTTCCAAAGAGCCAACATCCACTCTACTGACCTACACATTTCTTTAAATTCAATATGACAATCAGGCCGTCATCCTAATTTAACCCATTTTTAACAATACAACATTCACATCTGGCAGCAGCAGTTTGAAAAGAGAAATGGAAAAATAGCCAAAATCAAAAAATGCAGAGTAAGAATCAAGTACACAGAGCCCAGAATGTGAAAAAATAATCATAGTCTAGATTCAAAATAAGTGAAAAAAGAGAAAGTTACACTTAAACCAAGTTAGAACCTAAGTCAAAAATCATGGTTTTTCATTAGGAAGGGGTCCTAGGGGAACTCTGGTCTCCCCTTCATACTCTTTATTATGAACCAAATCCCTGCTATGGCCCTCATTATGTTACACTACCTTCGTGACTTCAGGCAACAAGATAGAGCACCAGTCCGGACAGGAGAGAAAATTACAAGTTTATTCATCACATATTAAAGATAAAATGGCCTGAATATCAGCAGGGTACAGATGTGTTGCTTAAAATAATACAGCCTGATAATAGGCTACCTGGTGGCTGTCTGTCTTATTAGTTCCTGCTTGGTTTTTATTCCAATGTGGTCTGGCTTGGCCTGTTTGAATATGGTCTCCTCAGGTTAGATAATGGCACAGAGAGACCCCTGTTACCCATGTCTTTATGTTGGTCTGGTTTCCCTGATATACTTCCCAGACCTTTGGGATGTTATAGTGCAGGCTGACTCTCCTGCTTTGTTTGAATTCTGTTTATGCACAACTAAGCTCAGGTAGCTTCATAAACTTATTCTACTTCTTACACTCCAGGCTAATGTTGTAGTCAGCTTGTTAATGACCTTTCATCTCAGCCCACCTGTATCCCCCCAGGCTAGCCGGACAGTCAAATCCCTCTTTTTACAAGGTCTTTCCTAAGATTTGTTCTATACTAGTTATGACTGGTAGTAAGTACCACAGTTAGTTTCTAAAGTTTTTTTTTTTTAATAAGTACGTATTCTTATAACATTGTTCCTCCATCCTCATAACAGCGGTCAAAAGGGATGGAAACAAATTTGTAACCAGAAATCAATTTTCAATTAAAAAATAATTGCCTTTTAGGCTGTATGCATGTACTTGGACAATCAGAATAAGTATAATTGTGACCTTTATACCACTGGCCTGGTGACGTCCTGTATAGCACACTTCTGATTGACCTCTCCTAGCAATGCCATAAAAATGATCCATGCCTCAAATGGCAGCACCCATGCAAAAAGAAAATGAAGCCATAGGAGATGATAATTCATTTTTGACATCAGTAAAACATACTGCAATAAAAAAAAGAGAAAATAAACAAGACATTTGGATTTTTTCCTCTATAAAACCCCTAATACAATGTATACATTTTTTTGACTACACACAGAAAAAATTAAAAACCGGGTTCAAATCCTGACAATTCCAAATTGTGTGTTGCCACAAATGCTTTGCTATGGGCCTTTCTCCTGGTCGCCTCTGGAAGTTCAGCACCTTTGAAGTCCCTGCTATGTTTCTCCACATGTTCTGGAGCAGCCCTTCTATTTCTCAGTACTGTGTATCTATTGTCTTTGCTCAGTTCTGGCCATAAACACTCATCTGTCTCTTTATATGCAATTGAGAAATCATAAGAGGACATACTCCCAAAAAACAAGCAGGAGCTGAAGATGGCCACATTAGAGTTTGGGCAGAGAATCACCAGAGAAGATCCTCAGCCCCTGGTGATGTCTATGAATCTATGAATCAAGCAGTCATTACATGCAAGTGATATGCAACAAAGTCCTAAGTGTAACTGCTTAAATAGACCTGCCATTGCTGTGTCCAAAGATTATGGTGCCCTGAAATGGGGGACCATGTAGAAAAAGTGTTGTCATTTCTAAATGTATGCAAATCCCCATAATCCCCCTGCAATGTGTGCTTTAATCATAGCTTTAAATTCTGGAGGGCGCCACACCTGCCAAATTGCTTCTTGCTTCTTATTAGAGACTGATTACCTTTTCTTTGTGAACTTTCAGCTATGATAATCAATGTGTCATCAATTCCAAATATTAAGAACTGGTCCTCTGCTATACCGAGCATATATGAAGTCTTCACCCCCTTAGAAGTTTTCACGTTTTATTGTTATACAACATTGAATCACTATTAAATTAATTTGACTTTTCTGACATGCAGCAACAGAAACAGAGTGAAAACATTAATTACAAATATAAAACACAAAAAAATTGATCACCTAAGAATTCACCTGGTATTCGAGCCACTATTTAGTATTTGCACCTTTGGCAGCCATGATAGCTTAATGTCTGTGGGCACAGGTGTCTCTCTCAGCTCTACACACCTGCACACTGCCATTTTTGCCCATTTTTCTTCGTCTTCTGAAGAAGAACACTCGCTCCATCCTATATGTTGGAATGCCTATCCCCCTCCACTCCAAGTCGTAACCTTAGACCTTCAAATGGAGGTCTGCTTATATTTTCAAGATCCAAACTTAAAAGAAGTGGTGATGCACTGTTATGCACTCAAAAACAGGAATACTTTACCGATAGAAATTCACCAGGCTAGTACTGTGAATCAGTATAAAAATTGCTAAACACCCATTATATTTTAATTTGGCTTTTCGGTAGCTACATTATAGTTGTATTTCCTGATAGGACTATATGGGCATAGAATTATCAAATTCTTCATGGATCTGCAATCTATACTAATCTCTGTTTTTCTCTGCTGTCTACTGTGGTTCTTCTGTGGTGGCAAACTGTACCATCACCACCACCTGATCAAGGCACCATGCAGCCCCCTGAGATGATGGAATGAAGGCAGGTGTCCCAGTTGTGCACGAGACCAACATCATCAAATACTATCATCTGAAGCCTGAAAACCAAGAGGACTGATTTAACAACATTTATATTATGTAGAACGCTCAATGGAGACCAAACAGTCTTTTTGGCTTTGGAATCCCTGCAGATTTTGTTTTTTTCTCCAACCTAACTTAAGCCATCTTACCTTACCCTTTTCCTTTGTTACTTATTCTTTAATATTATTGCCTTTTTTGTCATTTCATATAACCATCTTTTTGTCATTTTGTAATGTACTTTGAGCTACATTTCTTGTATGAAAATGTGCTATACAAATAACAGTTTTTTGTTGTTGTTGATGATGATGATGTTGTTGTTGTTCTCCTTCTTCTTCTTCTTCTATTTCATCTCTGTTAAACTGCTCAAGCTCTGTCATTAGGAGTGAACAATGTTTTTCCAAGCCTGACCACAAATTCTCAGTTAGCCTGAGACCTGGACTCTGACTTGACCACTCCAGGACATTCATATTGTTGTTTTGAAGCCATTCCAGTGTGGCTTTGGCTTTAAGTTCTGTCTTGTTATCTTACTAGAAAATACATCTTTTCCCCAAGTGCAGATTTATTTGCAGACTGCATCAGGTTTTCGTCCAGGATTTCTCTGTATTTTGCTCTGTCGATTTTCCCCTCACAAGATTCCAAAGATCTGCCTCAGTGAAACATCATCACTTGTCTACCATCTTGCTTCATGTTTGGAATTGTGTGGTTTAGATACTGTGTTTTTTTAAGACAAATCTAGCAATAATTTCATGGCCAAAATTTTTCATTTTGGTTTCGTCAGACCATGGAACCTTCTTTCAGCTATATTCCCATGTTTCTTCTGGCAAACTCTAGGCAAGGTGTCGTGTGAATTTTGTCTGTTTGTCACACTCCCATTAAGCTGCAACAACAGCTGTTGTCTGCACAGCCTCTCCAGTTTGACTCACTGCAGCTTTTTAATCCTCAAAGACCTCTTGGTGGCCTCGCTCACTAGTCTTCTTCTTTCCCGGTCATTCATTTTTGTGGATTTACAGCTGCGCCATACTTCTTCCATTTCTTATTAATTACTTTAACTGCATATACCATGACTTGGATATTTCCTTGTCCTTGTCCCTTGATTTGTGCTTTTCAATCACCTATTCATGGAGTTGCTTGAAGTGTTCTTTGGTCTTCATTGCATATGTTGGAAACCACACCAACTTACCACAACCTTCCACATTCAGGAGCATTTGGACGTCACTCTAGTGACACAGCCGAACCTCTTCTGTGACTTCTAAAACCAACTGGCTGCACCAGAGATGATTTAGATGTGTGATATTAAAGGAGGTAAATACAGTTATTGTGTTGTTTGCATTTGTAATTAATTTAACTCACTTTGCTGAGATCCATTTTCACTTTTGCATTAAAGAGTTTTTTTCTGCTGTTACCAATCCTGTCCATGTCTCCAAAATTCTAAAAAAAACATTGATAAAGTTGATTCACCAGAGTTATTTCACTTTTACAGCGAGCTACATACTATAGGACACTGTTAAGGATCGAGGGCACCAAATTAAAACTTAACGCAAAGAACTGTGGGAAACTGGAATAAACTGCTTATTCATGGAGTAGAAGCAGAAGCTTCAGGATAAGTCATTAGGACAACTTAGCTGTTAGCCAAAAACACATGGACCGAAGGGTCTCTTCTCGTTCGTTAAACTGCTTGGCTTGTGTTCTTGCAAGAAGCAATGACTCAGTTGTAATTTTCCAATGTTTGGTTTTCTCTTGTATTTGTATTTGTATTTTTTTCCCTCCTTCTAATATAAATGGGCAACAAAAGGATTTCCATGGACCCCTGAAGAGCAGGCACAGGCATTTTCAGAAGTTGCTCAGTCTGTCAAGTAATAGCAGCTTGTCAGAGTGTAAACACTGCTGAACGGACAGGGTGGGGTGAACCTCACTCAGGGGGTCAGATTCCTTTAAGAATTAGTAAGTGATGTGTGGCAGCCTAATGGGCTTTAACGCGAACATATGCTGAAAAACGGTGGAGATTTAGCTTTAGCATCTGGCTTAATTATAGGTATGGCTGCAGCATTCCTTTTTAAAAGCCATGTTTCTCACTTTTGATTTGTTCAGGCAGAACACTACATGGGATTCTCTGTCATCACTCAGCAACACCTGTTGCCATAGCCCTGATGGTTGGAAATAATAAACTGCATGTAACTTGGAAGAAGAGCTGTCAGTTTTTGAAAAGTCACAGAGCACATTCATGATTAAGTTGTCCCTGTACAGCATACAGCATAAACAGACTCATTAATGACCAGAAACTAGCTGCCAAGGTTAATGCTCTGGAAAGACATGGGTTGATAGATAAGAACAAATAGAATTATCTACAGCCAATGATGTAATCTTGTTTTTGTTATCAGTTTTAATAAAACTATATAGCACTGTCACATACATGTGCATTGGGGACAGCTTAAAGGCACTGGTGGTGATAATTCCTCGCCAATGCACAGGGTGGCGCTGTATACTAATGCTTCTTTTCTTCCTCCCTCTATGAAAACCTTACCACCTCTGATGTCACTTCCGGTGCCTTCCACCTGGACCCGCCTCTTCCTGCCTGGCCTGTATTTAACCAGAAGTGTCGCCATCTTGGGCAGTCTACTTGCATCTACAGAGACTGTATATCTTTGCTAAAAAGCACTTTTACTATTTTTGCATTTACAATATACAGGATTGTGGTGTCTCCACAGACTTTTATCTGTCTTTGTCCACTTTCTCTCTGGTATTATAGACTGTTTCAGAACTTTAGATGAATAAAATTGATAGATCAATAGATAGATAGAACTTTAAATAAATAAATACACACACTTTTGTCTGAACAAAAAAGAAAATTAAATCGAAAAAAAAACTTCTGCTTTGGCTGTCCCAGTCCTTCCCTTTGGATTTGTCACACACACATAGGAGGCAGTCTAAAAGCTTAACTGAAGGTAAACTACAGGGTTGATGAATTGCACTAATGCTTTTTCTCCCTTTTCCACAGACCTTCAGAAGGGAAGACCAATGAAAGTTCCACCTACTTCCGGCACACCACCTCGCCCTTCTGCCGACCACACTTCCGCCCATATCCCACCTCTTCCTGCCAACTATATATAAAGCCCCAGACCTCCACTCATCCAATTAGTCTTATTATGGACCCAGTCTGTATTGATCACTCTCATTTTGAAACTTCATTTTGTGTCAACATATAGGATGGATTGTCCTGAGGTGGGTTGGCACCCTGCCCAGGGTTTGTTTCCTGCCTTGCGCCATGTGTTGGCTGGGAGTGGCTCCAGCAGACCCCCGTGACCCTGTAGTTAGGATATAGCGGGTTGGATAATGGATGGATGGATATAGGATGGATTCCCCCAAACCTTCTTTTTGTTCTCTTGTCTTTGCAGTTTTAAAAGAGCCCCAGTAGCATTTCTTGACACACTTCTGTTGAATAATTTGTTTGGTGTAAGTCCTCTGAGCTATTATGTCATACAGAGGATGTCATAATAACACAAGGGGGCTCTGCCCCCTGCTCGCTTCACTCACCTACCCCCGGGGTTGGGTAACACGAAATGCATTGATGAATGTATGAGATATATCGAATTGTAAAGGTGTAGATGACGAACAAAGGAAGTAAAGAACCCATAGCATGGCACATTAGAAGGATCTATTGAAATACTTCTTTATACACAACATTTGTAGTAAAATTGTTGATAGAGTGCGTCATCTGGATCTAACATGTAGATCTGTGCATATTTGCGTTCGTGATTTGGCTCAGGGAGCAGTGTTTCAATCCGATGTAATATTTGTCCACATACGCAGAAAGCAGTATAGGCCATTGCCAGCTGGTGGCCTGATATTTACCCCGGTAGATGCAAAAGCAAATGAACTATTGTAGGATCTAATGCAGTCCATAATGTTTTTACTTTCAGGTACATTGTTAGTTAGAAACATCCGTAGGTATTCAGGATATTCATCTAAAGGAGGCAGTCCAACCTGACTCCTTTGACAACAACGTGTAAAGTCATTAGTTGTATTGCCAGTTGTTTCTTCAGGTTCTGATGATTAATCACGTTTTGTTTGCAGTAATTGAATCGTTTCTATCTTTTCTTTGATACTGTAGTGACTGACATGACAAAGTGTCACAAAAGTTTTACCTGAACAATCGCTGATTTCCTAAACCCAAACACAACTTTCTAGCACCCTCTCCAACGCCCCCCCTATTACCGCATGAAATCAATACCCCGCTATCAGTCCTCTGTGCTGTACTCCGCCTTCCCTCAATCGGACCTAACAGTCACTTAAAACCAAAAAGCCCTCAACATGGGTGGGACGCTACAATACTTTCAAATTTTACTGCTTCCATATTCTGTACCTTTGTCTGCATGTGTATCGCGCCATCGTTTGTTTGAGCCTTTCGAATTCCACTGTTTTCATAATCTCTTATCTGCCTTTTTTTTTCTCCAATGGCTTTGGGTCTCTATTCTCCGTATTGTCCTTATACGCTTTCTATGCGCTGAGAGCACATGATCTGTGTGTACTATGTGCTTTTACACGATTGATTTTTTTTGATCGGTGTGTTCTTATATATTCAGTACTATCTTTGTGGACCTTTGCGGACCCTGTAGTGTCTTAACCCGTGCCTGCGTTCATTGATCTTATCCAGGTGGGCTCGTGTGTGTATCGTTGAGCTGTATTGTGTTTGAATTTGGTGTAAAGCGTTCAGCGGTTTCTACAATCCCAAGCAACACATTATTCCTAACCTCACTCCGCTGTAGTGCCAATCACAATATGGCGGTTGTTTTATTTGCTATTTCCGTTACTTGAGCTGTACGCGCCTGCACAGTACGTCTCATGGTCCCATCGCTGTGTACCTGTGTCCATGCCATCCGGTTTACCATTCTCGGTTAGTAATATGGATAACATAACATACCTTCTCAGAATGTGGTGAGACCAGAGCCTATCTTAGGTGCATGGACAGAGCCAGCTCTTTATAGGATAACAATTCTTGTTTTGTTCTGTTCACACACTTACACACACATACACACAGAGCCAATTTAGAGCTTCTAATTTACCTAAAGAAAAGCCAAGCAAAATGACACCTTTTATTGGCTAACTAAAAAGTTTACAATATGCAAGCTTTCGAGGCAACTCAGCCCCTTCTTCAGGCAAGATGTAATCACCTAAAAAATCATATCTTTGGGATGTGGTTGGGCACCCAGAGAAAAACCCACCTCCAACCTGAAGAGAATGGTTACATTCCATAAAATTGGTGACTAATTCTCTAACGGGCCAGCTTTCCAGACTCACGTATAAAGGCTGAGATCAGGTGGCCCTGCCCCCTGGAGGTCCACTCACAAAATACAAGGCTGAATAAAAACACCTAAAGACAGAGTACATAAATAGCAAATAGTAAACAAACCTAACAAATTACACAAAAACATGAAAAATAATAATTCAAAAATAACAAAAAACAAATTAAAAGGAAATTATAAATATGCCAGGGAATAAACCCTAGCTGTGACATAATAACCACAAATTTATAAAGTTTATCAGAAATGCCTTATCAATACAAACTCATCCGTGCTACACAGTAGAGGTCTTTTAATGTAACTTGTAAAATAAAAAATGGAAGATTGTGGGTAGGTGTTGTGAGATGGAGTCTCAAAAATGCAAAAAATACACAAAGCAGGTGGTCTTCAAAAGTCACACAAAGCAGGCCAGGACCATCAGTAGCCTGCCCAGTATTATGCTTTGATCTCACAAGTGGCCAAAAGTGGTGTAAGGCCTTCAGAAAAACACAGAGAAGTAGGCTTGATTCCCACCAGCTTGCCCAGAAAAGGTGCACTCAGAAGGCAGCTTCGCTTCCACTTCTAAAATGCACTTCGATCTCAGTGTTCAAAAACACATTCTGTAAAGTCCTCCACAAGGGAGAGAATCACCATAAACCCCATGTCAAATCTTTATAAATGCAGAATTTATTGACAGAAATAGGAATATAAAACGAAAAGAACACAGGAGCAAAAAAATAATCAAAAAACTTGCCTAAAAAGGCAATTCAAGACAAATAATATCCAAATTGAAATCTTCAACAATAAAGTAATAGTAAAAAGTCGAGAACCTCAGTAAAAATCAAAGAAAATCACATCTAATTCCACCAGAGCACATTTGGAATAAACTGCACTGGACTTGCCTTTGTAGGGTTGGGGCGGACCCTTAGTGATGATGAATGGGGGATCCTGTCTCTTAGAGATCCACCTACAAAATACAAGGAACATGAGAGAACTGCAAGGCACACATACTGTAGATAGTAAATGATAACCAAACAGAAGAAAATTAACAGATAATACACAATGAAACAAATAATCAATGAACTGAATAATGTTATAAAAATCAATGAATGATAATGAAAAAAAAATGAGGAAGATTAAAAGAGAAACTTTAAACATGAACAGGAACTCTGGCTTGACCATAACATCCAGAAAAGCCTCACTCTAACTCAGTTTGCCCCAACTGCAGCCAGCAGGCTGCAATCTACACAGGCCTAAACGTGGCTTTAAAAGTTAAAAATATAAAGAAAGTCCCAACATGCCTCTCTAAGGGGGACGAAACCATCAAACTCTGGCTTGTTGAGACAAGGACCCCCAGTGAATCTTTATAAAGAATCTATTGACAAAATATGGAACTGTAATCAAAATGTTCAACAGACCAAACATAAATGTTGTCTAAAAGGCAAACCAAAGCTTAAGAAATCCTAATACACTTACCACAAGGCAAAATCCTTGAAACAAAGCGATAAAAATCCAAGATACCACAAAGAAAGCAATACTTACACGAAAGGACTCCTACACCATTAAATGGTTCACTATTGGATCCTTTTCTCGGGCGAGGAAGGACCCAGCAGCAGTGACGTCAGGGTGGCCCAGACTCTTGGGGTTACACCTACAGAAGACAAAGAATGGACACCACTTTAAATGAGCAGTACATGATAAATAAATAAATAAATAAATAAATAAATAATAAACAAAACTGACAGAATAACAGAAAACACAAATATTAACCATTCAAAAAGAACAGACAATGAAAACAAGGAAGCCAGGAAAACAACCCCAGTAATATGAAAGGTAAATCATTGCGAATTTTGAGGATGCAGATTGTCCGTGATATCAGACTGCTGCTGATCGCAGATGACACTCAACTGGCTCCATCCACCCTTCATCCCCCAGTGTGCTGGTCATCCCATATTTTGTAGTAATGTGGTTTTTGCCATTACGGTCAGTTTCAAAAATGAATGTATTTCTAACTTTGTTCAGCTGTGATACGCAAACCCACCCACAGTTTTAGTGACTCGTCCTTATGGATTGGATTTATTTGGCGACTTCACCTTCAGGCGAGTTCTCCAACACAAACTTAATGCTTTTAAAGATCACCGTCAGTCGCTCTGGCTCTTTCATTTGCACCAAGGTCACCCGACTGCGGTGCCGCCGTGCTGGCGAGGTGTGACCTCTGCTGTCCTCTGTTCCTTTATTCCCTCAGGCTGGTCAAGCTGAATAGAAGCGACTTTGCAGGATTGGTAGCCTTTTCACTTTTCAGATTCCCAGGAAAGCAATGGAAAAGAAAGCATTTTGTTTTTGCTGACCGGAGGCCAGATGGACTCAGAAATACCTGAGCCCTTGAGAGAATGAGGCACAGTCAGTGCAACAGGGCTGCCTGGCATGGTTGACGTTAAAACCCTCAGGAATTGTACATTGAGAAACGTGTCTTTGCATAATCATCAGTAAATACCTGTCTGTAAGCACATTGGATTCCCAAAATACGTGGATCTATTTATAGATTCAGATAGCTAAGCATTTCAAAGCTATTAGAAAATGACATCAATCAATGCACTCACTTCATTGGTAAAAGCGGCATTAAAGGCGGGAGGCTAATTTTTCAAGAGGCTGTCCTTCTACTTTAATGCTAAAGGAGGCCACCTTAGAAGAATATGGTTACAATCCCACAGGGACACATATACTTTTCTACTTTGGGACTTGTAAAGTACCTAACCAGGTCATCAGACAGACCGGGGTCAGACTAAAACCTAATATGTTTTTATAATCTGCAGCCTGACTATTCTAAGTGCCATGGAAGATGGACTGGCATCTCGACTGGGAAAGACAACACGTATGGAGGTTTAACCCAACCAGAATGGTTCACTATTCCTGTCTCAGTTGGGATGCAAGAATAATGAATGGAATGAAGTAGGATGGATATCGTGAGCAGTTCATCGCCCAGTACGAGAGCTAGCAGTGCTCATTTGGCTTGGTCCTACTTTGCACTCCCTCAAGGGTTGCCTGATTATTGTAATTCGGTAGGATGCTAACAGGGGGCACTGTTAGGAATGGACCTTCCTATTTTAGGAAGCTTCTCTATGACCCGGACGTGCTTCTGTCATGTAATGCCATTTCACCGGAGGCTATTCAATGTCCACCATTAAAGGAAGTCGTCTCACCTCCGAGCAGAGTAAGAGTTGGGAGGAATGTCCAACACTCGCTAAAGAGGAGTGGAAGGAGACAGAGAGTACAGATCTTCTTAATTATAATGTGCCAGAATTAGTAAAGCCTATTGAAGTATCAAAAATAAAATGACTTTATTTGAACATGGGACTGTGTCTAGTCAAGTTCTGTCTTGTGTTCAGGGCTATGGGGTGCCCCCTAGCAGTTACCCTATTATTTGCACCATTCTTCTAAACACGTCCACCTTGATTATGTACCATCACGCCTCTCTCCTGTTGGTGCCTGATGGCTGCCATAATTTTGTTACTCAATCAGGTTAGTTTGTTTCCAGTCTTTGTCTGTTGCGGAAGATCAAAGGTGCTCTTGAACCGCCCTCTCCCAAAGGATGAGCACTAATCAGACCAATGTAACACAAAAAGGGGTCTTCACTTTAGGCAAAAAACAGTTATTGGAAAGAGGAAATGAAACAGTGACACTAGTACACAAATAAAGAAAAGGAAAGCCAAACTGTGAGACCTCCCAAGGGTTGGGGATCTCCTTAGCACCAATCAAAGCAAGCACACACTTTGTTCTCACTTGCCATTCCTCCCTTTTTAATCATCTGGGTCCTTTTCCTCCAAATGTCGTGTTTCAGCCAGAGTCAGGCTGACGTTCAAATTCCTTCGTTTGTTTGATTCAATTCTTCTGTTTATGTTAACATTCTTACTTTTATTCCCAAACATTCTGTGGTTTGATTTGTTTTTTATGAAATTGTCACTTTCATGTATCTATGCCTGCATTACCATTTTCTTTGTGATCTGTGGATGGTCCCCCATGAGGCAGGGCAACCTGTCCATCTCCATCAAGACGATTGCCTTCAGTCCTGTAAAGGCTGAGGGATGACACAGTCCCTTGCGGTTCATTGAATGCGCTTGGTGAAGTTGGTGAGTTCTTATGATTATTACTTTGCTTTTGTAGGCTTATTCGATTTTTTCAACTCTGGGCTCTGTTTAGATAGATAGATAGATAGATAGATAGATAGATAGATAGATAGATAGATAGATAGATAGATAGATAGATAGATAGATAGATAGATAGATAGATAGATAGATAGATAGATAGAATTCCAAGCGGAAATTCACATACTCCAGCAGCATCAGCATACTGATAAAGAACAATGTTAAATTAAAGAGTGATAACAATGCAGGTATACAGACAGACAATAACTTTGTATAATTTTAACGTTTACCCCCCCCCCCCCCCCCCCCCCCCCGGGTGGAATTGAAGAGTCACATAGTGTGGGGGAGGAACGATCTCCTCAGTCTGTCAGTGGAGCAGGATGTTTATGGTGTCACCTTCAGGATTTCTTTGCCTTGGATTGTTTTTATTGTGTTAAGACAACACTTTCTGGCCCTTTTTTGCTCTTATGCCGATGAGCTTTTATTTTATAAAGATTCTTCGCCAGCTAATTATGTTTTACAAGTGGAAAGTTGATGGATCCTTCCTTTTGTGGGGCTCTTTGCTGCAGTTTTTAGGACTTTGTGCTAAGGAACTCTCCAGGTCATGACACCAACCAGTAAAATCCTCACTCTGACTCACTTCTGAAATGGACCAGGGTTCACTTTGGGAGTAAACTTCTAAACTACTGCATTTCTGGTGTCAGGAACACTCTATGGGAGTCCTGCTGCTAACCTGCATTACAATACCCCACCACTGTTTTAAAGGGGCTTCAACCAGTTGAAGCTATATGGGAGAGTAGGCTTACAAAACAAAGGAAATCTCAATAGTTTGTCATCACCTTAAATTGATGCTCCTAATAGTCGTCTTGTGTTGTCAGCCATGGCCATAAGCAAAGACAACATTTTCATGTGAGAAAAGGTTTTCCTAGAGCTGTGCAGGCCCAGAATTGTGGTTCTCTTTAAGTGGGGGTCTAGCTTCTTCCCTCCCATGTCTGTTTTAAATGAACTGATGCAATCTGACAGATCAGAGCTTCGCTGAATAACAGCAGATTTTGTTTGGCTCGTACCATAGCATACATCTTTTTTTTTTTAATTCATTTTTACAGTAAAAATAAAATACATGGCCGAGCCGACTATTTAGTGCTGTCTTTTGACTTATGCACTCTGCTCCCTTGGCGCGCAGCCTTTTCTTGGTAGCTGCTGGTATCTGCCAGAAGGCTGTGAGAGAAAAAGATGGATGACTGAGAGCTTTCGCTCACAGGCCATTGCATTTTTATGTACAATTTGAACTCAATTTTTATTTATGTGACATGCGCCTGGGATGCAGAAGCTTGATTTGTGCTTGGAGGCGGCACATTGCGGAGGACGCCCGGTCAGGAATGAGGCTGCAGGGCAGAGGGACTGGCACAGGATTGTATGAGGGTCCTGAAAATGTGATTGGAAAAGGCAGGATTTGTGTTTATTGACATGACAGGGCGTAAGGCAGAATACCACCAGTAGGCAGTGGTGTCCACCTTTGTAGGAGGGCTAGGGGACAATAGGCAATTAACTGGTCGTCCACCAGTTTGTTAGATAGTGTGCTATATGTGGCTCACTGTACATAGGGAAGGAGAAGCCATTTGCCTGCCCTTTTAAATGATGGCTGAGGTTTAGGATTGTGAGCGTTTGGGTGTAACCAGAGCCCCATCACTGACTCAGACATGTTTTCTTTTTATTTCTCTTTATTTGATGTATTTCTATATTATGAATATTGTTTTGATTATTTATTTAATATTTTGTTAAGTTAACCATATGTTTGGCAGTTTTTTTATGCTCCTTGTGTTCTTTATGACACATATAAACCCTTGACACAGATTTTTAGGAAGTTGCTGCACACTGGAGAGATTCCAAAGAACTAGAAAATGCCAAATGTCATCCCATTATATAAATCCAAGCAACTATAGGCCAGTAAGCTTAACATGCATCACAGGAAAATTAATGGAAGGAATTATTAAGGATAAGATTGAGCAACACCTGGCAAGGCCAGGAGTTAATAGGAACAGTCAGCGTGGGGTCAGAAGAGGGAGGTCGTGTTTTACTAACATGCTGGAATTCTATGAGGAGGCAACAAAAGGATACGATCAAAGTGGAGCAGATGATGTTATTGATCTGGACTTTCAGAAAGCATTTGATAAGGTGCCACATGAGAGGTTGGGCATCAAACTAAAAGATGTGGGAGTTCAGGGTGTAGGTGGGTGCAGAATCAGCTCAGACACAGGAAGCAGAGGGTGATGGTGCAAGGAACCTCATCAGAATTGGCTGATGTTAAGAGTGGTGACCAGCAGGGGGCAGTGCTGGGGCTGCTGCTATTTTAATATATAGAAATGATTTAGATAGGAATATAAGTAACAAGCTGGTTAAGTTTGCAGATGATACCAAGATAGGTGGATTAGCAAATAATTTGGAATCCGTTATATCATTACAGAAGGACTTGGATAGCATACAGGCTTGGGCAGATTTGTGGCAGATGAAATTTAATGTCAGTAAATGTAAAGAATAACAATAATAATAATAATAAAAATGTTAGGTTTGAATACACAATGGCCGGTCGGAAAATCAAGAGTCTACCTTATGAGAAGGATTTAGGAGTCATAGTGGACTCTAAGCTACTTCCCAACAGTGTTCAGAAGCCATTAAGAAGGCAAACAGAATGTCAGGTTATATAGCGCCCTGATGTGTGGAGTACAAGTCACAGGAGGTTCTGCTCAAGGTTTATAACACACTGGTGAGGCCTCATCTTGAGTACTGGGTGCAGTTTTGGTCTCCAGGCTACAAAAAGGACATAGCAGTGCTAGAAAAGGTCCAGAGAAGAGCGACTGGGCTGATTGAAGGGCTATAGGGGTTGAATTATGAGGAAAGATGAAAAGAGCTGAGCCTTTACAGTTTAAGCAAAAGAAGAAGTGACATGATTGAAGTGTTTAAAATTATGAAGGGAATTAGATCCAGTGGATTGAAACTGTGACTTTAAAATGAGTCATCAAGAACACAGGGACACAGTTGGAAACTTGTTAAGGGTAAATTTCGCACAAACATTAGGAAGTTTTTCTTTACACAAAGAATGACAGATACTTGGAATAAACTACCAAGCAGTGTGATAGACAGTAAGACGTTTGGGACTTTCAAAACTCGACTTGATGTTTTTTTGGAAGAAATAAGTGAATAGGACTGGCGAGCTTGGTTGAGCTGAACGGCTTGCTCTTGTCTAGACTGTTCTAATGTTTTAATGTTCTAATGTTTATGTTGAGCCTAAGGGGACGGGGCCACCTGATGATGACACTGGGGAACCACTTCAGTGGTGTTTAAGAACCAGCAGTGCAAAAAATGGATGCTTCAGCATTTGGCTGGACTTCTCTACTTTGGCTTTCTCAGATTTGGGGATTTTTTGTGTTAGAAATGGCAGGACGTGATGTCGTTATGGTGGAATCAGAAGTGATGTCATCGATGGATTGGATTGTGGCCATTTTGAAAACCCGGAAGTATTGTCAGTGAATTATTGTTTTTCTTCTTTGTATCTGTAGATGGAGAGAGAGAGGCATTAGTACCTATAATCAACCCTTTATCTCGCAAAATATCACTCACCTTAGGACTTGTTGGCTGCTTCCTAAGCATGCATATGTGACAATATTTAAAGTTAATTTGGACCACTTTGGAGAGATCTGTTTTCACTTTGACACTAAAGAGTCTTTTTCTGTTGGTCAGTGTCAAAAACGCCAAATTAAATCCACTGTGATTCAATTGTTGTAAAACTTGAAAACTCCCAAGGTGGTGAAGACTTTTTATAGATTCTGTATTTAACAACACACTGCTACATCCAAATATAATGACTTATATACATAATGCATATTGCAGATTGTATAAAGACAGCATTTTGCCACAAGGCTGTTCTCCCACATGCTGTCCTGCTATGGCATGTTGGAGCGACAAGAGCTCACTTTACTTCAGCTTTGATTCTGCTCTCACACATATTTTTTGCTTCAAGCCCACCAACAACTACATCTGGTTAAAGCTGCAGTGACAAAGAAGAGCAAAGTGATGAGGGTCAGAGAGACAATGAAGAAAAGCGCCCATACTTGGAATTTGTGTTTGATTTCCACTATGTGTTCAGCTTGGGGGGATATAGGGGAATTAGTGGGTTTTGGGGGTTGTGCAAGGTTGTGCAAGGTTAACAAGTTTTAAGTTCAAAAGCCTTGCTCTACTACTGGTCACCCCCTCCTAAAATGGGGTTCAGATATGTGAGAGCGTCCACATTCAAGCAGATAATTGAACCCTCCATTGACAATGAAGGGCAGCTCAGTGGTGCAACATTTATTGCTGCTCCTTCACAACTTCATACTGTCATGTCCATCTGGGTTCCATATTGTAAAAGACATGCATGTTAGATTACGTATTTGGTGGCCCTACCTTCTCTCCATTTACCACCTGTAAAGGACTGGTTCTCATCCTGGGCTGGATCCTATTTTGAACTCAAAGCAGCCAAAACATGCTGTGCCCTTCAAATGGGGAAAAGCGACTTTGACAGTGGGTTAATGATGGACTGGTGAGAATGAAGCTCAGGTTGCTGGTTGGTTTCACCAGGTCTTCTCAATTTAGAGCCACCCAGTATGCTCAGGTGTAGGTACACATGATAGCATTGACAAGTGTTCCCTGGGTGTTGGTGAGGGAAATGGCAGCCATGGCCTTTTCAGGCACTTTCCTCATTAGTGTTCTGGGTATGTAATTAGGCACTTAAGCTCAACTGAGAAATAAAAGGGGGAGATAAAATGACAACAGCAAGAGAAAAGAAAAAGAAAAGGGTTGAAGGATAAAGGAAAGAAAGCAAAGAGAGTCAGGGTCATGCTGGCCTGCTGTAACAGTATGGAGGCAAGTGGTCAGAAGAGGAGTGAGTGGAAGGTGCTCCAGCAGTAGGAGTGACCAACCTCTCTGAGTGGGTGGTGGGAGAAAGGAACAGCATTTATAGTGTTTCCTGCAGAAGGCCTGCGAATGGCGGTGGAAACATGAGCCAGATTTGAGGAATGATTGCACTACACAGTGGACATCTCCTCCTGCTGGAGAGACCTTGCAAGAGTGTGCAGAGGAAACGTCAATTTGAGAAAGAAGCACTGAAGATCATATTAGTTTTAATGGACAAATCTGACAATATTTTAACATTTATTGGATAATTTATTTGGATTCTAACCCCCATGAAAAGACACTGTTTTTATTAGGGATTCTTTATTTATTTATTTATGGAAGAAATTGCATGGCACTTTATTTTGAACACTGTTGTTGTGAATAAAACACAAAGCACTATTTTGCACCTACTGCTGCTGTTATGTATCCTTATTGCCCAGTTCATCCTCAGTTTTCGTTTATCGATGTCCTGTGTTCAAAGGGAGTGTGCTAGTTGTGGGCAACTCAGGCATCACACACCCAGACATTTGCATTTGTGTCCTCAGTATGCGTGCCCTCACTTTGAACACTCCAACCTGACAGAGGACACCATTGTGGGGAAAATAACATATGCTGGACACCAGACCCAGAGCTCCTGGATGACAGGACAATGTGGCACTTTGTGCTTTATGGATGCTTTCATATGCCGCCGTGAATCAAAGGCACAGAGCGGGCACTCAGAGCAGCTCGTGGGCTCGACTCTCTTTGATCATTTTAAATGCGGCGTCTCGGGCTCTGCGCACTTCACAATGTCTTACTCACACTTACATGAGCACGCGGTAACAACTGCTAGCAGGAACAAGTGTTCTGCAGCTCAGTGCGTAACTGTAGCAGCCTCCTCCCCCTCCTCAAAGTCCCCCCCCCCCCCAGTTCCGCCATCCCCCCTGCAGCCCTCACTGCCACAGTCAAGGCACCCGCTATTTGGCACGCTGCTTTATTGCTTTCCTTGCTTCCAAATGAATCAGTGCCTTCATGCCGGCCGGCTGGCTGGTATTCCATGTTCTGTAAAAGCAAGCCCGCTAATTAGATTGTATTCAGGAGAAATCTGTACAGGTAGAAAAGTGCTGAGTGGGTGAATTTGATGAGATGAGGGGCTTTGGTGGGGGCTATTAAGCCGAGAGCTCTTGTTTAAAGCCACAGTGATTTATTAGCAGCTTTCTGCCGATTGCTTGAGTGAGCAAGGTCAGGGGTGTTCGCCCAAAGAGAGGCTTTCTCCTGGAATACTCAAGTTCATGCTGAGCATCATCTGGGTGGGTGTTGTGGCCCAGCTGTTAAGGGACTGGACCGGAAACCTAAAGGCAGCCTGCTCAACGCCTGCCCTTTGTGTGGAGCAGGTTGATTGTTGATTACAAATTAACCCTACATGTGGCCATGTGTGGGAGTGTTAGCTTCTACCTTGCACCCAGCACTGCTGGGATAGGCTCCATCTCCCTGAATTAGATAAGCAGGATCAGAATGCACAGCCACTGTCTTCCTCTCAGATTTATCGCAGTGGGTCATGGATGGACATGCTACTGCCTTGATCATAAAATAACTGTCAAAAGGAGAAGCCTTCTAATCAAGTGGGCCCATTGTTGGTGTATACCCTGCAATGCACTGGCAACCATTCCAAAGTTGGATCCTAACTTGCACTCAGTCCTGCTGGGAGAAGTCCCAACACACAGAACTGGGTTTGCAGATTCAGAAAATGGATAGATGGACGGTGGGGTTTTGCTTTCACCCACTCATCTATGGCCTCCTGTCAGACCTACAGGTGACCACGATGTGGCCTTCCCTGCCCTCCACAATGTAACAAGCACTGAAAGAAGAAGCATTCTGATTAGACAGACCGAGTATGGTCTGTGCCCTGGACTGGTACTCTGCAGATGGGGTGGTCTCTCGCCTTACTTGTGATGTGTAGTAGAAATCAAACATATTAATTAAAGAAAGAAACTTATTCACTACCAAGACAAGTCTGATAAAACCTTTTGGTCAGTAATCAGGTAGGAGAGACGGCGTTCACTGCATCATTTATTATTCTTCAGCTACTGCTTGAACAGGGAGCCTTCTTCTACGGCATGATCAGAATGGTCACAGAAACAGAGGACAGAGGCTCATTTTATAAAGTATTGAATTTGCATAAAGTGTCAATCAATGCATACATTTCATACTCTGATTGGTTAAAAGACATGAGGTGTTTAGCACAGAGCACAACCCGCCTAAATAAAAGTCTCTCTCCATTATATCCTTGTTCTTCAATATTACTTAGTTTAGATATTACCCTTGAAATCTCCGTGAATGTGACAACTGTCCAGTTTTATCATTTATAGGATATGTGCTGATCTCTTATCCACACATTTGGTGTATTACATCAACCTGCTCCTGGTACATTCTTGTCTTTGCTGTTCACTTGACCTTTATCTTGTTTCCTGATATGCCTGAACAGGGTCCTGATATTTATTAACACTTTCATACTCCTTAGATGGATGCTGTATTTTAATATGGAAATCAAATCAAAACACTTTATCCTAAATGATTATGTGACCCCTAAGCATCATTTTTCTTCCACAGACGTTTCTAGGACAGGCTTCTGTTGCCCATAACCTGGCACTGGAATGAGTAAGAATGAATGAATGACTATGACCGAAATGATGGGTGGTCCGTCCATCCATCCAGTTTCTAAACCCGCGTATCCATACAAACCAGAGGGTCAATCATAAACACACACTCTACCAGTCCTTTATGTTATATAGGGCCATTCACAAGGAGCACCAGCCCAAAGTGAACATTACTATACAACAAATATTTTTTAAATCTAAATGTTCTTTGGTGTGAAGTCTATCACCTTTATTTTTATAGCACCTTTCTTTGTGTCTACCATCCTAAAGTTTTAAGGTCCAGTACTCAACCTTTTCATTAGAGAAACACCTTAGATTAGATTAGATTAGATTAGATTAGATTAGATTAGATAAACTTTATTCATCTCAAGGGGAATTTCAGATACATACAGCTTCAGAAGCATAAAAAACAAAGATACAGACTCGCAGGACAGAAAAAACAGCCAATCAATCGATTAATTGAGCGATCGATCGATAAATAAATAAACTTAACATGTACAGTGCATCCGGAAAGTATTCACAGCACATCACTTTTTCCACATTTTGTTAAGTTACAGCCTTATTCCAAAATGGATTCAATTTGTTTTTTTCCTCAGAATTCTACACACAACACCCCATAATGACAACGTGAAAAAAGTTAACTTAAGATTTTTGCAAATTTATTAAAAATAAAAAAATTGAGAAAGCACATGTACATAAGTATTCACAGCCTTTGCCATGAAGCTCAAGAATTGAGCTCAGGTGCATCCTGTTTCCGCTGATCATCCTTGAGATGTTTCTGCAGCTTCATTGGAGTCCACCTGTGGTAAATTCAGTTGACTGGACATGATTTGGAAAGGCACACACCTGTCTATAGAAGGTCCCACAGTTGACAGTTCATGTCAGAGCACAAACCAAGCATGAAGTCAAAGGAATTGTCTGTAGACCTCCAAGACAGGATTGTCTCGAGGCACAAATCTGGGGAAGGTTACAGAAAAATTTCTGCTGCTTTGAAGGTCCCAATGAGCACAGTGGCCTCCATCATCCGTAAGTGGAAGAAGTTCGAAACCACCAGGACTCTTCCTAGAGCTGGCCGGCCATCTAAACTGAGCGATCGGGGGAGAAGGGCCTTAGTCAGGGAGGTGACCAAGAACCCGATGGTCACTCTGTCAGAGCTCCAGAGGTCCTCTGTGGAGAGAGGAGAACCTTCCAGAAGGACAACCATCTCTGCAGCAATCCACCAATCAGACCTGTATGGTAGAGTAGCCAGACAGAAGCTACTCCTTAGTAAAAGGCACATCGCAGCCCGCCTGGAGTTTGCCAAAAGGCACCTGAAGGACTCTCAGACCATGAGAAAGAACATTCTCTGGTCTGATGAGACAAAGATTGAACTCTTTGGTGTGAATGCCAGGCGTCACGTTTGGAGGAAACCAGGCACCGCTCATCACCAGGCCAATACCATCCCTACAGTGAAGCATGGTGGTGGCAGCATCATGCTGTGGGGATGTTTTTCAGCGGCAGAAACTGGGAGACTAGTCAGGATAAAGGAAAAGATGACTGCAGCAATGTACAGAGACATCCTGGATGAAAACCTGCTCCAGAGCGCTCTTGACCTCAGACTGGGGTGACGGTTCATCTTTCAGCAGGACAATGACCTTAAGCACACAGCCAAGATATCAAAGGAGTGGCTTCAGGACAACTCTGTGAATGTCCTTGAGTGGCCCAGCCAGAGCCCAGACTTGAATCCGATTGAACATTTCTGGAGAGATCTTAAAATGGCTGTGCACCGACGCTTCCCATCCAACCTGATGGAGCTTGAGAGGTGCTGCAAAGAGGAATGGGCGAAACTGGCCAAGGATAGATGTGCCAAGCTTGTGGCATCATATTCAAAAAGACTTGAGGCTGGAATTGCTGCCAAAGGTGCATCGACAAAGTATTGAGCAAAGGCTGTGAATACTTATGTACATGGGATTTCTCAGTTTTTTTTATTTTTAATAAATTTGCAAAAGCCTCAAGTAAACTTTTTTCACGTTGTCATTATGGGGTGTTGTGTGTAGAATTCTGAGGAAAAAAATGAATTTAATCCATTTTGGAATAAGGCTGTAACATAACAAAATGTGGAAAAAGTGATGTGCTGTGAATACCTTCCAGATGCACTGTACATCAGATGGAAGCCTTGAACTGTCTGATAGCATTGGGCAAAAAAAGCCCCCCAGAGGCGATCCTTTGTACACTATGAATGAATGAGCCATTGGCTAAAATTGCACCAAGAGAGGACCTCCTGTAGGGGATGGAGAGGATTTTTCTTGATGGCATCCAATTTTGCCTCCATCCTCTTTTCTAAAACAGCTTTCAATGGGTCCAAGGTTCATCCTGTGATGGCGCAGGCTTTCCTGAGAAGTTTGTTCAGGCATTGCGATTCTTTTGAGGTCAGGTTGCTTCCCCAGGAGACTGCAACATTGAATGCCACACTGGCTACTAAGGACTGGTAGAACATTTCCAGCAGCTTGCTGCATACATCAAAAGACCAAAGTCTCCTCAGGAAGTCCAGTCTGCTCTGGACCATCTTATACAGAGTCACTGTGTTGTCAGACCAGTGCAGATTGCTGTTTATGAGAACCCTCAGGTACTTGTAGCTCTCAGAGGCTTCTTTGCATAAAGAAAGTCCATCAGCAGCTCCTTTGTCTTGCTGATGATAAATTGAATGTTGTTCTCTCGGCACCACAACATGAAGTCCTCCACAACTTTCCTGTACTACCGACTCGTCTCCATTATTGATGCGGCCTTTGATGAATGAATCATCTGAAAATCTATCTTACTAAACCACAGTTAATATATGCACGGCGGACGCACCGAGGCGCATGCGCACTGTGGCCTTGGCGCCCGCCCCAGAGTCCAGAGTCAAACGCAGCGGCTTTCCAAAACGCGGCGGCTTCCCAGAGTCAGTAGGTGGCGCCCAAACAACACAACCTGTAAGTGCCCAAACAACACCACCTGTAAACTAGACTTGCTCTAATCCACTGTGCCAGTAATGTAGATCACATAACGGTCATTCAGTTTGGCACCCGCCCCAGAGTCCAGAGTCAAACGCAGCGGCGTCCCAAAACGTGGCGGCTCCCGCCCCAGAGTCAAACGCAGCGACTTCCCAAAACGCGGCGTATTCCCAGGGTCAGTAGGTGACGCCCAAATAACACAACGTAATGTGCCGTGGCGCCCGCCTCAGAGTCAGACGCAGCGGCTTCCCAGAGTCAGTAGGTGGCGCCCAAACAACACAACCTGTGAGCTACACTTGCTCTAATCCACTGTGCCAGTAATATAGATCACAGAACGGTCACAGACTCTAACCCAGCGGCTTCCCAGACTCAGTGGCTGGCACATGAACACAACAACCTGTAAACTAAACTTGCTGTGCTCCACTCTGCCAGCAGTCGGTGACAGCAAAGGCAACGGAATCACGTCTCCACAAAACGAAACCGCTTTAGTACAGATATGCTTATGTAATTAAATGACATTTTCCCAGACGCACCCATCCTCCATGATATGTCATCCATCCAGATATCGGACGGAACAGAAACTGATTGGCATTCTTGGATTTCCGATTCGCTAGCGAATCGCGGGCTTACTTGTTTCTGTAGAACGCAAGCACTGGTATTGTGTTAACCAGGGGATCAATCACAAGCGTACACTCTACCAGTCTATTTTTCATAGCACCTTTCTTTGAGTCTACCTTCCCACAGTACTCAACCCTTTCATTACAGAAAACATGCAACTAGGGGATCAATTACAAGCTTATGCTCCTAGAGTCTTTGATGTCCTATAGTGCCTTTCACCAGCCCAAAGTGTTTCTTAAGTACAGCACATGCTTTATTTTAAAATCCAAATGGGGCAGTTGTTCAGTAATGTTTAGCCAATCAATATACTTTATTTTACAAAAATGGTAATAACTTCACTAATGGTAAAGAGGTTAAAGAGAACTGAATTAGTCAGTTTACCTCCAGGGAGATTTCTTTGACAAGCAAAAAGCTCATATTTTTCACACATTGTGTTTAATTTTTCATACTGGGTATGACGTTAATTTGCATGCAGTCAAGCCCTGCAAGCAAGTCCTCCAATTTACAGGGAAATCTTGGGGGTTGGTGGCTGGATTGGTACTCCAGTCACTGTTCCAGTGTAGGGCTGAGGTGTCATCTGCTCAACTCGAGTCCTAATCCAGGTGGTTTATCGTGTGGTGGGTGCAGCAATACGCTATCAGCGCATGCGCCCAACTTTCATTAATTTTGGTCTGCAGCCCAGCTTAGCCTGTGCAGATGTCTGGTTGTAAATGCCTCTTTGCTGCTATCGTGGGGTTCACAGATTCTCAATGTGGGCACACCACTAATGACACGCAGTGTACCTTAACTGGTGCTGTGTGTGAGCGGGCTCAGACACAGACTGGTCCCACATGATGCCAAGCAAGAATCTATCATGAAGTACTCACCACCTTAAGGTGCAAGAAGATGCTTTTATTACAGACTATCCATCCCCTGCGGATCGACCCAAATAGTAGTGAAACAGGACATTATTAAAAATCAACAAACATAAAGGTATCACTAGCTAAGCGGAGGCAAGGTACACTCCAAAACACATAGGTACAGTGACTCGAACAGAGACTGGCGCGTGAGTGAGGAGGGCCCTGCCTGGCTCCCCACTCCTGACGTCATGCTTCCCCCTCCACTTGGCCTGCAGCCTCTGTCTTAGATTAACGTGAATATATTGCTCCTGCAATGCTCGATGAGAGAAGTCGCTAAATCAACCAGAATGTTCAAGCAAATTATAAAAAAAAGCCCAATCTAAATCCATGAAGTAGTTCTCTCGTTCACTGGATGTAAGGTATTCCCCAAGGCTGGTGTGTGAGTGAGGACGACCACAGCCCCCTCCCCTCGGCCCTCTGCGTCTCTCTCGGATTCACGCAAATTAATCGTTCCTGCAAGCGAACTATGATGCTTAGCGTGATGAAAGAGGTCGCAAAATCAACGGGAATGTTCAAGCAAATTCTAGAAAAAAGCTCGATCTAAATCCATTAAGTAGTTCTCTTGTTTGCTAGCTAAGTGGAGGTTGCATTACGCCTCGAGGCTAGCACATGAGTGAGGAGGGTCCCGCCCCCCTCTCTCCTCCACTAGGCCCGCTGCGTCTCTCTCAGATTCGGCAAAATAAATTGGTACCGCAAGCAAACAATGATACTTAGAGCGATGAGAGAGATCTCAAAATCAACCACAATGTTGAAGCAAATTATAGAAAAACACCCGATGTAAATCCATTAAGTAGTTCTCTCGCGAAAAGCGGACAGACATACAGACAGACATTGGATTTTATATACAGTATATACCAGTAACGGCGCACTGCACAATAACGTGCAATGAATACACTTGACTTGAGCATTCATAATATTCATCCTCTTTCTCTGTACGTTTAACATTCATTTGCTCAGAGGTTGATGTGCTTGCTGCTTCCTGAGCAGCTCTTCTTTACTCCACCCTAGTGGCCCGCTGCTTCTCTTTCGTCGGCATCTTTTCGAGTTAAAACTGATTAAGTTAGTTTTTGTGTTGCAATTACTTAGTACGTTTTCTTTAATTTTTCACTTAATCTGGCACTTAAGTCTTCAATCTGCCTCAAGAATGATTAGCGAAGGTGGTAAGGAATGAGAACGGTGCTGTGCGCTGCCGAGAGTTGATTCTACAATAAATAAAATAAAAATAAAAAGAGTAATAAAATCATCACCCTGAAAGTGGATAGTAGACATCACGTAGTATATGTGTACCAAATTTCAAGTCAATAGGTGAAACGGTTTGTGAGCTACAGGTGATTTAAAATCCTGGACAGACAAACGAACAGCCACGGTAGCGTATTATAGAAGAAGATAGAGATTTTCACATCAGCCAGGTGCTGCTTGGTAAGCATCTTCTGAAAGTCTTTGACATGAATGGTTGGTTACAGTCCAGGAATTCAAATACTTTTTTAGGTACTTTCACAAATAACGTGAAACGCAGCTGCTGTGTCAGCCATGTCTGTCTGTCAATTTGTCTTCTCGTGGCCTAATTTTGTTGAATAAAACACACTTCTTCTCCAAGGAAATTTGTCAGGATGGTTCAATTTTTGTTGAACACTGTATGCATTTTTGAAATTTCAGAATCTCCCACTGTAAAGCTCAGTGAATCCGTCGATCTTAAAAAAAGAGAAGCATTCAGTGTGACTTCAACAACGAGTTTGTTTTCCTGTTTCCGTTTTATTTTTGAGAGCGGTTATTTCAACTTGGATCGTTTGAATTTTTTTTTTTTACTTGGTCGACAGCCTCACGAAACTGTAAAACAAGAAAACCCCTGCAGTTGTGTGCAGCAAAGCAGAGCAGGTTATGGGGCGGGGTCAGATGTGGGTGGGGCTGGATAATTGAGTGTTAACCATATGAGAAACCTACAATGTGCATGTGATGTTATTCTTCATTTGTTCAATACACCATGATAATGATATTGCTTATTTGTTCATCACTGCACTGCCTCTAACTGTACCAACAACATTTCTCGTTTGATGCCACCACTCTGCCTTCTTCCTCTGCCCCATCCTGGACTCTTCTCTGCGGCTGCGTGGCATTCTGCATGATCCTCAGAAATAAAGAATAAGTCAAAAATAATAGCACATAGAAATGTGTGAAAGATGGCTCTGTGACCCTTCATGCGACAGTGATTAGGATTTCCATTGCACTAAAAATAACCTCATGGCTGCATTATCTGAAGATTATAATGATTCTGTATTTCTCTGACATTATTTGTGATCTGCTATTTTTAATGTTTAACTACAGGCAAATAATTTTAGCTTGAGATTTCAGCACAGATTTAAAATCAGTTTTTTGAGAATTTCGAATTTTAGTACTTTTATAATCTCTAACCTGCTCTGCATGTGTATCGCGACAACATTTTTGAACCTATTTATGATGTTCTACTTTGTCTTCTACTCTTTGTCTTTTATTTCTGACCCTGCTTGGAGCTGAGAATGCAGGAACTGTGTCTGACGATAGCATTCACACGATTGAGAAGTGAGTGGACCGTGGGCGCGCCAGCAACTTTGCGTCTCTGCCGCTCGCGTATGTGGATTTCACTTTCACCAAACAACAAATCTTTTAATTCTCGCGGATACGTCTCTTCATTGGGAAGAAACACTACTTTTCATTAATGGCAACACGAATTAGACGATCTATGTATCTCTGACTTAAAGTTTAAAGCCCAACAATATCTACGTACTTCTGTCATATCACATATGTCCATATATTCGATCACTTTTCGCTGTTCTGTTATTTCACGGAGTAATAATTTCTGTTTGTTAGTGCTAATGCGATCTTTACTATCAATTTTTTTGAGACTTTTGAATTTTCCAACTTCCATTATTTCTAACCTGCTCTGCATGTGTACGTTTTTGGACCTCTTTACGGTATTCTAGTTTGTCTTCTACTCTTTGTCTTTTATTTCAGACCCTGCTTTGAGCTGAGAGCACAGGAACTGTGTCTGACAATAGCATTCACACGAACGAGAAGTGAGTGGACGTGGACTTGGTTATAAATGTTTGAGAGGGGGGCCGGACTTGTCAAAATCTCTTGGCTAAAAGACTCGTCTCACGGGACCTGAAATTATCTCTGAGAAAGTCACGTCCCAGGATTTCCTTTCATAATAGAAAGATTTGAACTCCAATTAGCCACACAGCCTCCACATCCCACAGCTAACAAGAGCCCAGCAACCTTTGACGTCACTTGAGTTGGACTCGGCTGACAATGAATGCAATTTCAGCCACGTGACGTTGTAAAATGGCATTGAAAACATGTGCGATGTTCACTACTAATACTAATTTTAATCACTGTTATTTTAAAATATGACTCACTGTTACAAAAAGATGTAATTAAATGAAACTGTGATAACAAACTCTTTGATGAAGTGACTAGAAAAATGAAAAAAAAATACTCAAACATTCAAAACTCAAACTCTAATCAGCCACAATAATGTTTTAGTAACCTTTAAAAATGTAATTACAAAAACAGTCCAGTGTTGAATAACTCTGCAGGCAATTTGCTTCATAAAAAGGGGACTTGCACTTTTCAGAACAAATCCCCCACTATGCTGCTGACTGTGAAAGGCACTATATGAAGTTAAAGACTTTTTTCCTCATCATCAATGACCAGCTATTCAGTTTGTATTTCTGAAGTAATAAGGCTGAGTCCTGTGCCTTGACCCACTTTTTTGGTGTCAGTAAAGGGCACTTGTGAATGCCATGGTAGACAGATGGGCATCCCAGTTGGATGAAGGCATAACCTCTAACCAAGATGGAAGGTGCCAGGGGATGAATGAGCAGAAGCCTGAGGCCAGGAGCATTTCCATTCCCCATACATTAGGTGGCAGTGGAGAGGTCCCACCTTGGACACCCGCTGGGGGTTAATGGGAAGAGGAGTCTGGCAATGCAGCCCTGTCATAGTCCCTGGGCACTGTCAGAGGAGGAACACCCTGGTTCCTCAACAACTATCCCCACATATCATGCCCGGTCACCAGAAGCCATTCTGGGTCCAGCGTAAAAGGAGCCCACTGCCTAATCTCGAGGAGTCAGAGTCCGGAGGCCACTAAACTGGAGGCAGAAGGAGAGGGAAGAGTTTTCATTGTTTTGCTGTGATTATTGGCTGTGTTCATTGTGCAAGGTGCTTGATGGATTATAAAGTCCATTATTTGAACCCATGACTGTGTTGGGCATCTTTGGGCCTGGGGTTTTTATGCCTTGTGGTGCCCCCTACTGGTTACACCCCATATAAAACAGAAATCATTTGCTTGCTTGTCAATGCATTTTTCTAAATTTCTTCCACTCCTGCAACCAAATCACTGGCAGGTGGTCCGATCCAAGCCCACTGAGCCGGAGCTTCGTCAGCACCTTCAAAGCTTTCATTTTGCCTCAGCATTCGAAAAACACAAGGTGCCCGCTTGGCTTTCCGTTTTTCGAATTCTTGGTACATTTTCACAAATCAATAGCTATTACTTGGCTCTTTCTTTGAGCTGACAAGCTTACAATGGGGGAGTCTCCTTTCACGTCTGTATTTCATTCATAAATCTTTAAGGGGATACATTTTTCAAGCAGATAAATTACACTTCTTTCCAGACGTCATGTGCTGTGCTGCTGCCAGTAACGGATTTTTTAATGGCCTAATGCTGCTTGCAGAGGCAGCTGCTCGTCGCACTCGTGTTTCATTTGCACCGACTGACTTGTGCGCTGTGTTCTGTTAATTGTCTTGTGGTCACAGGGATCCAAACACACTGAGGTGTGATTAGTCACTGCACGCCTGGCAGCGACTTCAGAGGGGGCAGAAAGGGAAGAAGGGGATCAAACGCAAGTCTATATAGTGCCTTGCAGGTTCCCCTGATAAGACCCCCTTATGTAGGCCAGATGATGGTCTTGTGCTGCTTGGATCCTCATTCACTACTTATTGTGGCACCAGAATGCAGCACAACAAGGGCCTTTACACAAAAAAAAAAGATCAATTTAATGCAAAGGGCACTGCCAATCAGCCTTCATTTTATAGAGCGCCATTAGTTATGGTGTATTACATAGCCAACCTGCACACAGTGCAATCAATGCAAAAAAATCAAAATCTTAATTTTAAATATCACCATCATGGCCATGCTTTATTCAATATGCAAGACAGTATCAAATATATAAAATATTCAATACAATATTAACAGCGCTGTCAATCAAACGTTATTTTACAGTAAATAGTGACCTTATATGCAATGTGGCAAGGCACTTTATGAAGAGAAAGAGATTAAAATAACCTCCAGAACAATCAGTGTAATATAATCAGCACTGCTAAACACACTGCGTTTTATATACTGCCATGCACCACAGCAAAGTGCTTTTCAAGAGTAAAGGATTAGAAAAGACAATAAAATACACAAAACAACAAATATACTGTAGTCAGCTTTGACAATCGACTCTCATTTTATAGGCACCCTCATAAGACTGAAATGTGATCAATAAGGCATAATCAACACTTTCAGGCAATCTTCATTTATATAGCACCATGCACCACTACAAAGTACTTGAAAAGGAAAGAAGATTTTTAAAGAGGGTAAAATATTCAAAATGGCCAGTAAAATATAATCAGTAAGGACAATCAAGCTTTCAATGAAAAAACTTTATAAAGGGCCAAACACTATCACAAAAAGATTTAAAAAGAGTGAAAAACATAGATAGATAGATAGATAGATAGATAGATAGATAGATAGATAGATAGATAGATAGATAGATAGATAGATAGATAGATAGATAGATATGAAAGGCACTATATACAAACAGATAGATAGATAGATAGATAGATAGATAGATAGATAGATAGATAGATAGATAGATAGATAGATAGATAGATAGATAGATAGATAGATATGAAAGGCACTATATACAAACAGATATACAAACATCTATTTTATAAAATCTTAATTATTAAAAATTGTGTTATTTATTTATCATCATATTTTACAATGCATTTATTTATATTGTCACCAGTAGGGGGTGCGAATTATCACAAATGTTTAGGATAGCTTTTAATCAGTTCTTCTCTGAGATGAATCGGAAAACACAAATTTTGACCATGTGACACGTTGATTGGCCCTGACTAGTTCATGCATCACAAATGGAACAAGCCTATTATAGTCACGTGATTCATACGCATCTACTCCTGTTGCCTGATGTCTGGATGAGTTAATTTGAGGTCTGTTCTCAAAACGATACTGTTTGGTCTTGTCAGTGGTGCATCAATTTACTATGAATAAACCGACCATAGCACCCGAGAAACACTTAGAGATAGATAGATAGATAGATAGATAGATAGATAGATAGATAGATAGATAGATAGATAGATAGATAGATAGATAGATAGATAGATAGATAGATAGATAGATAGATAGATAGATAGATAGTACACATCTCTAATGTGTATAATACTGTTTAAATCTACATCTTTTCTCATTCTCTCTCTCTCTCAAATCTTTAGAAAAGATTTCTCAGTGACTATACATCAGGTAACTGAAATTGATTTAATTGATTTCTGGTTGAAATAATTCTAAGAAATTGATGAATATTGAAAGTATGCTTGAAAGCAAACCCTCTTCAAGAGAGTTCCATTTCCACTTTGTGTTACTCACCCCTATTGGTTCAACTCTGCTTTACTAAGTCTGATGGGACAAATCATTTTGCTTTTTGTTAATGAAGCTCACTTGCTCTGATCTCTTCCATGTTTATGAAGTCATTGAAGACAGACATCATCATAAAGCAAATGTTATTCGTTCATTCATTCATTCATTCATTCACTCATTTTCCAGTGCATATCTGAAGCTGGGCCATGGGAGCAGCAGTCTTAGTAGTGAGGCCCATACATTCTTTTTCCCAGCCACACTTACCAACTCATACTGTACTGTTGGATCCCAATGTGTTCCCAGGCCATGTGGCTGATATAACCTTCCCAGTGAGCCCTGGGTCTTCCCTGGGGTCTTCTCTCAGCTGGCCCGTACGAGATGCCCAAACTTCCTCAAATGGCTCCTGTTGAAGTGGAGGGTCATCAGCACTACTTTGATGCTCTTCCTGTCACCTTGTCACTAAGGGAGAGTCCAGTCACCCTGCAGAGAAAGCTCATTTTGGGCACTTGTACCCGTGGTCTTTCTTTTGGTCATTACCCAAAACTCAAGGGTAAAGACATAAGTTGACTGGTAAATCGAGAGCTTCGCCTTTGGACTCAGCTCCTTCTTCACCACTACAGACAGTATAGTGACCACATACAGTATGTGTGCTCACCTCCCCAATCCATCTGTCAATCTCACCATCCTTATTCCCCAAGGTACTTAAACTCCTTCACTTGAGTCAGTAACTGACCTCCCACTTAGAGAGGATAGTCAACCTTTTTCCTACTGAGGACCACGGCCTCAGATTTGGAGGGGCTGATTGTTATCTCCGCCACACTCGTTCGCAAACCAACCCAATATGTAGATGGAGTTCACAGCCTGATGAAGCCTCCTGGAGCACCTCGTCTGCAAAAAAGCAGTGATGCAAATCTTAGGCAAATTGTAAAACAAATCTTAGTGATGTGATTAACGTTCAGAATAACAAATGAGGTTATTCTCTTTGTGGCTTGTTAATAGTTAGTAGAATGACAGGCTTTTTTCCTCCTAATGGACTCCGTTCCAAATCCCGGCTCCACATTCTTATTCATGGCACAGTATGTTCACTGGTCGATGATGGTCTTCAGTTTGTTAGCTTCCAGGTTTGTGATTCATTTTTATGTTTCACTCACTCGATTTTCAATTGGAGAGTCCATCACAAAGCTTCCTTCTGTGTTCAATGCTGACACTCAAAAATCGTTATTTCATACCGTGAATGCCGCGGAGAGCGCCAGGGTGGCCGTGTGGCCCCGGTGCCTTGATTGATTCCTCCAGTATACCGCTAATTGCTTCAGAGGGCTTGGCAGACATTCTGCTATGTTTCAATGGATTCAAAACACAAGTGAAGTGAGCTTGTTTGAATTCCAAAGGCTTCTTTGTAACTTATCACGAAAATGTCTACATTATTTATACTTCAAGAGCAAGATGAGCCACGTGCCACAGCCTCCACCCTGCTGCTGCTGCTTCTTCATCATCTCACATGAGACAGGAGGCGGCTGCCTGTATCACTTTACATGACAGGGTGGCTGTTAAACTAACAGTCTCCTCTGTGTGTCAACGTCAAAACCTGCTGACCCCCTGCCCTGGATTATTGTTCATTACACCCCCTAGATGAACTGAGATGATTTTTACTTTGTTTTGCCTCATTGCTTCAAGGTAACACGAAGACGGCTCCAGGCAGAGCCTACAGAGGCTGGAGAAATGACATCTTCATCAGTGGGTGGCTCTTTCTGGGGAGTGTGAAAGGCAGCACCAGGGTCAGCTACCAGATTGAGGTTAACCCAAATATAACTCCGTCATGGTGCACTCCACCCTAAGATATCCATTCAGTTATGGAGGCTTAGGCACGGATTTAAAAATATCCCAAGCAAATGGCTCTGAAGAGTTTTAATAGCACTGCTACTTGATTTTTTTTTTGAACTGCAAGGTCAAACAAAGTAACATCATCTTCTGTGTGGCTGCAGTTCAACATGTGCCCTGTAGGGTAAGGAGGCATTGGGTTAGGCATCTGGTCTGGGATGATAAATAAGAACTTACCCAGTGTGACCACCAGGAGGTATCGTAGCCACCTACACTCCAAAGGTACAGACACAAGTCCTGATCAATAGAAAGGTTTTAATCCTGTAAATACGTACCTTCACAATAAAGGCTTTAAAAGGCACACACAATACAATTCTTCAAGAATTCTTTTTCTCCTCCTCTGACTCTCCTGGATGAAGGAGGCTGCTGCTTTTATGTAAATCCCAGGAACACTTCCAGTGTCCCAATATGGTGGCTCGGGGGTATGTCTGGAGCCCTGTGACGTAGGACACATAAATCTCCTAGGGAACCAAAAGGGATAACCAAAAGAACTACAATTCCCAGTATGCCCTGTGGGCCGCCACAGCAGTACAGAATCCCAGGAGGGCTGCCATCTAAGGTGTTGGGGGAGACAATGTCATGAATAAATTGTCTTCCCCTATCGTTCCACGCTATTGGCATCCCTGCCAGGTAACGATCTCAGTTATGCTCCAGGCCGTGGTGCCAATCCAAGTGTGCCATGAGAAGGACAGTATAGGTGGAGTTACATCATGCCTCGGATGATGTTTAGTTCTAATCCCATTCGGGGACAAAGACAAATGGATGAACTGGGGGTGGGGGGGGGACTCATCAACTAAAGACAATTCATCCCCCAGGGGGATAGGTGGTGGTGTGTTCTCTGACATGGTCCCAGGTTGGAAACCAACAGGGTTGTGTGGTACCATTAGGGTAAGGAGACATGCAGTGGTGGTTCAAGCAGCCTCCAAAGGAAACTATCCATCACAACCTGTCACCCACCCTGAAAAACATCCACCACAGCGCATCACAACATCCTCTGCAACTGACCACCCCAACACATTAATATAGTGTCGGGAGGGGTCTTGAGAGGGGGATTCCACTAACTTACTTGCCCCAACCATTTCAAAACTCTAGCTCTTCTTTTGAGACATGCCCATCGGAGGACTCCTCTAAGGGCCGGGGAAAGGTACAAAATAAGAGGGGGGGCTACCACTGACTTTGTCCTGCACTTAACCCCGCCCCTTCCAGAAGTAGCGCTATAAAAGAAGCGCCGGCAAAGAGAAAGGCAAACAAACTGCATGGCGGAGCACGTGACCCTCGAAAAGATTCATCCAGAGAAGGAAATCCCTGATTGGGATAGCGCATTGGCTCTATTTTCGTTGCTTTTGTTTATTTTGTTTGTTTCGTCTCGCGACGATTAAAAGGGACGGCCCAGTTGGCATCCCAACATTCCGACTGTTTCCAGTCTGTCCTTCAACTGCCCAACCTCACATGTTACAGTTCTGATTGGTAAAGGGGGTCCCAGCTGTCAGACTTACAATATATCAGGTGTAGATGCCATAGTGGATGGTCAGACATCTTGTCTGGGATGATGACTAATATCTTACCATAACATAACAGAAGGACAGCATGGATGGAGGTACATTCCAGCTGGTGTGGTGTCTAGTTCTAATCCCAGTTGATGACAATTAAGACTAATGGATGGACTGGGGAAGTTCTTCTACCAAAGACAATTCATCCCTCAGTATGATAGGTGGGAATGCATCTCTGACATGGTCCCGGTTTGGACAACAACAGGGTTGTGTGGTACCTGTTGTAACCCCGTTTGGAATTCTGGGTGCCACCAATAGATGACAATAGATGACAGAACATCAAAACGTTTTGAGCTCTAAGTCAAAGAAGAGCATGTTGCCCTGAAAATGCCAGATATATCATCCGTTTTTTTCCCCGACATATTCATTGATACGTTTTTACTGTTTACAAATATATTTTTCACTTTCTATTTGAGGCACACGTGTAGCTGTGGATGATGACAATCTGAGAAAAGTCCTTCTTTAATGCTCCTGGGCTTAAAGCAGGCGACATGCGAAAGTTTAATGTGATTCCACGGTCTGGCTTCACCCAAGGAGATATTTCAAGCTTAGTGAGCAAATGTCAGATGGTTTGAAAGGAGGCCGTCTCCATAGTGAGGGAGCGTGTTGATCCTGCCAGTGTGTTTGTAGAGCCCAAAATGTGCCCGTGTCCCGACGGAGAGGCTTGTTGCTGTAGAAACCCTTCAAATGCTTTCTAATCAATCTGTCGGTATTTCCACTCTGAAGCTTTAACCTCAAATTTCTTATTACAGTGAGATGGACTCCTTGACAAAAGCCAAGTGACATCACATGCACAGCTCCTCCACATCTCCTAGCCTGCCTCTTGGCCTCTGGCTTCTTTCTTTCTTTCATTTTTGTACTTGCTCTTTTTTTGCCACTAGCGTATTTTTTGTAGGCAATAAACACCATCCTTACCCTACACACTATAGCCAAACCAACCTGATCTTCCAATATTCTCTCCTGTCCACAATAACTCACCATGGCCCACCACATCCCAATCTAATATACCCAGACGCACAAGAAGTATCCTAAACCACAGTGAACCACCACAATAACCCTGACCCAGCGTGACTTACCACCCTTAATCATAAACCATACTAACATACCAAAGGCTGCAACAACATACATCTCAAACTACCCACCCCAATCCCACCCAACTATACATTTCCCTAAGTCTTGCTTACCCACAATGCCCCTCTCTATTCTATCTCTCCATAACCATCCCTACATATCCTGAGTGCCACACACCTTCATACCTTCAGCCACCCTGGCTTACACCAAAACTAACTATGATCCATTTGCACCTCACCCCATATCATTCCTCTTCAACCCACCACAACTTAACACAACCTATATGTCTCAAAACATCCTGGTCTACTACAACCAAACAAACCACTACAAAGCAAATCCGTCACTTCATACCAACCGAACCTGACTCAAAACAACTCTTTCTCATCTACTCTGTGCCACCACATTTCATATGAATGCAACCCATAATGTCCTTCTCTAATCAGGGTATGCCAAACAACAGCAGGGAAACTTCAGCCTGAGTTAGAAGCTGAGACATGAGGGGATATCTCTTATACAAGCAGACAGATCATTTCACACCTTTAAAACTCTGTATTTAAAATGTGATTTTGTTAATCCTAATCAGTAGGTTATCATCTTGAGATCTTAATATGCATTCTGCTTTGTAAGCAATGATGAGTTCAGATAGGTTAGCAGGGCCTCATCCATTTAAAGCTTTATATATAAAGAGCAGGATTTTCAAATCAGCACTAAGCTTACCTGGAATCCAGTGTGAAGACTTAAGAAGGGGAGTTATGTGACCATACTTTCCAGCTCTTGTAATCATTCTGGCAACAGCTACTGTTATCATTCTCAACCTGTTCCATTCCAACATGCCTTCGCAGACCAAACCAAACCTACACTCAACACCTGTCAAAAACTCTTTGACGTACCACCACCCACCCCAACTCAATATGGCTCACCCAGACCCACCTATCTCTAAATGAGGAGATGCAGTCCGGATCTTTTCACTTTGCAGATGCCAGATCAGGGTGGTGGTCTGGCTGGAATTGTTAGACCTGAACTGAACATAAAATGAACAGCCATTGAATGGATGAAGTCCTTCTTAAACCAATGATGAAATCTCTCTTAGCCTATTTATTGTTCCATGTATAGTCTGACATGTAAGTGTGCACAAATCGTGTTATTTGTTCATGACTTTCTTCTCTACTTCCCCCTGTTGATTGGTTCTTAATCTCATGCAGAACTTTGACTTTCATGTATTTATCTATTATTTGGTACTTAATGTTTAATATTAGTTTGTATTCTGTGTCTATAATGTCATCTTTGCTTGTATTCCTATTGTACACCTTTGAATAATTTTGAAGTTCTTTGAGCATGGGAACTCTTCTTCTTCTTCTACTTTTTCAGATGCTTCCATTAGGGGTCACCACAGCAGATCATCTTCTGCCATATCTTCTTGTCCTCTGCATCTTGCTCTGTCACACCCATCACCTGTATGTCCTCTCTCACCACATCCATAAATCTTCTCTTAGGCCTTCCTCTTTTCCTCTTCCCTGGCAGCTTTATCCTCAGCGTCCTTCTCCCAATATACCCAGCATCTCTCCTCTGCACATGTCCAAACCAGAGCAATCTCGCCTCTCTGACTTTGTCTTCCAACCGTCCAACTTGAGATGAACCTATTATGTCCTCATTTCTAATCCTGTCCATCCTTGTCACACCCAATGCAGGTCTTCGCATCTTTAACTCTGCTACCTCCAGCTCTGTCTCCTGCTTTCTGGTCTGTGCCACTGTCTCCAACCCAAATAACATAGCTGGTCTCACTACTGTCCTGTAGACCTTCCCTTTCACTCTTGCTGTTATCCGTCTGTCACAAATCACTCCTGACACTCTTCTCCACCCATTCCACCCTGCCTGCACTCTCTTTTTCACATCTCTTCCAGAGAAACCCAGTCACAGGGGATGCACAAACCAGTGTGTTTCTTCGTGCCAGTCCCAAGCCAGATAAATGGGGAGGGTTACACCAGGAAGGGCATCCGGTGTCAAATTTTGCCAAATCAATATGCGGACAACAATACAAATTTCCAAACCGGATCAGTTGAGCCCCTGGTTAACAACAACCGCCACCAGTACTGCTAGTCAACAGGGTGCTGGCAGAGATTGGGCTACTGTTGGCCAAAGAAGAAGATGGAAACGATACTATATAAATAAAATGTATTTATTTATTTATTGTATTCCGCAGCTCATTTTCAGCTGGCTTTAATACCACGTCTGCTCAAGAAACCTCTTGAAAGAGCATAGCTGGAGATAGGAGTACATTTTAGGATTTAGGTCAGTTCAGGGTTAGGGGCTGCTAGTTAATGCCAGCTCAAAGAAAACTGCCTGTTATTACTTATTGTTGATCATGCCAATGACTCTGCTAAGAATAGGTGCCCTGCATACTGCCCCTTGTTTTTGTACAACAGAAATGTTGATATTGGGTGAGAACCTTTCAGTTTAACACTTGATAAACTTAGCAAAAACCAAAGGCCCTTATCCTGCAATTGCTTCATCAAGATGTTAACCTGCAAGCAGGTCCTCCAACCTACAGCGAAAACTTGAGGGTTGGTGACAGGATTGACACTCCAGCTACCACAAACCCCCACACACTGTTCCATTCTCTCGAGCTAGTGTGCTGCTGAAGTGTCACCCACTGCACTCGGGTCCCAATCAAGGTGGTTCGTCATGTGGTGGGTGCAGTAACTTCACTATCAGTGCATTCTCTCAACCTCTCCCAGTAGCACCTATGATGGTAGGGATTACTTCAGCATCTGTTTCCATGAGTCTTTTAATCTCATTCTGGAGCTGATGGTAGTTTTCTCATGTATGGTCTTCTTTTGGACAAATGTTATAGTCCAACGGCACTAAGATGTTTTATTCATGGAAAGGTTCACATACTGTAGATGACATCTGGTTGGTCGGCATTAACTGTGACATTAGTTTGCACAGGGAGCTCCCAAAATATTTTGGATTAAGCATTTTCCAGGATTTTCTGCTCCTCCAAGCTCTATTGACTTCCCACTTGGAAATAATAATAATCATCATCATCATTATTATTATTATTATTATTATTATTATTATTATTATTTTTATTATTATTATTATTATTATCCATCCATCCATTTACCCAACCCGCTATATCCTAACACATTGTCACGGGGGTCTGCTGGAGCCAATCACAGCCAACACAGGGTGCAAGGCAGTAACAAATCCCGGGCAGGGCACCAACCCACCGCAGGGCACACACACACACCCACATACACCAAGCACACACCTGGGACAATTTAGGATCGCCAATACACCTAACCTGCATGTCTTTGGACTGTGGGAGGAAACCGGAGCACCCGGAGGAAACCCACGCAGACACGGGGAGAACATGCAAACCTGGGTCTCCTAACTGTGAGGCAGCAGCACTACCATTACGCCACCGTGCCACCCATTACTATTATTATTATTATTAATAATAATAATAATATTATTATTATTATCTTACTCACTCCAACCAATTGCAACATACTGTTACATTATGCAGCCATCTGTCACCATCAGTGCCAAACCATCTCACCATGAGCCTCACAAGCAATAGCACACCAATCTCTGACAACTACCTAAACCACCATGTGAAAACCTAAGATCCCCATCACCAAGCCAATGAAAGAGCACAAGGGCCAAATCAACTCTAATCCACCTTGAGTCATCCCGAAACTCTCCAACTATCCTGCTCTGCCAAAAACCAACAGTTGTGACCCATTACAATTAATTTTTTATCCAAGCACTATTCCACAAGAAGTCCAGCAGGTCTGAGCTCACTATAATACAGCCTCTCACTATCTGTCATAATCTCACTTTTGGCCCACCTTAACATCCTTTATTTTCCACAGCCCACCGGCACTCCAATCCATCAAGACCTACTGCATACCTGTAATGACTCACTCCATCATGACCAACTTCAGCTGCTGTTCCCATTCAGTAATGGGCTCCAATGTTTTACTCGACCCTTCCAAACATTTCAGCCCACCAAAATCCATCACCACCAACCTGCTCTGTCGCAATTCCCCAACTCCCTACAAAGTCTGAATGTCTAATTGTTAATTTCATTGCTCTTCTGCAACAAAGCCTCACTCACAGCCATCAAGACTCCCGTCCTCACTGCTTCAAAATGCCAGTTACTCCACACCAAGGCGAAACAGATATTTATTAGGGAATGCTGGGAATTCCTTCACCTCTTGACAGGCCTTCAGCACACATCTGAGTCCTATTAATCACGTCTTTAAAGGATCAATTTAATTAAATCCAAGGCCTCACTCTGGGGGAAAGGAGGGTCTATGAATATTCACATGCATCATTAGATGGAAGGGTAATTAATTTTTTGTTCTTTTTATTCCCACAAAGGAAAAAATTCTGCCATTGTTCTGCTGAATTACTTAGAGTAGAAGACTGATATCATCGGGCACGCTTGTTACTGATCCTTCTGGCTCACGTGCAGTAAATAACAATGGCATCTGGAAATGCAGCTGACATACAACGTAGTGACCTGCAATTAATCAAAGAATCTCACAAGATGTCTTCCCAACAAACAGGACTGCTCTCCTCACTCAACTGTTCTTTGGAGTCAAATAAAATCAATCGCCATTTTATGTAGCTGCCATCGCACTAGACAACACCCTGTGAAGTATTGCGCCCAAGCAGTTGTCACGTGTTTGTGCACAGGGGACAGCTGAAGAGCCCCAGTGACTGCAATTCTACCACCGCTCCAGGGGTTGGCGCTGTGTCCTAATGTCTCTCTCTCTTCCTCATTCTGGTTGATTGACAGCCAGAACACCTGTGACTTCACTTCCGGTGTCCATCCAGCTGGACCCGCCTCTTCCAATCAGAAGGGCCCAATATTGGAAGCTCCGCCGTGTTGGGGCAGTTGTGTTTTGAACTCGCGTCTCTAGAGATGACAATAATTGCATGTCTTTTTTATAATCTTGCTGCATCCAATTACATGGGGTGTCCATCTTGGTACCCCAACTCTTCTTCTCTTTCTGTTACATAGTCTAGCATCAGATTCATCAGTTTTTATATTATATAACAATTAATAAATATGCACCAGTTACATAACTAAAATTAGGTGTGCTGCCTGATTTAGGGTAACTGTAAGAAAAGTCATTTTAATAAATTTGTATAGTGCCTTTCATGATCAACTGCTTTCCACTATAGCATAAATACAGCTTTATAACTACAGGCATATGCATTTTACAGCTTGAGCTCTTGTAAGATGAGTCGATAAAGCTAAATTATTTTATAGTGCCTTTATGGTGTGGAGACCAGCCTCGACACAGACAGGCAGACACCGATGGTTTAAACACCACAACACGTTTATTCATACTTACACTATTTACACAATTGCACACAACCCGGTGCCCCTGTACCACACACCCTCAGTCCAGACCTCTCCAATGTCCAGCCTTTCTTCACTGCCTCCACTCCTCTCCTCTGAGCTTCGTCCTTTTCCACCCTACTCCAGCTGCCCCTTTTAAGTCCACCTGGACATGCTCCAGGTGCCTCCTGACGAGCTTCTTGTGGCACTTCCTGGAGTGGCGGAAGTGCCGCATGAGTACCCAGAAGTACTCCGGGTGTTCCTGGTATTCCTTCCGCCAGCATGCTGACATCCAGGGCTTCACAGGCATCCAGGCGCCCCCTGGCAGTGACCATGGGCCCCTATAGAGTTGAGCTTCCATGCTCCGTTCCCGTTACCCCCATACAAACCAGGATGGCTGCCCTCTCGTGGTCCGGAGGAGGCGTAGTCCCTCCCCCAATTCTTCTAGGCGTCCCGGCTGGGCACAGCCTCCAGCCACCCGCCACAAGGAGTCAACAGTAATCTGCAGACATTTGGCAGCATATTTCACTGAGATTTAAATTCTTGGAGTACTTGAAAGAAAATGCAGTGAATTGATGGATTTATTAAAGCCTTTTCCAAAGGCCAGTTAGAACACACACATATTTCAAACTTGACTGACCACAAACACAATTCAGGACTTTCCACATGCAACATGGTGCCAAATTTCAACCTTCAGGTTTCCTCCCAAAGGTGGGCATTGGTCCAGTAAATTGGTAGCTTGTGTTAGAGTGTGATGGTCTGGCACCCTGTCCTGGTTAGATCCCTGCCTTCCAATCAATGCACACGGACCACATGGACCCCTCCATCCCTCTGTGACCCTGAACTGAATCCTGCCGGTTAGATAATTAGATAATAATGGATGGATGGGAGGATTGATGGATCAATAGAGCTTAGAGGACTCTGTGTTGTAAATAATCTAGTGACACACATGTCACCCTCAGGGCTCATGTAATAACTGTTACACTCCGAGCTAGAGGGTGGCGCTCAGCAGAAATGATGATTGACACCTCCTTAGTCGCTTACTTCACTTCCACCAGAACCAGACGATTTTTGATTATTGCAAACGTTTTTCTGGTTTTTTGACCATACAATATAAGGGGGATCACTACAGGGCCCCAGCTCTTTTGTTACGCTTCCTGTGTCTTCTTACACTAGATAATCTGACATTTTCATTTTATGGAGCTTTACTTATGGAGCATTACTCTGAAGCACTTGGAATTAAGTTATTGAGATTATTCACTCACCTGAAATTAAAGTACAACAACAACAACAATATTTATATCTATAGCACATTTTCACCCAAATGATGTAGCTCAAAGTGCTTTACAGGATGAAGAAAGAGAAAAAAGACAAATTATAAAAAATAAAACTAGGCAATACTAATTAACATAGAATAAAAGTAAGGTCCGATGGTCAGGGAAGCAAAGCAAAAAAAAAACTCCAAAAAATAAAATCTGCAGGGGTTCCAAGGCCACGAGACCACCCAGCCCCCACTAGATAGATAGATAGATAGATAGATAGATAGATAGATAGATAGATAGATAGATAGATAGATAGATAGATAGATAGATAGATAGATAGATAGATAGATAGATAGATAGATAGATAGATAGATACTTTATTAATCCCAATGGGAAATTCACAAGGCACTCTACTTAACATAAATGAAAGTAAAATGTATTGTTTAGCTGCTTAAGCTAATGTCACATTACAGGGCTTCCAGCTGTTGAGTAGATCAGACATGCTGATTGACAACGCTGATCTCGTCCCCAGTCGGGTCATGTTAGTTTACACAACTGAAAATCACTGGCCATGTCACATTTACCAACTACGGGCCGACTTCTCTGCATAGCCGTGCTCGCCTCCTTTTTGTGACAGCTAATAATATGCTGCCTGTCGGACCCTGCGCTGCATGAAGGGTTAACAGGTATGGCGAGTTTATCCGCTGCCTCTTCCCTTGCTTTTTTTATTCTGTTGTGGTAAGTAACACTGTAACGGCCGACCCACTCGTCCGGAACAGCAGCTACCTCACCAAGACCCATGGCCTGGCAGCCTGAGGGTTAAATAATCAAAAAGCAAACAGCAATCCAAAAGAACACCTTTGGGATGTGGTACAACCGGAGATGTGGAGGTGACATATCTGTGTGATGCAATCACATCAGCATGGACCAGAATCTCAAAGGAATGTTTCCAACATCTTGTGGAATCCATGCTATGAAGAACTGAGGCTGTTTCAGATAAAAAGATGTTCTACCCAGTATTAGCCTAGTGGTCTCAAGAAACTTGTTCAGTAAGTGTAACTTCTTCTTCTTCTTTTGGCTGCTCTCGTTAGGTGTTACCACAGCAGATCATCGTTTTCTATATCATCCTGTCCTCTCCATCTTGTTCTCTAACACCCATCACCTGCATGTCATCTCTCACCACATCCATAAACCTTCTCTTAGGCCTTTCTCTTTACCTTCTTCCTGGCAGATCTATCCTTAGTATCCTTCTCCCAATATACCCAGCATCTCTCCTCTGCACATGTCCAAACCCACGCAATCTTGTCTCTCTGACTTTGACTCCCAACCGTCCCACCTGAGCTGACCCTCTAATGTCCTCATTTCTAATCCTATCCATCCTCGTCACACCCAATGCAAATCTTAACATCCTTAACTCTGCCACCTCCAGCTCTGTCTCCTGCTTTCTGGTCAGTGCCACTGTCTGCAACCCATATAACATAGCTGGTCTCACTACCATTCTGTAGACCTTCCTTTTCACTCTTGCTGATACAAATGTCAAGTTAGCTCAAGTTGGATGTCATAAATTACTCCTGACACTCTTCTCCACCCACTCCACCCTGCCTGCACTTTCTTTTTCACCTCTCGTCCACAATCCCCATTACTCTGTACTGTTGATCCCAAGTATTTAAACTCATCCACCTTCGCCAGCTCTACTCCTTGCATCCTCACCATTTCACTGACCTCCCTTTCATTTACACACATGTATTCTGTCTTGGGGGCAGCACGGTGGCGCAGTGGGTAGCGCTGCTGCCTCGCAGTTGGGAGATCTGGGGACCTGGGTTCGCTTCCCAGGTCCTCTCTGCGTGGAGTTTTCATGTTCTCCCCGTGTCTGCGTGGGTTTCCTCCGGGCGCTCCGGTTTCCTCTCACAGTCCAAAGACATGCAGGTTAGGTAGATTGGCGATTCTAAATTGGCCTTAGTGTGTGTGTGTGTGTCCTGCGGTGGGTTGGCACCCTGCCCAGGATTGGTTCGTGCCCTGTGTTAGCTGGGATTGGCTCCAGCAGACCCCCGTGACCCTGTGTTCAGATTCAGCGGGTTGGAAAATGGATGGATGGATTCTGTCTTGGTGTTCCTACTGACCTTCATTCCTCTCCCCTCTAGAGCATATCTCCACCTCTCCAGCGTCTCCTCAACCTGCTCCCTACTCTCAATACAGATCACAATGTCATCTGCAAACATCATAGTCCAATAATTATAATTATAATAATAACACCAGGTACCACCAGAAGAACATCTTAAAACAGCCAGTAAATAGTAAATGTGAACTATGCAATAAGGCAGAAGAGCATATTTGTCATATTGTTGCTGGCTGTATAACACTTGCACCTACTGAATACATACAGAGACATAATAAAGTAGCCAGTTATGTACATTGGACTATGTGCAAGAATCTAGGGGTACAAGTGCCAGACAAGTATTACAAACGCCAGCCAGAAAAGGTCATGAACATCAACGATATCACCATCACGTGGAATGTTCCAATAACAACAGATAGAACAATCCTAGCAAATCGTCCTCATATTGTGCTGCATAACAAGAAAGAGAGAACCTGCCTGTTGATCGATATAGCCGTCCCAGACGACTTGAACATCATGTTAAAAGAAACTGAGAAGATCAGTAAATACAAGGATTTGGAAATCAAGATTAGCAGGATGTGGAACTGTAAAACTAGAACTGTGCCAGTTATAGTTGGAGCATTAGGTACATTAAAGAAAAATCACGATGAAAACTTGAAGATGCTCCCAGACCACCCATCAGCTAGTGAAGTGCAAAAGATCGCCCTTATGGGCACTGCACACATCCTTAGAAAGGTGTTAGGATCAATCACATTTGCTTCTTGTGGTAGCCTGGATTTACCAGCTAAAACCACAAACACATCATGCGACTGGAAACAAACACTGAGTAATAATAATAATAATAATAATAGTTCAGTGAATGTAAAATGGGTGGCGAAGTGGTAGCGCTGCTGCCTCACAGTAAGGAGACCTGGGGTTTGCTTCCCGGATCCTCCCTGCGTGGAGTTTGCATGTTCTCCCCGTGTCTGCGTGGGTTTCCTCGGGGTGCTCCGGTTTCCTCCAACGTTCCACAGACATGCAGGTTAGGTGCATTGGCGATCCTAAATTGTCCCTAATGTGTGCTTGGTGTGTGGGTGTATGTGCCCGGCGGTGGGCTGGCGCCCTACCTGGGGTTTATTTCCTGCCTTGCGCCCAGTGTTGGCTAGGATTGGCTCCAGCAGACCCCTGTGACCCTGCAGTTAGGATATAGCGGGTTGGATAATGGATGAGTGTAAAATATAGGATATTCACCCCAGCCTAGTGAGGCCTGATTTGATTTCACATCTGCTTGATCACTGGTTCTTCATCACAGGATGGTGCTCATTGAGAATGAATGAGACATTACACAGTTTAATTTTTAACCTGGCTTTGTTTTATTTTATTTTTGCCTCACAATTTTGGAGCAAAGTGGGCATTGTCTTCCAGATAAAATTTGAATGATGAGAGGTGTGAGCTTCTGATGTGTTGCCCTGCTTTACAAGACCCCTGAAGGAGGTGATTTGAACAAGTGAAAACTGCTCACACACCATGCTTGTTAACACACGGCTCCCCTCAGACCTTTCTCTGCCATCTGACCTCTGGGCACCACTTGTTTCACCTGGCAGCCTCTCAAACTGATGATTCCGATATACTAAGTGTTGATGCTGAAAACCTGAAGGCAGACTAGTTAGCCGCTTTTCTACATCTCTCCTCCTGTCAGCCCGGCTGCTTACGCCACTGGCGCTCATCAAAGTGCCACCTTCTTCTGACATCTCACTCTCAGTTCCCTTTTTTAAATGTACTTCTGCACAAGGTGACAAAGAAACGGAATCGTGGAATCTGACGTAAATGCCTTGGCATGCTCTGCCTTTTTTCTTCCCGTAGCCCAGCAGCACTTAGTCATCAGCTCCAAACCCCTCAGTCACTGTAGGGGAGGCCTGATTTGCTCATTTTGTGGAGAAACGCAGCAGAATGCAGACGCCTTCTCTGGTGCTCAGAGTCCGGAGGAAGCAGATAAGGGACTCTGACATTCCCCGCATTGGGAAGTGTCACCACTGTTACTTCTGAGAGGCCCGTCGTTGACAGAAATTCGGCCTGATGCTGCAGTGCGGCCCCTCGGAGCCTGACAGAGATTGGTTATTGCAGTTCTGCCGCTTTGACAAATGTGCAAACATTTCAGCTTTGACAGCTCCAAAGTGGCAACCCGACATCACCCGAGGCCAGGAATTAATGTGGCCAACCTCCACTTGTTGGTGTGTCTGCTGAACTGGTCATGGTGCCCACCAGTTCACTTTACTTTATATAGCACCTGGATCTCTAACATGAAATGCTTCATCATTCTGCTTTAACAATTTTTATAATTAGTCAAGGGCGGCACGGTGGCACAGTGGGTAGCGCTGCTGCCTCGCAGTTGTGAGACCTGGGGACCTGGGTTTGCTTCCCGGGTCCTCCCTGTGTGGAGTTTGCATGTTCTCCGTGTCTGTATGGGTTTCCTCCCACAGTCCAAAGACATGCAGGTTAGGTGGATTGGCGATTCTAAATTGGCCTGTGTGTGTCCTGTGGTGGGTTGGCACCCTGCCCAGGATTGGTTCCTGCCTTGCGCCCTGTGTTGGCTGGGATTGGCTCCAGGTGACCCTGTGTTCGGATTCAGCGGGTTGGAAAATGGATGGATAATTATTCAAGAAATAGAGATATAAGAATATTCTGAAAAATTCATTTTACTGTGAATCCTATAATAAACACACATTTAATAAGCAATATTAATTTATAAAGCATTTGTGTAGACTTCTTTATCATCTTCATGCAATACATACTTTAAAAATTTGGGGTGCCAACCGGGTCGTGCTGTTAAATAAACAGATAGTTGAAAACAAAAGAGAACGTCCTGAGGCATTATAACATTTAGGCTTTAAACAACAAAGTAAAGATTCAGCTCTAGCCATGGAGCTCTGTCCGGAGGCTCATTCTTGCCAAAATGACACCTTCTTCTGGGCAGTCAGGATTCTTATGATCTGGGTACCAGAAGGAGTGGAGTTACATGCCCTCACATTGGCAGTTTCTTGGTGCTGTGGGGAGAAAAGGAGAAGACAATGTTAGCGATAGTGATGGGTAAACTCTAGAGACTGTTGTGCATGAAAATCCCAGGAGATCAGCAGCTACAGTAAAACTCAAACCGGCCCATTTGGCACCAACAACCATGCCACCGTCAATATGACTGAGATCACATTTTTCCCCATTGTGGTTTTTGATGTGAACATTAACTGAAGCTCCTCACCCGTCTTTATTGCATCTCCCTGCTGCCACATGATTGGCTGATTAGATAACTGCATGGTGTGGCCTGCAGGTGGCACACCAGCTCCCCAAACCTGACACAGACAGACACAAGGCACAAGCCCAGCAACATACACAAGCTTTATTTCAGTGGGAAACTCTTTTTCAATCATTTCTCACAACACAGTAAAGTACAGCCAAGCACAAAGAAGCAAACGAGCCAAATGTGTGCCAAGAAAACATTCCCCAAACCATTGTACCACCACCCTCAGCCTGGTAGGTTGGGTGCATGGATTCATGCTGTTGGCACCACATTCTGACCAAACCATCTGTGTACCTCAGCAGTAACTGAGATTCATCAGACCAGGCTACTTTTTTTCCAGTCTTCAGCTGCCCTGTTTTGGTGAGCCTGTGTCCACTGCAGCCTTGTCTTTCTGTTCTTGGCTGACAGGAGTGGAACCCAATGTGGTCTTCTGCTGTTGAAGCCCATCTGCACACAAGGTTGGGCATGCTGTGTAATCAGAGATGATTTTCACCTCACCACAGTTGTTCAGAGTGGTTTTCTGAGTTACCGCAGCCTCTTTGTCATCTTGAAGCAGTCTGGCTGTTCTCCTCTGGCGTCTCTCATCAACAAGGTGTTTCTGTCTGCAGAACTGCCCTCATTGGATGTTGTTTGTTTTTCTCATCATTCTGGTTAAACTCCACGAGACTGTTGTGCATGAATATCCCAGGAGATCAGCTGTTACAGTAAAACTCAATCCAGCCCGTCTGCCACCAACAATAATGTTACAGCCAAAATCACTAAGATCACATTTTTCTGGTTTTTGATGTGCACATTAAGTGTAGCTCCTGACCTGTCTTTATGACACCTCCCTGCTGCCACATGATTAACTGATTGGATAACTGCATGGTGTGGCCTGTAGGGGACACACCAGCTCCCCAAACATATCCAGCAATACACACAGGCTTTATTTCAATGGGAAACACTTCTTTAATCGTTTCTCACAGCACAGTATAGTACAGCCAAGCCCAAAGAAGCACAATAATAAAAGCAGCATACAGCAATGCCATTTTTTTCTCGATGGGTTATTATATACATCATTAGAGTCTGTAAGGAGATCTTCCAACATGCATGCATGACAATCGTAATTAGTGTTGATTGGTAAAATTCAGAACGAATATGACTTAGGTTATGCGCTTAGGTGAATATTTTTTCCCCAGTGTCCCATAATGCTTTGCAAGGCCAGCATGACATCACAGAGCTGTAACAGCCAGGTGGTGAACTTTCATGCATGGGTACTGTAAGATCATCACAGAGCCTCTATGGGCGTGCATGATGTCACGACCCGATCAGTTACTCTGGCCTTCCACGTAAAGCCAGGCATGGCTGATTTACATGTGTAATTAGCCATGTACACAGCTACATCTGCAAAACAAGCCTTTCTGCCCCCTGAGAAAGGAAACATATGGGACACTGTGAAATAAAAATAATAATGAAAGGTTTATTAATGTTTATAAGGTGAATCTGTCTTCTTCATGGAAGAAAAAAGTGCAAAGCATCTGAATAGAAATAAAAAAGACATTCGATCGACAACCGGTGCTGGGACTTCAAATAATCAAACAAGCCTCTGCTTCATTTCATTGCTAATGTGTGCCTCAAGATTAGACTTCTGTGAGTGCAGTCATATATATATTTATGCTATTTTTTTGGGACAGTTAAGTTTATGTTTAATACTTAAATTCCTTTGTGGACTTGCAGAGTCTGAGGCAGGCCGGTGGAGCTGGAATTAATGCCTATTGTGGTGGAAACATTTGAAGGCAGACAAAGGAGGTCTGGCAAGGCTGGTGAAACCTTTTGGAGGCCTCACACCCCTTTCACCACATTGAAGACTCCACATCATTAAAAACAACATTACAATAAAGAATTCTTCTAAAAGATGCAGAATTGTAAGAGTTTGCTTCTGTCACAGTGTCTGCTGTGATGAATTATTTCACTAAGTGCTTAAGAAAATTTCCATGGAGACAATGCCTCTTCGATAAGGGGCCTTTATCAATACAATTTATTTTTTTCTACAGCGCTCTTCACTGAGTGCAGACACAGCACACTGTGAACAATTTTCAGTTAAAATACAAGTACAGATGAAATTAATTACTAAATATAGAACTGGTGCACATATACATGCAGATTTGTCAAAACACACAGAGAACGAGGTAGAAATGGACTAAACAGAAACAGAAAGCAGCAACATCTATCCATGAATTAATTTATGAACTATGGCGAGTTGACAACGGAGGAGATTAAAATTGTAAAACAGAACAAAGTCCCAGTCCTGAAGACCTTGGTGAACTGGCTGCCTACCCACTCCTGAGTTTTCTATAGTGGAGTCTGTGCTGGCCATTCAATCTGATGAGAGAGAAACTTTCCATCCAATGATTTCAATGTTCCTTTATCCGAGAAGACTTTTCCATATGCAGGAGAACAGCCTGGCAGTAGAGCAGTGGTACCAAGTGTCACATGCAGATACTGAGAAGTAATGGTTTATAAATGTTGTATTATTTTTGCACAAAAAAATAACAAGTAGAAATGCTGTATGCACAGCTAATCAGCAGCTCTAGCCAGGGTATGCTTGACTAAAGTCGGAAGTCTTCAGCCTGAATTCAGCCTATCAGTAAGCACAAGACAAATAAAGTTCTATCTATCTATCCCACTGAAATTCATTCATAATATACTAAAAATCTTGTGACGGATTGCCAGGATAAAAAAATAGCAAACCAGTCAAGGGCATCAACAAACTGGCAATGTACAGAGAGCAGACCAGATGATGACTCACAAGGGCGAACGTCTGCCCTATTTATACTGAGCATGAGTACCTAGAGTTTTCTTAAACAGTTTAAAAATATAAGAACACAAAAACAGTGGAATTAACAGTATTATAGTAGAACAAACCTTTGTTATGTAACACTATTTCCATTTTACATTTTTCCTAACATGCTTAGTCAATCAATCAGTCATTAAGAGGTAATCGTATGTAGGCAGCATGACTAAGGCCACTAGGCCACAATGACGCTACTTCAGTCTCCTACGCCCTTAGTGATCCCATGGTGCTCATTACGTAGAAATATAAAACAAAAAGTCATCCACTCTACCCGAAAGGTCCTTTAGATAGATAGATAGATAGATAGATAGATAGATAGATAGATAGATAGATAGATATGAAAGGCACTATATGATAGATAGATAGATAGATAGATAGATAGATAGATAGATAGATAGATAGATAGATAGATAGATAGATAGATAGATAGATGTGAAAGGCACTATATGATAGATAGATAGATAGATAGATAGATAGATAGATAGATAGATAGATAGATAGATAGATAGATAGATAGATAGATAGATGTGAAAGGCACTATATGATAGATAGATAGATAGATAGATAGATAGATAGATAGATAGATAGATAGATAGATAGATAGATAGATAGATAGATGTGAAAGGCACTATATGATAGATAGATAGATAGATAGATAGATAGATAGATAGATAGATAGATAGATAGATAGATAGATAGATAGATAGATATGAAAAGCGCTATATAATTGATATATATGAATGGAACAAAATAAGGATAGATAGATAGATCCTGCTTACTGAACCTCTCTGTCCCAAACATATTTTTGTACATACTGTATGATAGTTGGCATGTTGTACATTTGTTGTACCAGGTGCTAAAATTAAAATAAGAGAATCACGTGCTGATTATAAAAACTACAAATGTGACTAGAACTTGAAGGGCCCTGTTGGAGGACCAGCAGCCTGTGTCAGGCATGTCCAGTGGGTATAGAAAATAAATGAATGTATGAATGTGCGCTTCACTAGCGTGCCACCCATTCCCACATAGCCGACTTCTCGAGCCACAGAATGGAAAGGGCAGAGGCTCATAATGACTACGTAATTTATTCGGACTTGCAAACATAATGGAAAAGATGGAACGTGGGATTAAACAATAAAACGCATGCAAAAAAAAACAATAATTAAAACTTATCATGCCACATTTACAATTTCGGATGACTGTTACAATTTCTCGGGTGATTGTTCATAAAAATGAATCATAGCACAGCTGTGAATTGGCAAATAAATGGTGCCAGAAGAGCGGAGCGAAGTGCTCAGCAAGCAGAGCGCAGCCGCGTGAGCAGAATTTGTAAGAAAGCCGCCGGTGAAAGGGGACAAAAAAAAGACAAGAATGCGACACGGTGCTCTGTCCTCACCTAAAGATGACTGTCTCTTTCCGCGCTTCACATTCTAATTCTACGTACCACCTGACTGACATCCGTCCACAGCAGGGCCGGATTTTCCTATAGGCTAACTAGGCTTCAGCCTAGGGCCTCAAGATCAAGAGGGGCCTACATTCAAATTGTTAGCAAAATTTTATTATCTCTCATGTAATTTACAAACTTAAAAATGGAAGGTGAAAGGGCCTCATAAGTGGAATAGCCTAGGGCCTCTTTTCATATAAATCCGGCCCTGGTCCACAGTAATCGGTGGGAATGCTCGTTCGGGGTTGGGGAGGGGGGCTGCCGCAGCTTGTTAAAATGCCGCGTGCATGAGCAGCGCTATTTGCCACAGTCCTTGATTCAGTTTAATGATCGCAGTCATCTCAACGCAGGTTTACACTTTTTCTTTTAATAGAGATAGTCCCTTGCAGATAAATCTCCATGCACCATGCACATCGTGCTGGAGATTAATGAAGATTTGACACGTTTGACTTCTTCCTTGGGACACTCGCAGGCTTCCAGGGAGCGGACCTTATTAAACTACAGTAAAATGCGATTCGATATCGCACTCTTTTAAAGAAAGTTTAATGTTACATTTGCGCAACAAAAAATTTGTGAAGCTTTTTATAACGGATTGGGTGAAAACGACCCCACCGATTACGCTCTCTCACACTTCTGATCCTCCGTTCTCCCGTTTTCAAAAAGTCAAATTTAAAAGGATGTGATTTGATGGACGTGCCGAGTAAAATGACTCGATAACCAAAATGATTGGTGACTGTGCACGTGATCCTTCGGAACGGCTCGGTGGTGTGGTGTTTAGCTCTGGTGTCTCATAGTTTCGAGACTTCTTGTCTTTGTGGCGTATGAGCATTCTTTACGTTTCCTCGTGAGTTGAGTTTATCGGTAAATCTACATCAAAGGGTACTTTTCCTCAAAAGTTTTTTTAAGCCGTGGTTGTGGCCATGTCCATGAAGACTGAAACCACAAAATGGCTACCCCCATAATCTAAACAAAATGAAAGCCAAAAAAAGAAATTAAATACATATCAATTTCTAAACAAATGCTCCAATTAAGAAAATAACCATAGAATTAAATTCCTTAAGTGTATCTAGATGATGTTAATAACCAAAAACAAAACTTGGAAAATGAAAAAAAAGCTCTAATCATAACTGCTGGGGGCAATTCCAAAAATGCAGATGGACGCTCACTCACTCAATCCCTCTTTATCCTCTTTCTCACACTCTCTCACTGTTTCTCTCTTTCACTGTCACTTGTTTAGTCTCTCCATCAACACTCGCTCATTCACTCCCTCTCTAGTCTCTCTCTCTCTCTCTCACACACACACACACTCTCAGTCTCACTCTTTCTCTCTTTCACTGTCACACGTTTGGTCTCCAGCATAACTCACTCACTCACTTACTTACTCACTCTCCTCTCTTTCTTCAGACTTTTGTCTTCATTCTCACTCACTCACTCACTCTCTTTTTCACTCTCTCTTGCTCTGACGCCATCTCTCACTCTCTCTCTCTTTCACTGTCACACTCTCTGTCTCCACCCTCACTCACTCACTCACTCACTCACTCACTCACTCACTCACTCACTCACTCTTTCTCTATCTCTATCTCTTTCTCCCTCTCCTCTTCAGCCACCGTCAGACGTTCTGCCTTTACTCACACTCACTCACTCTCACTTCTCTCTCTCTTTCTCACCTTTTGTGCTCATCCTCAGGTTGTTAAGCTGTTAAAAGTAACACACTCGTAAATTGTTTTGAGAGAGTTCATTAAAATTTCACACCACACACACAGAAAATATGTCAAACATGTTCTGATGCATTTATATGAAGAACTATTTTTATACACAGAACATTTTGCTTTCTATAGCCCACAAACCTTGTTTCATTCTTTTTTTGTTCACTCTTTGTGCTCTATGTAGAAGCTGCCTTTGGGCCAGTAGAACTTGTGGGTCACTGAGCGCAGCCTAACAAGCTGGATCCTGTCTGGCACTCAAGCTAGTAGGGCTCAAGGGTCTGTGACTGCCACCTGAAACCAGGCTGAGAAGACTTGAAGTCTCCTGAAGACAAAAATCTGTGTAAAATGAAATGGATGTCAATTTGCACATGATGCTTCAACCTAGTGGGACCTTATAATCTAGAAGTGCCACTGCTCTGATTCCCCCGATAATGATGATCTTAAAAATCTAAAACATATTGGACACAAAGGTCTCCAAGATGGACAATAATTTGTATGTGATGTTGACATCTGTTTGAGATAATGATCTCTTTGCAAGGCACCCAGGAAGGACTCTGGGGTGCTTGGGACCTGATGAGATCTCCTTGGTCTCAGTGTCCCACTGAACCCAAACCCAAAGGGCTCAGAGATGGGTCGCAATTTGAACTTAATACTCAATTCTGGCTGAATCTTCTAAAATCTTTGCAGGGCTCCTCTGAACCTGGGGAACAAAAATCGGAAGTCAGCTGTGCCTTAATATCTCAGCATTAGACGATACAGTCCAAAACAGAACTCAAAGTATGGTATCAAAGATGGCGTCTCTACTAGCCGCTATAGGAAAATGGCGTCATCAGAGGAGCCAGAATTGGAAGTGATGTCATCGGAGGCGCCATCCCCTCAAACCCCCCTACATACCCCCTCAGAGGTGGAAATGACGTCATCAGAGCCACCTTCGGTGGAAGTGGCATCATCAGAGGCTCTGCAATGGGGTGGGATTTCTCAAGAATGGTCTGCAAGGAACTGAGAAAGACAGTCAGTGCACCCCACTGCCCCCTGGTCTGGCATAGAATTACTGTTACTCAGTCCCTTTAGCTTGCACGTGTGTGACAATAGTTATCCATCCATCCATTTTCCAACCCGCTGAACCCACTGAATCCTGGAGCCAATCCCAGCCAACACAGGGCGCAAGGCAGTGAACCAATCCTGGGCAGGGCACCAACCTACCGCAGGACACACACACCCACACACCAAGCACACACACACTAGGGACAATTTAGGATCGCCAATCCACTTAACCTGCATGTCTTTGGACTGTGGGAGGAAACCGGAGTACCCGGAGGAAACCCATGCAGACACAGGGAGAGCATGCAAACTCCACGCAGGGAGGACCCGCGAAGCGAACCCGGGTCTCCTTACTGTGAGGCAGCAGTGCTACCACTGCACCACCGTGCTGCCCATAATAGTTATATTTCTTTTAAAATTATTTAATACAGCCTTCAGTTTCTGTTTTATTACCAGTTGATTTTTTGTCTCTGTGAGGGAGTGTGTGTGAGTCGGGCCAAGGCTGGGAGTGTAACTGGGATCCCCACCTAAAAAATAAATAAATCACACATCACATTGACGGTGTGAATCTTAGCTGGGTTTTAGTCTGCTAATGTGGAATGACCTAGAGGATCTTAAAAAATCCAAAGTGGCTTGTCTTGAAGGTCACTGATATGGACCCTAATTTGGGCATGATGTTCAAATTTGGTCGGGCCCCCTGCTTTCTATGTAGAACTCCCTTGAACCTGAATGTCTTGATGTATCCAAAATGTTAGGTCTTGAAAGTCACTTTGAAGAACATGCTGTATCACAGATTGTACATGGCGTTTAAATCTGTTTAGATGTGATGATCTTTATGTAGGGCTCCTTGGAGGGACCTACATGAGATACTGATAAGGTTTATGAAATGGATAAAAGGACCCGACTGTGGACAGGACTCAGCCAAGTGCCCCACATCTGGTAACAATGGTGGTGAACTTGGTGCTTCTTGAAAAGCAGGACTGATTTCAATTTGTGGTGTTCAGTCTGATTAGACCAGCTACGCCCTAAATAATGAATTCTCCGTCTTTTGTATTTGGGTGGCAATGTTGTGGGTCCACTTATAAACCTGATTGACTGAACTCAATGGTTTCCTCCTTTAGTCTAAAGACAAGTGGTAACATTGATTAACAAGGTAATCTGAAATGTATGTTGCAGTCCCTACCAAGGTTTTGTTCATTGCTTGCACCCTTTGTGCTAAGACAAATTTGAAAAATTAATGTGTGAATGGGTCTATGCACAGGAATTGGTTACACACTCTGTTTTTGGTGTCTGTGACAGACATGTCAAGATGGGGAGCTCTGAAGTTTTGTGTAACGCACCATCTAGTTGGACCTTGATAAAAAATCAAATGAATCCTTCATCTCTAACATATGGACAGGTAGGACATGAAATATACTCAGATAATGCAAGATTAAAAATGGGTGGATGAATGGATGGATGGATGGATGGATGGATGGATGGATGGATGGATGGATGGATGGATGGATGGATGGAAAATTTGAGGGCCCCTAAGATACCTGCCCTGTTTTACTCCTACGTCTCAAATAGGTTTTTTTCTGTTTGATCTGGAAGCTTCCACTCCATTCATTGACTTCAGCACCTGAGTTTTTTTTGAGCTACCTCCTACGTCAGCACATGCAATTCCTTTCAAAGCCATGATGTGGTTTTGTCATTGTGGATCTTTCATATTTTCCAAACACAAAGCTGGGACATAAGCAAGAGGAAATTGAAACATGAGAGTGCAGCATGCAAAGAACTGGTGACCCATTTAGGACGGGTTCCTGCCTTGCATCAGTAACTTTTGGTGTTGGACTTTGGCTTTACCTGTGATCCTGAGCAGAAAGGGTAGGTCTGTTGTCTCCTAAAAATTTGGGATCTATGATAGAAAGACTGGCAGATTCTTGAACACCAAGCTGGCTCAGTTTGAATTGTTCGTGATGTTCATCTTGGTTGAACCAGCTGTTCTCTAAGCAGGACCCCATTTTAATTGAATTGAAGTCCCGCCTCTCCCCCTCATTCATTGGTCCAGAATCTTATCTTCAATTCATAAAGGTAGTCCCATGTGACTTGAGTTTCCAGTTTATGATGTGTGCTGATTTTTCCTGAAATATCCCTTCAACAATATTTTTGCAAAAAATGCATGCATTTTGCACATTTTCAGCATACAACTGGATAAATGGCATGGGGATAATGAGATTTGAGTAACGTTAGATTATTTTTTCCCTTTTCCATGGACATTCTTCACATCATTTACTGTTATACAGCATTGGACACCATTGGCTTCTATTACACAGTAAAGTTTTTTATATCCTACACTACTGCATGGGTAGTGTAGGATGTACTGTAAAAGAAAAAAACATTTTGGATGAAGTATTCCTTTAAGAGGTTCCATCCATCCATCCATCCATTGTCCAAACTGCTGAATCCGAACACCGGGTCACGGGGGGTCTGCCGGAGCCAAGCCCAGCCAACACAGGGCACAAGGCAGGAACCAATCCCGGGCAGGGTGCCAACCCACCTTTAAGAGGTCACTGTTTCAATTTAAGCAGTTCATAGCCAAGAGATTTGTCTGAGCACCGAGTGATTGTGAGGCTGTCTTGTTCAATTAAGAAATACTCAAACTAAAAATGGTACTTTTTTAGTATGTTACTTACCCCATGTAGTTATGGCCGAGAAAAAAATTTTAGTGTCATGTTTTCACAGTGAACAGAGATAAACTTTTTGATTGAATGGGCATCAATGAAAACCAATGCTAGATCACAATAAACATTATAAAAAGGTCCATTAAAAAATCTCTTGTTATTCATGTCATATAATCTGCACATCAGGTCTTCCAGCTGTATGCTGACAATGGGCAAAACGCATGTATTTTTTTGCTTAAAATTTGTTAAAGAAATACTTTAGGAACGCACATCCAGTTCTTTTACATCCTTTTTTTGTTTAGGTCCTTTATTTCTTTCTTTATATCCCTTATATTCTTCTTTATATCATTTATGTCCCCCTCCTGAGTGCAGTGATCTTTACCTTCAGCTCAGACAGTGCGTTTCAGCCTTCTCCGCGCTCAGTAGGCAGAGTTGTGAGTAAAGTTGGGGTTGAAGCTGCTGACTCATGGGGGGTTATTAGCTGCAGTTGACAGAGTAGGGTATAAAGGCCATGCATGCTTTCAATAATCCTCCTGGAATGGACAAATTCTCCTTGGCTACCTCATTCACAGTTTTGCTCCCACTTACGCACTCAGTTGGAGCCGCTGCTGCAGCGTCAGGTCCTGGTAGATCAATTCCTTCATCTGTCTGTTCCAGGTCAGTCTCTGGCAGACCATACTGTGAGACCGGTTTGGACTTTGATGGAACTTTAGCTGCCTTATCCTTTTCCTTTTCTTTCTGAGCCCTTTGTTTGCTGCTCATACTTATTTATACTTGTGTGTAATGTAATTAAATCCTTTTGGGATGAGTAAATACAGGATAGCTTGGGATGACAGTAAACAAAAGGGAAAAATAACAATGCTGCTAAAGGAGCTCTGTCTACAACAACAACAACATTTATTTATATAGCACATTTTCATACAAATAATGTAGCTCAAAGTGCTTTACATAATGAAGAAAAAAAAAGACAAAATATGAATTAAAATAAGAGAACACTAATTAACATAGGATAAAAGTAAAGTCCGATGGCCAGGGAGGACAGAAAAAACAAAAAAAACTCCAGACGGCTGGAGCAAAAAATAAAATCTGCAGGGGTTCTGAGGCCACGAGACCACCTAGCCCCCTCTAGGCATTCTAACTAACATAAATGACCTCAATCAGTCCTCATTGTATTCAGGGGAATAGGAAGGACTTGATGATGACGGTAACGTGGACTTCTGGCCTTTAATCCATCAATGTGTGAACACGGGACACAGTTGGAAACTTGTTAAGGCTAAATTTCGCACAAACATTAGGAAGTTTTTCTTTAGACAAAGAACGATAGACACTTGGAATAAGCTACCAAGTAGTGTGGTAGACAGTAAGACGTTGGGAACTTTCAAAACTCGATGTTTTTTTGGAAGAAATAAGTGGATAGGACTGGTGAGCTTTGTTGGGCTGAATGGCCTGTTCTCGTCTAGAGTGTTCTAATGTTCTAATGTAGGGACATGTAGGGTGCTTTGATTAGGTGGTGGTGGCGCAGGTCGCCACCACAGAAAACCAGAAAAAGAACAGAAGAGAGAGTAGAGGTCAGTACGGATTTTAGAGCCACCATGAATAATAATATAATTAATTGAATATACAGAGCATCAGGATTAAATTATAATGAAGTTATGAGAAAGCCATGTAAAAATAATGTGTTTTCAGCAGTTGTTTAAAGTGCTTCACTGTATCAGCCTGGCGAATTCCTATTGGCAAGCTATTCCAGATTTTAGGTGCATAACAGCAGACGGCCGCCTCACCACTTCTTTTAAGTTTAGCTCTTGGAATTCTAATCAGACACTCATTTGAACATCTAAGGTTACGATTTGGAGTGTAAGGTGTAAGACATTCGGAAATATAAGATGGAGCGAGATTATTTAAGGCTTTATAAACCATAAGCAGTATTTTCAAGTCAATTCTGAAAGACACAGGTAACCATTGTAGTGACATCAAAACTGGAGAGATGTGCTCAGATTTTCTTTTCCTAGTTAAGATTCTAGCAGCTGCATTCTGCACTCGTTGCAAACGATTTATGTCTTTTTTGGGTAGTCCTGAGAGGAGTCCATTACAGTAATCTAGTCGACTGAAAACAAAAGCGTGAACTAATTTCTCAGCATCTTTCAATGATATAAGAGGTCTAAGTTTTGCTATATTTCTTAAGAGAAAAAAAGGCTCTCCTAGTAATCTGATTAATGTCAAGTGTTTAGATGTCCATCACCTACAATGGACGACACCAACTTTCAGAAAATCACAGGAGCTGCATGCAAAGGAAAACGCATTCACATTGAAATGTGTTTTAAATCTGAAGACAGTACTCATCACCAATGACTGAGGGAGAAAAGGCACATCTTCAATTCCTTGAATATTTAAATCTGGGTGGCTGTATATTGTCAGATGCTGATGGTGTCAGAGGTTACCACAAGGATCTGATACCAGTCACAAAAGGAAAGACATCAATATCCCATTGTTTAAGTATGCTTCATCAGCCATTATCTAAAGTGGGACTAACGTTACTTGTTAGGTAAATTGATATTCACCTTAGTGCTGTGTCTCGTAAACTATGGGTTGTGATTCATACTGGGCTACGGACATGTATGTAATGGGTCTCTACATGATTGTGTGGTAAAATTAGCTGAGTAGATTCAAACAGAAATTCAGTGTAATAATTTTTGCGGTAGATAGGTGGTCCAATATGAACCCCATAAAGAAGGACATGATGATGTTTGAGGTGTTGTGGGAATCAGTCAAAAGGGTGGTGGAATGTATAGCCCTGTGGTAGTGGTTATGTACAACTGCCTCATGGCGTGCTCTCCATTATGGTGTACATTGAATCCAAATCTATAACAGGCATGCAAGTTTAAAATGCCTGATTGAGGTTAAATTCCTTCCCTTACTGCTATTTTAAAGTGGTTCAATAATTGTCAGTCTGGTAGTTGAGTGAAGGATGTGTTTGTTGGACCACTGAAAACTGTAAGAAAACCAGAAAATCTCAAAAGAGCTAGACAGGCTACAGTGTGGAGTCTTCGACATTCAGCACAATGTCAGTTGGTAGCATTGAACATTTCAAACTGGACTGTTCCCCAAATTATTTATCAGTCTTGCCTGAAGAAGGGGCCTGAGTTGACTCGCATTTGCATTTTGTAATCTTTTTAGTTAGCCAATAAAAGGTGTCATTTTTGCTTGACTTCTCACTACATCCATAATCTAACATGGTACAACACCCAGCTAAACTACAAATGACAATTTGGGAAAAGGTTATAGAGAGAAGGCTTAGAGAAAGGACCACCATAGGAGAGGAGCAGTTTGGTTTTATGCCAGGGAGAGAAACAGCTGATGAGGTCTTTGCACTGAGACAGCTCATAGAGAACCATCAAGAAATGAGAAAGGTTTGTATATGATGTTTATTGATTTGGAGAAGGCTTATGATAGAGCGCCATGTTAAGGTCTCTGGAGGTGCAGGAGAGAAGAAGAAATGAGGCTCCCTCAGAGAAGTATATGAGGATTGTCCACAATATGTATGAAGGAGTGAGGACTTGGGTTAGAAGCAGTGTTGTGGAAACAGACAAGATTCCAGTTAGTATAGGTCTACACCAGGGATCTTCTTTAAGTCCTGACCTCTTTGATCTGGTTGTGGTGGTGGCTCTGAGGCTAGGGATCTGCACTAGCAATTGGAAGATTGCCGGTTCGAATCCCATAAATGCCAATAGGGACTCTGCTCTGTTGGGCCCTTGAGCAAGGCCCATAACCTGCAATTGCTGAGCGCTTTGAGTAGTAAGAAAAGCTCAATATAAATGCAAAGAATTGTTATTATGGATGTGTTTTTGTGTCATGGGATAAGAGATGAATCCCCCTGGTGTAGGCTTTTTGCTGATGACATTGTGTTCTGTAGCACCAGAAGACAGGAAGTGGAGAGGAAAATGGAAGAATGGAGAAGAACTTTGGATAACTGAGGGTTGATGATAAATAGGAAGAAGACAGAATAAGTGAGGTTTAGTGATGATCATGATTCAGAAGTTATCCTGCAGGAAGGGCTACTGAAAAGTGTGGATAAATTTAAATATCTGGGATCGGTGGTATATCCCAAATGGAAAATTACATGGCGTACAGAGTGCATTGTGGATGAAACAATTGAAAGAAGGTATCAGGAGTATTGTGTGATCAAAGAATTAAGGGAAGGTTAAAGGTGAGGTTTTTAAGACAGTGGTAAGACCAGGAGTGATGAATGGAACTGAGCCATGGGCAGCAAAACAGAGCACAGGATAAGAAATGAAATGAGGCAGAAATGAGAATGGTGAGATGAATGTGTGGAGTTACAAAAAAGGACAGAATAAGAAATGAGACAATCAGACAGCAAAAGTGGGAGAGATGTCTGAGAAATTACAGGAAAGTAGGCTGGAGTGGTATTGACATGTGATGAGGAGAGACAGGGAATATATGGGCAAAAGAGTGATGGGAATGGAAATACAGGGGAAGAGAAAGCGAGGGATGCTGAAGTGGAGGTGGATGGATAAAGTAAAAGAAGATCTGAAGGAAAAGGGCTTTGACTGGAGAGAAGGTGCAGGACAGAGCTGTTTGGAGAAGGCTGATCAAGCACTTTCACCCCACATAGAAATAAGAAAAGATGAAGTGAACCCCTATAACCAGCCCATAGATTTGGTAGGAATATTTTACATGTACTTATTTGACTGACTCCTTCATCCAAGTTGACTTGCAACATTTAGGATACAGTTGGTTACATTTGTTCTTGGAATTTCCAAGTGGAGCCCAGGCAACGCAAGTGACTTGCTCATAGTCACCAAATGCCAGTACCAGGATTTGAACCCACCACCTCAGGGTTTGAGGTCCAGAGCCTTAACCAATACACCACACTTCTTGAATACTTTTTGGCTACATGACTCAACTTTATTACTCAGTGTATTGAATTGGGGTGGCGCAGTGGTAGCGCTGCTGTCTCGTAGTTAGGAGACCTGGGTTCGCTTCCCGGGTCCTCCCTGCGTAGAGTTTGCATGTTCTCCCCGTGTCTGCGTGGGTTTCCTCCTGGTGCTCCGGTTTCCTCCCACAGTCCAAAGACATGCAGGTTAGGTGCATTGGCAATCCTAAATTGTCCCTGGTGTGTGTGTGTGTGCCCTGTGGTGGGCTGACACTCTGCCGGGGTTTGTTCCTGCCTTGCACCCTGTGCTGGCTGGGATTGGCTCCACCAGACCCCCGTGACACCTGTATTAGGATATAGCGGGTTCGATAATGGATGGATGGATGTATTGAATTGTTAAATGAAAACTGGGATATGCTGAACAATTTGTGAACTCCTTTAGAAGAATATATTGTTAATAGTGGAGCTCATTTGAAAAATGTAATTTTTAAACGATAATGTCATTTAAGACAAAGTACAGAAATTGCATCTATTAATTATTTGAAGTGTTTTATTCCTTATCCACGGCACCATGAGTCAAGTGACTAAGATAAGTGACTATTCATACTGTCCTTTCAGAAATGATCTTCCTTGCACTGCATTTGTTAGAAATAAGTGTTTATTTCTCTCGGCTTTACTTCACTTACAGTAAACATTTACACTAGTCATGATATACTGTACATCAGAAATCAATTACTTGTTTTAATGATATTGTTTAAATAACAATATGTTTGCTTAACACTTTTCACTTAAGTAATATTTATGTATGAAATATGCATAAAAGCTTACTCTTTGTTCTTATAGCAAAAACATTTATTTCTAGAGTACATTCTCACACACAGGACGGGGCTCAAAGTGCTTTAGGGGATGTCAAAGAGAAAACAAACAAGAAAAGAAAAAACAAATTAGATTAGATGAGAATGGCAATGAACAACTAACAAAAATCAATCAATAAATAAACCCATACAAGCTTATATAACTTAGATATACAATTAATAGAATGCTAGAGCCCTTACATGAACTACTCAAAAATTTTTAAAGAACTCTTTGAGAACACATCATAACTCAAAGGGAAAAAAATCCTGCCGGCTCTCTCTACTGATATGGACTGGGTAATGAGTTCGGATGCCACATAGTTTGATGGAAATGAAAATGATCAGAAGGCTGAATTCAAAGACACCCCAAAAATCAAAGAGAAAAAATGATTCGGCAGGTAGGCGAGTCCATTTTGACGAAATGTCATTGCAGCAACTCCAAATCGTACTCAGTAGTTTGTATGGCCCTCCTTCCAGATCTGAACCAGGGCATCACTGAGCACCTGGACAGTCTGAGACATTGGATGGACCAAAACATAATGTCCCACCCAGAGGTGTTTTATTGGATTGAGGTGAGGCGAGTGAGCGTGGGTGCCAGTCAATGGTATCAACTCCTTCATCCTCCAGGAACTGCCTGCATACTCTCACCACATAAGGCCAGGCATTGTCGTGCACCAGGAGGAACCCAAGACCCACTGCACCAGCATAGCATCTGACAGTTGGTCCAAGGATTTCATCCTGATACTTAATGGCAGTCAAGGTGCCGTTGTCTAGCCATCTAGTCATTTGTTATTATGATTGTTCTTTTATATTATTCTTAGATGCACAGTCATTGGAGTTGAGCCATTTAGCCTTTCACTTCATATTGTTGGTTGTGATAGCGAGTTGCCGTACCCACCACACACTGAACCACCTGGATTGAGACCTGAGTGCACCACACTAGAACAGTGTGAGGTTTTTTACAGTGGCTGGAGTGCCAATCCTGCCACCAACCCCCAGGTTTTCCCCGTAGGTTGGAGGACCTGCTTGCAGGTCTGGATGCAAATTAACATCATACCCAGTACAAGCAGGGGCTAAGGGCCTTGCTCAAGGGCCCAACAGAGTAGAGTCACATCTGGCCTTTATGGGACCATCTGATTGCTGGCACAGCTCCCTTGCCTCTTTGCCACCACTCCACCCCATACTGCATGTTGTTCTGTATGTATAGTTTGTATGTGACTAACATAATTTGGCATGATTTGAATATGTATGGCTCTGTTGACATTACAGTCATAGTACTCCATTTGGGTTCCAGTCTTCTTCTTCTTTCGGCTGCTCCCATTAGGGGTTGCCACAACGGATCATCTTCTTCCATATTTTCTTGTCCTCTCCATCTTGCTCTGTTACACCCACCACCTTCATGTCCTCTCTCACCACACCTATAAACCTTCTCTTAGGCCTTCCTCTTTACCTTTTCCCTGGCAGCTCTATCCTTAGCATCCTTTTCCCAATATACCCAGCATCTCTCCTCTGCACATGTCCAAACCAACGCAACCTCACCTCTCTGACTTTGTCTCCCAACCATCCAACTTGAGTTGACCCTCTAATGTCCTCATTTCTAATCCTGTCCATCCTCGTCACACCCAATGCAAATCTGCATCTTTAACTCTGCCACCTCCAGCTCTGTCTCCTGCTTTCTGGTCAGTACCACCATCTCCAACCCATATAACATAGCTGGTCTCACTACCGTCCTGTAGACCTTCCCTTTAACTCTTGCTGATACCCGTCTGTCACAAATCACTCCTGACACTCTTCTCCATCCAATTCACCCTGCCTGCACTCTCTTCTTCACCTCTCGTTCAGAATCCCCATTACTCTGTATTGTTGATCCCAAGTATTTAAACTTATCCACCTTCACCAACTCTACTCCTTGCATCCTCACCATTCCACTGACCTCCCTATCATTCACACACATGTATACTGTCTTATCTCCACCTATCCAGGGTCTCCACAACCTGCTTCCTACTATCACTACAGATCACAATGTCATCAGCAAACATCATAGTCCCAGTATGGTAACAATTTCCTTGTTTTGGGTCCTCAGATTAAAAAAATTAAGAAATCTGCACTTCTAAAGGAAAATCTGGCACGACCCCCTCCACAAATTCATGCCAAAAATGTCACTGTTATGAACACATCAAAAATTGAAAACAGAGGGAGAAGAATAAAGCAAAGGCACAAATTGCAAATTGTTGTAAGGCCTCGAGAGGCCCCAAGAGCGACAACTAGATGATGACCAGCGAGTCGGCGGGCAGGACTTGCGACAAAGCTGACGTTCGCTGATGGCCGTACTCCCTTCTCTGTGGCATCATGAAGCCGTCACGTTAGTCAGGATGGAACAATTTAATTTTGAATTACGCCTCGGGTCGCAAGCCTTAAACGGAAATGTGCCCTCCGAGCGTCACTGCTTGCTTTCGGTAAATCTTCTTGCGTGTGTAACTAAATGTTTCAAAACAAATTAACGTTAAGCCAAAATGTGCAATCAGCGGTCTGACCTTTACGAACGAAGCCCCGCTACCTCCGCGATTCCCGGCGCAGCGTCACTTAGCTGATATTATTTGCATATTTTTAATAAGCCGGTTTGGTTTGGGGATTGTCGCTGTAGGGTGTGTGCGTTTGTGGCAGCCGTGTGTCTGCCAAGGGGCAGAGGCGAGCATGTAAAGACCCCGGAATGGGGCCAACTGCTTTCTGTTTTGTGGTTCATATCAATCCTTCTTGGGCGAATAATAATAATAATAATAATAATAATAGCTAGAGCTAGAAGAAGTGGCCGGGGAGAGGGAAGTCTGGGCATCTCTGCTCAAGCTGCTTCCCCCGCGACCCGACCTTGGATAAGCGGAAGAGGATGGATGGATAATAATAATAATAATAATAATAATAATAATAATAATAATAATAATAATATACTGGGAAACTGCGCCGCTATTCCTCACTCTCTCAAGGTGTTTTCTTTCGCTTTTTTCCCTGAAACTTGATAGAATAAATGTGCCGAATAAGCAGTTCAGACAGCAGCCGTGCAGCCCTGAGCCGCCTGTGCGTGGCTCTGTGTCACGAATGCCTTATTTATGTACGTGGCGGTGCCCGGTGAGACAAGCCAGCCTCCTGCACGCAGCCACGCTTAAGGGCCTAATCCTCGGCTTGGCTGTCAACTGGATGAAAAGTCTGAATGAGCGCCTTGCAGCGCTGGCAGCCGCCCCGTCACTCGCGTCGTTTTCAATTATCACTCTGTGTTAGGCAGGGCGGCGTTGGGGAGGCTCACAGCTCCTGGAGACTACATGATGGGTACAAACCCAATCGGGTGGGTGCCAGAGTGGAGACTCCCTGTGTCTGTGTAGGATTTTGTCCAGATTTTATTATTATTATTATTATTATTATTATTATTATTATTATTATAGTAGTTGTCGCTGTTATTGCACACAGTACAACGATATTAGTTTGTCTCCTCTAAGATGGTCCTATTCTAGAATGTTTGCTGCCCTACTCACTCTGAAAAATAAAGTTGCTAGAGAGTTCTTCAGAGCTATGCCATAGGGGAATCATTTTTGGTTCCCGAAAGAGAACCATCCACAAGAAGGTTCCAGAAAGAACCTTTATTTATTTAGATCTGTAACAGACTCCATAAATAAACAGATTAGAGCCAATTTATAAAATACCAATGGGTTTTAAAAGGACTCTTGCTGCATACAATCACACAGGTTCAAGTTCAAGTGTTCTTGATTTGTCAGTATCCTGCTAGTCTATCATATACATTACAGATTTCATATTTTTCCACATAGTCAGAACCTTTCCAAAGCCCAGAGAAACAAGTTTATATGCAAAGAACCCCCAGTAGAATGAAACGGTTCTTTATCTAGCGATGGTTCAATGAAGACCCACACAACCCAGTCAAGTGCCATTTTAGGACCTTTATTTTTAAGACTGTAGGCAAAACTGTAAGTTACGCCCCCAATAGCTGCACCCCCACCAGCTCAGCCAATCACGTACAGCAACCACCACCCTCTCCCCAGTCCCCACACCTTGTTCACTAGCGCCAGCCACCAAACATGTGACCCTTTCTATGATGTTTCATAAATGTTGACTCACTGCTGTTTGGACATAGTATTGCCTAAATAACACTGTGTTTGTAATCCGGTAGTTGAAAATGGATTATGACCTGATTTTTATATATTCACATTCATGTAGGCATTTTATATGTTTCTTTTATTGAATTTCATAATTCTTGCTAAATTATGTCAAAGAAAACTAGCAATTTAGTACAGATATTAGGTAAATAGATATGAGTTGTGTTCATAAGAATTACTTCTGGATGCTTTGAAATCACTTCATTTTTTGTCAGCTCCTCCTGACTCACCGGTACGAGAAAACCCCCACAATATGACATCCTGTTTGACTCATATTGATGGCTAGTTACAAAAGGCGTCAAGCTTTTTGGGGTTCCCCCCCTATTTCTGGCCCTCTAGACCTCCCAAAAAAGTTATTGTTAGGCCATATTTGGACCATATTTTGTGCAGAAATGTACACCCTTATGATAAAGTTTAAACCAAGAGGCATCTGAAACAAAAATTATCAAATGGACCTGAAATTCTACAGGATACATCGGCCAATCCCAGAGGTTTACCCCATAATGGGACACAAGGAGTCAAAGTTGCTGCTTTCCACAAAACTAGTAATATAGTATGGAGTGACGTTTTATGTCAGTTGCAGGTTGCTGATCACAAATATGATCATATTTTTGACATTTGATTCTTTACCGGTGGTCCTAGTCCTTAAAGAGCCACTCTCAGAAAATTAACTTCTGGGGGCTGTTAATGTGGAATGCATAACTTTTTAGGGTATTGACTTGTTAAGGCTCTGCTTCAGCATCGCACTTGACGCTCTTATGTGTGCTTCCTTAAGTGTCAGGTGATGCCCGTCTGTTCCTGACTCGTGGATGCCCACAGTGTCACCAGAGGAGCACCTGCTAGCAGTACTTCACCTGACACCACCCCAGTCTTGGAGCATCGACTCTTATGCTTGACTGCCTTCTTCTTCTTGGAACTATGTGTCCATGGGGGGCAGAGTGGATGATTTTCTGTCTTCTATTTCCAATTTATTTCATGCACTGAAACCCAGGAATAAGCTGAATAAGAGAAGTACAGCCGTCCAGGGACATCAAGAGCCACACCTGTGAGAAGCAGAGAAAGCCATGTTCTGCAGGGCCTGATTTATGGAACTATGAAGCCTTCCTGACAGCTTTATTGACTGAAAGCTTGCTTTAGTAGCATGCAGTGTCTTAACGCATCCTTTAATAATGTCTCCCTGGGCTTCAAAGGTCATCCTGTGCAGTGAGGAACATTTGTCTCAAAGTTATTTACATGTTTTGCTGAAATGTTATAGCTTTGCATAATCAGAGACAAAATATTGTATTCATTCATTCATTCATTTATTCATTCATCAATCAGTTAATTAATTGTGTGAACTTGTCCTGTTCATTTATTCAATAATTCCTTTGTTCATTCACTTAATATTTCATGATCTGGGTATTGTCTGCCAATAATTATTTAATTAATTTGATTCATTCATATTTTATTAATTAGATTGTTTATTTATTAGTTTCATTGTTTGCTTATTCACTCATTCATTCATTTGTTCATTAATTAAATAAATTTCATTGTTTACTATTAATTCATTTGTTTGCTCATTCATTCATTTTTCATTCAAATGTTCATTAATTAATTTAATTGAATTATAATGAATAATAATTCATTGATGCATTTGTCAGTTGATTGAATTTGTCTAATTCATTAATCAACAAACGATTCACTTAATACTTCATTCATTCATTATTCATCATTCAAGTGTTCATCATCATTCATCATTCAAGTAGTCTGCTGATAATTATTTAATGTATTTGATTATTCATTGATTCATTAATTTCTTTCATTAATTTGATAGTTTATTAATTAGTTTGATTGCTTGCTTATTCACTAGTTTATTTGTTTAATTAATTCATTTGTTCATTTATTTTTGTCATTCATTCATTCATTCACTACTTTATTCATATATTATTCACTCATTAATTAGTTCATCTCTTCAATGATTCATTTGTTTTTTCATTAACTCATTCACCCATTAGTTTGTCCATTTATTCTTTTGTTTAACTATTTGTTCTTTAATTTGTTTGTCTATTCATTCATTCATTTATTTGTCACTCATTAATATGTCTGTCTGTTCAGTAATTAATTCCAGACATCCATTCATCCATCAGTCCATCCATCCATTCATTTATTCAGTTATTCATTTGTCCTTTTGTTCATTCATTCATTTATTTTGCCTACTTGTTTATTCGATTACCAGGCCTGGGAGCCATAGTGCTTCCCAGTTCCTCAGCAAAAGGCTGTCCTCTGATGTTTCACTCTGATTTATCTAAGCCCCGCTTCCTTCGCTTCAGTGAAGAACTCAAGAGCATCGCACCCACAGTGTATTATCGTAGTATTTCCCTCTACTTACCCTTTACCTGTTTTCCCTCAAGGGTAAGTGTACTCGTCAAGTTCGTTATCGGGTTGGTCTACTGTTGTACTTTAAGATGAACACACTCATACATAGCTATACGCATACACACAGACCCTAACCACAACAGTGCCCCATGAATGACACACACACACATGCTGATTAACCTTTAGCACTTTAAACCACACAAGTACCATAGGAATAATACAGCCTGTCACTCAGCACTTGAAGAGGCTTACTTATTATCGGCACAAACAACATACAATGTTTTAATGATATCTCAGACCTAAATATTACTTTTGGTCTACAAGAATACATTTAGGTTTAGGTTAGGTTAAGTTTAGGTTAGGTTTCTTTATTTAGTCATGTTTACACAGGAAAACATGAAATTTGCCTTCTCAGTTGCATCTAATAACAGGTAACAGACAGAATGAAATAAAACAGACAAATAGAAATAAGAAAGGTTAAGGTAAGGCAGGTAGATAAAACATATTTATACCAAAAAAAAAGGTAACAGTATATATATCAAAACCTTAAACATTATCTCCGATATTTCTTATTGAAAAGTCGTATGGCACTAGGAAGAAAGGAGTTTCTGGAGCGATTTGTGTGAGTTTTCAAAGCGACTATCCTTCCTGATTTACTGAAGTTTAGTTCTACATGTAATGGATGTCTGTCATCAGTTGAGATGATTTCCAGTTTCTTTAGCATTGCCCTCTGACACACACTAGTCAAATCATCTACATCAGCCCCAATAACTTTAGCTGCATACTTCGTAATCTGCTGGAGCTTTTTTGAGTTTTGGTTTGTCAGACTATTTAACCAGGCAATGAAACTGAAAGTGATCACGGACTGGATCATACTGCGATAGAAGGACAACATGAGGTCCTTGTCTACTTTAAATAGTTTGAGTTTATGGAGGAGAAATAAGCGCTGGTTGCATTTAGAAAATAATTTTTTTGTATTTGTATTCTAGTTAAGATTGATTAGTAAACATGCAAAGACTCAGCACTCTTGACTATAGGCCATTTATCAGCCAAGAATACCTTAGTTTACGTACTGTTCCCGACTACTGAGTGGAGCTCTCACTCTCAGCCTTAATAAACCTCGCAGTACAGAGGTAATGGCAAATCGCCGGCTGCACTAGGTGCTCAAAGAAATCTAACTTATTATTTCAATCACTCTATAGACATTAAGACAAAGCATAGAAAGTTAAAAGCAGCATGGTATTTATTACAAGAATAATAATACCAGTGGAACAAAGAATACAGTAATAGAAAATAGGTACTGACAGGAAAGTCTGAATATACAGTATATAGTCTTTAGAAAAAGCTTACAAAAAAGGATGAATGTCCCAGGGCGGCGTTTGATTTAGCAATCGATGTTCATGATGCTTTTCTGACGACCAGTGACATCTTCATCCATTCTTCTTCCTCCCTCCTTTCTTACTTCCTTAAGTCCCTACTTCCCTACTCACTCCTCAGATGAGGCATATTTATTCTAAAATTGTACCAGGGGGTTTTGCAAGATATGATTAATAGATATTCTGATTGGCTGGCTGTCAATATGAAGAATTAATTCACTGTCCGTTTTCCCAAACAATAAAACCTTTTATGTTTTCTGAGGTGTCGGCAGATCTTCCTTTCCCAGGCTGTAAAATAATTAGAGGCATGGCTCAGTCTTCCTTTCCCTGGTTATAAAGTAATTGAGCCACCAGCATGTCTTCCTTTCTATGTTGGAACAACTGTTTTAAAAGGGAGGTGTAAGGGAAGAAAACCTGGTTTGATTTGTCCTGAATGTAGTTCATCTGTTGTCTTGTCTTGAACAAAATATAATAGAAAATTAAACCAAAATGTACAGATTTTATACCCCCCAACACATAGATATTAGCTTGATTTACTCTTTCCTCAGACACTCCAGTTCTCCTTCAGCCTCAGCAACATGAGTTACAGATCACGTGTGAAGTAAAATGGCATCACAAAGTCATTGTCTCTGCTTGTTCCTGAAGTGCAATGCACACAAGCAGCCCACCAGCCTAAGCTCAGATGATCACACAGGCATCTTGAAGCAGGACCAGGTAGGATGTTTCCAGAAAAGCACCTGTTTTTATAAGAAAGTCTGACATTTCTTAGATTTTCTGGCAAGTCACTGACTCCTTAAGGACGTGACTAAGAAACCCAGTTGTCCTTCTGCATTAAACTGCATTTAATGTGTCTATCCGATGGACAAACACAGCCAGTAGGTATGCAGTGGAACCTGAACCATCTGGGAATGGAACTAGAGAATGGTGGACGAATGTCCCATGAAATTATGTATATTTTTCTCTACTTTCCATTATGTCAGTTTTTCAAGTAGCATTCACTTAAAGCCAAAAAAAAGGAAAGGGTTATTCCCTGAATATTTCTGCAATGCATCTGAAAAATGAGTCTGAAACTAATGGCAGACTTGTCAAGGGATGTTCAGCTGGTTAAAGGGAGTCCCTGTCCTATCAGCGGCTTGAGAGAGTGACACCTGTATTGGCAGATGACCAATCCCTGTGCACACCAGAGCCAACAGGGGGGCTGTATCTTCTGGCATGGTGATTGGTACCCCTAAAGGCAGTCTTCACAGGACTCCAGAGTGAGATTAAGCTCATGGACAGATGTCATGAGGCTAGTCCTCAAGGTCAAAATACCTGGACCCTGTCACTCAGAAGGCAGCACACAAGACTGGAGCTGCCAGGAGGGCTTGTCTATTAAAGGCAAAAAGGAAATAAGGGCACAAGAATCTAAGGAGCCACCAGAAGGTACTTCAGTCTGTGCCCAAAGCCATGATTGTATGTCGTGGCTGCACACAGCAACCAGATGGAAAGTTCGCATAGACACATGGAGAACAAACAAACCCACACAGGCAGCAACCACGAACTTGAGATCCTGAAGATGTGAGACAGCCCCATCAACCACAGTGCCACTGTGATGGACTAGCATTCCCTCCCTTAATGGTCTATGAATTGAAACAAGACCCTGGTTCAACTTGACCCATTAGACTCGAAGAGGTAAAGCTGGCCTTCTTTACCTTAACAAATTCTTCTGGACCTTCCTGGAGGAGTTCCTAGACATAATCCATCCAACTCTCAAAGACAAAGTACAGGGTGAGTCAAATTTATGTTAACATTTGAATGGCGGAAACAATTTATTCACAAAACATACTTCATATGTGCAAGATGATTTACAGGAATGTCTCAACCTGTTCGCCATCATGTTCAACACACAAAAACCAATGAGCAACAGTATCACTTAAAGACCGGACACACATTTCGTGGGGAATAGATGATACCACAGTCCATATTCTGTCCTTCAGGTCATTGATATCACAAACTTTACTGCTATACACATGCTCCTTCACCGTACCCCATAACCAGAAATTACAGGGTATCAAATCAGGGGCGTGTGGAGGCCATAGCAATGGTCCACCACAACCTATCCATTGAGGAGTGGTCGAGATAAAAATAATCCGTTAGTGTTAACATAATTTTGGCTCACCCTGTATTATGACGAATTAAACACACTCGGGAGCTGTTTGTCCAGAGGAGTCTTCCAAATGTCGACTGGCTTTTTATTTGGTATGCCGCGATATTAACGGTGCCCTACTGCAGCTCATTGTCTGGGTCACGGGGACACCTCCAGAATAATAAAGACAATTCACCTTCATCCTGTCTACCTCTTGCTTGCCCTTTAACTGTTCACTCCCTTCTCCACCTGATGCTGCCTTTCTCTCGCTCCTACAACAACTACCACTGTCCTTTTTCTGCACATACTCATAATTAACCCTGATCCCTGTGACTCGGACCTTGCCCCAAGCCCTTACAAAGTATGTTCCCCCAAGACTCCACCTCAACACTGCTTCCATTCCCTTCAGCCCATGCAGTGGCAAGACACGTCACAGTATCAAAGGTGTCCCATGCTGCCCTGGCTGTGCCCCTAATTCTGCCAGCAGTGGGCACTTTGCTGTCCCAGTGTCTCCAAGCCCTGCAGACTGAATGACTATAGGCCTGTAGCCCTGACCTCCATATCACTGACATGCTATGGTGAAAGGCGTCTTAATGACACAGACTGGCCCATTCAAGATAGCCATCAGCTTGCTTATCGTTAACACAGGAGCATAGAAGATGCGCTGCCGGTTATCGTGTGTGATATCTGCTGTCTTCCCGATAAGCCAAAGTCAGAGTGCTGTTTGTCAATTTCTCCCCAGCGTTCAATGCTCTCCAGCCTTGCATATTGATTGAGAACTTTAACAGTCTTGAATGTTAACTCATCAATTTTATTATGGACTCAAGACCTCCTTTTAAGTTGCTCATCGAGAGTCGGAATACGACATATTTTAAAGGCCATTCATTCAAACATGGTGGCTCTTCAAGGTTGTGCAATGTCTCCTTTACTATTGACACCATGTGCCGATGACCACAGACCATGTACTGACTGACCATTGTCCTGTTATCAAAAATGCTGAGGGCACATTTCTGGGGAAGATAGAAGTACACTGCTCAGTGAGTTGGTGCCCAAATAACCATCTCTCTCTCTCTCTCTGAATGTTCTTGCAGGTATGTAGACAACCTGGAAACAACTTACATTAACTGTGAACAATTAGATGGTACAACACCTCATTTAGGGGCAGTGATTTAAACAGAAAAGAGCAAGGGTGGTCTCATCAAAATTGTATGACCAATGGCATGTCTGTGGTTACGACATAGCTGTGCCACATGACGAGGGAACAGTGCAAGAAGAGCTGTGGTGAGTTTCCGGTGGCTCTTTGTTATATTGTGTGGCCACAACTGTGGAAAAATGTGACTTTTTAAACTACCGTATATACTCACGTATAAGTCGGGTCTTGAAACCTGAAAAATCGATCATAAAATCAGACCCTGACTTATATGCCTGTTCCAAAATGTGAAACTTAAATTCTTTTTTTACATCTTCTTGCCTCCTCCAATCTCACACCAGTTTTTCAGATGCATTGAATTTTTTTGCAACAGCACAGTTACCAATTTTTTTCACTACTTCAATGGCTTTTAATTTAAAGCCAGCTTCATATTTTCTTCTGATCGAACGCTCCATCGTGGTGTGGACGCTAGAGGCGCTGTTGCCCCGTGAAACCCACCAGACAGATGTCCAGGACACACATTTAAAAGCACCAAGAATAATTTCTTTAATATTCTTAAATAAAGTGCACAAAGCACCGCACACTCCACAATTCCCAAATCAATAATCAATAATACAATAAACAATCCTCCACTCCCAGCAGCTTAGTCACCCAGCCTCCCAACTCCAGCTCTCCTTGCTGGGTTTTGACCAGTCCTTTAAATAGTCCATGGCCCGGAAGTATTCCTTCTCCGGGTCAAACTCCACATCATCCTTCAAGTAGCCCGGAAGTACTGCGGGCTTCCACCCTCGTGCCTGCGAAGTACCTCCGGGTCGAAATAACAGTAGGAGTCCTCAGGTTCCTTGTTAGCTCCCCTGGTGGCACCCAACAGGGCTGAGGAAATGGACTCCATGTCCCATGATGCCCTGAGGGAATCTGGGGAACCATTTCCGTCCAGGGGAGCTGCCACCTAGCGTCCCGGGGGATGCAGTGCCCTTAAAAGCCTGCTCTTCCTCCTTTTTTTCTGTTCAGGGACGTCCCAGCCAGACTGAAATGCCGGCCGTCCATCACAGTAGATAAGGGATGCTCTTACGATAAAGGTGTGTGAGGGTGTGAAATACAAAAAACACAAAACTGTGCAAACGTTGCTTTGGAATAGTTTAGGTATTACTGTGTGGTCATGTAGACACAATAGAGAGAAACAAAGGCTGTGTGCCCCGTGGTTACTCTCTCAGGTGGGCATTAGCATATCATAATCTCTTGGACCAATACCATGAGTTTTCTGCATTCAACTTATACGACCGACATTATAAAATACCAGAAGTCATACAGTATAATCAAGTCCCAACTTATCTGTGAGAGAACTTATCCGCGAGTATTTACGGTACATCATTTTAAAATAGACACAACTTGTTGTTGGGCTTTACAACAACAACATCTATATATATATATAGCACGTTTCCATGCAGACAATGTAGCTCACAGTGCTTTACAAAATGAAATAAAAGAAAGTTAATATAAAACATAAAAAACAAGATTAGGCAATAATGTTACACAGCAGTGGTTCTCAAGCTGTGGGCGCTGCAACTGACCTGCAGGGGCACTGCAAAATATTCCAATATCAGACATCTTTTGCAACCATAACAAATCCAAAAATAATTAGAAATATATAGAGATAATAATACCATCCATATAATAACAGTATCCAACCCTTTTTCTAAGTGTTTCTCGGGTGCTATGGTCGGTTTATTCATAATAAATTGATGCACCACTGACAAGACCAAACAGTATCGTTTTGAGAACAGACCCCAAATGAACTCATCCAGACATCAGGCAACAGGAGTAGATGCGTATGAATCACGTGACTATAATAGGCTTGTTTCATTTGTGATGCATGAACTAGTCAGGGCCAATCAATGTGCATAAATGAAGTCACATGGTCGAAATTTGTGTTTTCTGATTCACCTCAGAGAAGAACTGATTAAAAGCTATCCTAAACATTTGTGATAATTCGCACCCCCTACTGGTGACCCCCTACAATAAATGCATTGTAAAATATGATGACAAATAAATAACACAATTTTTTATAATTAAAGTTTCATAAAATAGATGTTTTGTTCCTTGTTATGTATTGTCACACACGCGCGCATAGGGAGCCGCAGAATGACCCAGGAAGTAGCGCAAAGTCTACAGCCAAAAGGGAATGGCGGGCAACTAACCTCTCTCTCTCTCTTTTCCCAGAAGGAAGGAAACGATGACACCCTGAGTCTTCTAACGTCTTGCCACTTCCGCATTCTCCTTCCCCCTGATGACGTCAGGACTCCCAGCGTCCATTGCGACTCCCTACCCAGCATTCCTCTGATTAATTCCGGTCCCCCCTATAATTTTTCCCCATCCCGCCATACTGTTGTTCGGTTGTTAATCTGTGAATGATTCTCTGGACTGTAATTGAATATTGTGCAAACTGTACAGTATATGGGGCCGGAAACCCCAAACCTTTCTGCGTATTTTTGTCTTTATTTTACAGTATTTGTTTCTTTGTTTGCTTATTTCAATGATATTCACGCAACATGAAATAGGGCTTGAAATGAAAACTGTCACTCTCACCCATCAAAGCTGATAGGGCGGGCTCTAGAGAGTACTGTGTTTTAATCGGTGAACTGTTGGTAGAGTTGGCACAAACCTTCAGTCATCCAGGGCCACATTTACAGCAGACTCCTGTTGATGAATTCAGAGGGTCTTGAATTAAATTGGCTGCCACCTGTAGAGGAACTCCCAGAAACTTTTTGGTACACTCATGCCTGCCAACAGTGACAACTTTGAGCAGGCACTTCACTGACCATATTTATTTCAAGGTGGATTTCATATTGCATGCAGAGGCATTGAAATAAATACATGAAGAAATAAATTACATGCTGCAGAAAACATTTCAATATACATCTAATTATATATGCTGATGAATAATTTTGTTATTATGACTGGTTGAAGTGGAACCAAATTATTGGCGGTACATTGTTCATGGCGATACAGTAGTTTTCGATTGAAAAGCCGGGGTAGTGGGTCTTCTATTACATTTTGTCCACCATGAAATTCCAAGTGCTGTGATACACTGGTATGCTACGAAGAGGTGCATGTAGGTCCCCCATAAAACTTTGAACACTACAATGCAGTAACATTCGATTGACGAGCAGGAGGTAGATATCTCATGAAAATTCAAGTGTTGTAATACAATGGTACACTACAAAGAGGTGTTGGTACTGTAGGTGGATCCACGATGAAACTTCGAGCACCATGATACAATAACATTTGATTGAAGATTGAGGGGTTTGTCCTTCATGAAAAGTTCAATACAAAGAGTGCGCTGGACTCAACACACTCCAAAAAGGTTTGGGGCAGCCACCTGTATAATATTCCTGGCTGCAAAAGGTTTTCGAATATCACAGAGATGTTCACAATACTGAGTCCAAAATAGAACTGCTTAACAGAGGAAGGGAGTGTGGTTTTATAGGGAGGTTTGCGGTCTGTGGAGACAACATAAGAGGGTTAAAGGCACCCCATCACCCCCTGGCTGGACATAGATTTCCCTTCTTTCGGTCCCTGTGGCTGGCTCCCATGCACACGTGTGTGACAGTGGGTCCCTCATGAAACTTTCAGCACCACAATATAGTAATATTCAATTGAAGATTCCGGGTGGTAGGTCCCTCATGAAAATACAAGCGCACCAATACATTGGTACACCACAAAGAGGTGCCAGTACTCTAGCTGTGTTCCTCTTGAAACTTCAAGCGCTGTCATACACTGGTATGTTATGAAGAGGTGCCAGTACTTCAGGTGGGTCCCACGTGAAACTTTAGGCACGGTAATACAATAACATTCAATTGATGAGCAGGGGGGTTAGGTTCCCCATGAAAATGCAGGCACTGCAATACACTGATTCGTTATGAAGAGGTGCTGGCATTCTAAATACGTTTCCCATGAAAATGTGGGCATCGTGATTCACTGGTATTCTAAGAAGAGGTGCTGCTACTCCAGGTGGGTTTCCTATGAAAGTTAGAAGACCACAATACACAAATATGCTGAGAAGAGGTGCTCTGTACTCCAGGTGGGTCCACCATGAAAATTTTAGCATGGCAATACAATGAAATTTGAATGAAGAGCTGGGGTTAGATCCCCCATGAAAATTCAAGCGCTGTGATACACTGCTGCACTAAGAAGAAGTGCCAGCACTTCAGGTAGGTCCCCTGTGAAACTTTGAATGTGGCAATACAATAATTTTCGATACATTGGCATGCTATGAAGAAGTGCTAGTATTCTATACAATCATATTTGATTAAATTGTGGGGTGGTTTCCCCTGTGAAGCGTTAAGCAGCATGGGTATAGTTCACAGGTACTCAATGGCATGCTCAGAAAAGGTGCTGGCACTCGAGGGAGAAATTGGGCTGGTACTACATGCCAGGGAGTATTGACCAATTTAAAACACTGATAGTTATTTATTTATTTATTTTCACATTTCACAATGCCTTTACTTATTCACGCATTTATTTATTTGATTTTGCTCGAAATATTTCTCCATGCAATCTTTCCATCTACATGTTCATTACAACGTACAGGCCGCAACACTGAATCAAATGTAATTGTTGACATCCATTTTGAAACATTCCTGTTAATGTTACCTTAACAAATTCAATCCATATTGGAAGCCATCAAGATGTGGCTTCGCTTGTGTTTTCAGCCAAAAGTTAACAGTTCAGGAACTCAAGAAAACTGAGGGCAAGTTTTTGGAAAGAACCCCTGTAAGGTGTGGCATTTTCAAGAACGGATTTTGCCACTATTCCATCCCAGTTGTCCCCAAGCATGGGGCCAGTGATGAATGTCCCCATGAGACTACTCCCTGAATGGCTGTGATGTTTGAATGAATGGCGAAATGTTCATCCTTTTAAGTTGTGGGATACGAGACAGGAATATTTGTTAAATTTACAGTGCTTTGCAAAAGCATTCAGACCCTTGACCAATTCTCTTATTTTACTGAATACCAAATCCTACACTGAAATTTTATTATCTGATGGTTTTATCTATGAGCACTAAAACTCTAAAATTAATTTTTTAATGAGACATTGTTTAATTTTTGGAAACAAATATCTTATGAATGTGCAGAATCCACAGCACAGCAGTAAATTCAATCATATTTTATTGCCCCTGTTCGTATTGCAGCCAAAGAGTGCAGTATATTTTTTCAATATGTGACAAGCTGCATATTTTCTACACACGCGCATGTGAAAGAGGCCCGTTGTAATTAATGTAGATGTGAGACAGCACACATACTGCCAGCTTTAGCCCGCTTTTTCAGCAGAATTCCGCACAGCCCATCCCCTCACCACTGCCTAAAAAGAGCCCGTTCCTTTGTGCCGGTTTCAGGCTGAGTACATATAGTATTCACCCCGGGCACCATGGATGGGAGCTGAAAAACAAAAGTTGGAAACTAACTATTGTCTCAGCACTATACTTAAGCCCTTTATAAAAGCTTCAAGAAATCCTTCACCTGCAGTGTTATGGGGCCCTGACCCCTTGGGTTCAACATACGACAAGCATGGACATAAAATGTGAAATGATTAATAATTAAAGAATAATACAATGCAAAAAGACATAAGAAATTCTAGTTACAAATAAAACAAAATAAATGAATAATAAGAAAAACTAGTGCCTAGGAGGAAGCTCTGTCCAAGCCATAACAGTAAACTTGGTGACCCTCGAGCCTCACGAATGAAGCCAAGGAAGCTTTTCCAGTGCAGCTCGAGTATATGGTTTGAATTTTCCTTTTGGCAATGCTTCCCATTCACCATCCAGACGACTGCGAGGGAGTCTAACCGACGTGTCAGCTCAGATCACCATTGATTTATGAGACTATCGGCAAAATGCTAATAAGGCCAGTGGATGGCGGCTCTCTGTCAATAAAGGCAATTTGGAGGTTGTGCTTCAGTGAAAATGGATTGAAACCAGCAATATGCAGCCCCTCATTTTGATCTTCTCCTGGACCTGTCAGATTTCAGCTGAGTTTGCATCCAGAAAAGTGAGAAAGCTGAACAATGTGCTTCTGCCTCTACACTTTTTCCATGTCGGAAATGGCAACACTGTGTTAGAGAGGAGTACTTGAATAACACATCTTTCATGGACATCTTTATGATTTTTGTTGAAAGTCTCAGTCTTGTTCAAGCAGGGTGTTTTATGTAAGACTGTGCCAGGGACTGACTATGCAGACACGGTAGCCAATCTTTGCTGCCTGCTACCTGCCACCTTCGTCACTCTTACATGAAGATCTCATCATTCACAATAAACAGGTGATCTCAAACAGGTGGCGCAGTGGTAGTGCTGCCCTTTTGCAGTAAGGAGACTGTGAAAAATTGTAGGTTCAGTTCCTCCCTGTGTGGATAGCGCTTTGAGTACTGAGAAAAGTGCTATATAAATGTAATGAATTATTATTATTAAACACTCTGGTGGCAGACCTGCCATTGACTAGAGCTCTGCCCACCCTGTTCATTTTTACTTGCGTATTGCACTTGGCCCTGCCTATCGGTGTCTGTGGCTCTGTAATAGTAATCAGGTGGTGGTCACTTGATGGAGCTGGGCAGAGACACTTGACTCAGCATTCTCTCTGGTGCATTCTGACCAGATGAGCCCAAACAAGAAGGATCATGCAAAGCGCAATTCTTTAGCATCAGCATTCATGCAGGAAAAGCCAAGTTAATGAACTGCTGTACAGAATATAGGCCATCCTGTAAAGTGTGAGCCATGAATGGAAGATCTGGATAAACTGACATGAGCCAAGTATATTGGCTCCCTGTAAGAACATGTTATAAGTTCAAATGGGTCAGCACCTACATATATGGAGACACTTATGGGGTCCTGTGCCCCTTCTTGCAAATTTAAGTCTGTTAATCAACAGCATCTCTATATGGCGTGAAATCTCAATCCAGATGCTTTTCATGTGTAGGTCCTAAGTGGTGAAACAAGCCATCCTGCATTTGAACTTCTGATTTCTTCAATGTGTTTAAGAAGGACTCGTTCAGCCATGTTCTGTCTAACTGATATTAGCTGTTAGGTTTTTATAACTAAGTAATTGTAACTTGCTTGTAATTTGTTCTGATCTTTTCAATTGTGATGAACAATGTTGTAACCTTGTCAGGTCACATTTGTTCATATACTGATGTTTACAAGTTGCTTTGGATAAAAGTGACTGCTATGCAAATAAATACAAATATATTGTAAATGTAAAGAGACAAAACAGATAATGTTTTTTTACTCCAAATATTTGATAAAGAGAACAGTCTAAAAACATATGGCAGGCAAAGGGCACAAAACAGCAAAACAACAGCTCAGGCTAATGTGTTATGACTTTGCCGGGCTCATAAAATTCAAAAGAAGGCTTCACCTTCAAAACTAGTTCACACTTTTGATAATAAGGCTTTGACTCTCAAGAATTTAAGAAGGACGGAAACTTTTCAGCCTGCAAACCAAAAACAAAACAAAACAAACTTATAATTCTTCAAAAAAGGGAGAGGAAAACCATAAAAACCCATGGCCCAAAATAACAAAACAGAAAAAGAACCAGAGTTTCATAATAATCATAACATTCATTAGAAAGATGATTATTCTAAGTCCAAGCAAAAATATATACAAAATATGACTTCACTGAGCCAACCCAAAAATGAACAAGAGCCAAAACAAAATTTGAAACCAAATTGAAAATCTGACATTCCAAAGCCTTATATTACAAGCTGAAAACTTATGCGTAAAAAGAAAATATAAGGATATAAATGTTTCAGCAACATAATTATGACAACTCAGGTGTTATAGAGAGGCTTCTTATATGTAGGATGCTCAAAAGGTAAAGAATGGCAGACCACAAGAACAGATAAAGAGGATCAGGAGATTGTCAAGATCCTCATTATTTGTTAGTTTATAATGGGAATGCTAGTGGTCCCTTTTTGGTTTTCTTGTATACTCAGAGGTTTTCTACCCCAAGTATTCTGGGGTTTACATTTGGTTTTCACTTGTTGGTTTTGTATTGGTTAGATTTCTTTATTTGTTCCATTTCTGCCACCAAGGAATTCATTTTGGGGAGGGATGAGGAAGTACATCAATCATAATTTTGCCTAAGATCAATTGTCACAAAATACGTTGGTTCATTAGAATCACGTCTATGGACAATGTTGTTGACAGTAGTGGACGTGAACGAGTATCCGACTCCTTCTTTACACCTAACACTTGGCCTACACAATTTTCAACTTCACAAGTCATTTGAAAACATTCCACCATGGCATATCATTGTCTCAACATTGTGCAGAACGCCTGCTATGGATTTTGGCCCCCTGGTATGCCGTGAGCCCATAAAAAACTGAATCACTGCTCACAGCTCTTCTTTGATGCCAACGTAGACTGAAACAGTAGTGCCAGTCAACCCATTAGGTGACATAAGTAGCTGTCTAGGGTGCCATCTTCTGTAGGGGAGGGGTGCCAATTTAGCCAGCCAATTCTGCTTTGTCTCATACGGTGCGCGGGCATGATCGACATGCTCCTCGCACCCTTAAGAATGTGCGACTTTTGAGGTGCTGGCACCGAATAGCTACACAATATGGGGAAATGGGAACAACAACATTTATTTCTATAGCACATTTTCATACAAATGGTGTAGCTCAAAGTGCTTTACATGATGAAGAAAGAGAAAAAGACAAAATAAATAAGAAAATAGAACAAGGGAGCACTCATCAACATAGAATAAAAGTAAGGTCCGCTGCTGTTAGGTTAGTTTAGTGCGCCCCATGCCAGCCACCAGAAGAGGCGACAAGTGGACTAGGACTCCTCGAGGAGTGTTCCACAACAGAAAAGCAAGCACCATCATGTGCTAAATACTGCAAACAGCAACAACATTTACGTCTAGAGCACATTTTAAAACACTGGATACAGCTCAAAGTGTTTTACAAGATGTCAAAGAAATACTTACAAACAAAGGAAAACAAATTAAAATTAGATAAGAATAATAATGAATGAATAACATACAAGAATTAAATAATATACACAAACATACTTCTCTAGCGCCTTCAACACAATCCAACCTCTGCTCCTTAGGGACAAGCTGACAGAGATGGGATTAGATTCATACCTAGTGGCATGGATCGTGGACTATCTTAAAGACAGACCTCAGTATGTGCGTCTTGGGAACTGCACGTCTGACATTGTGGTCAGCAACACAGGAGCGCCACAAGGGACTGTACTTTCTCCGGTCCTGTTCAGCCTATATACATCAGACTTCCAATACAACTCGGAGTCCTGCCATGTGCAAAAGTTCGCTGATGACACTGCTATCGTGGGCTGTATCAGGAATGGGCTGGAGGAGGAGTATAGGGACCTAATCAATGACTTTGTTAAATGGTCCGACTCAAACCACCTACACCTGAACACCAGCAAAACCAAGGAGCTGGTGGTGGATTTTAGGAGGCCCAGACCCCTCATAGACCCAGTGATCATCAAAGGTGACTGTGTGCAGATGGTGCAGACCTATAAATATCTGGGAGTGCAGCTGGATGATAAATTAGACTGGACTGCCAATACTGATGCGCTGTGCAAGAAAGGACAAAGCCGGTTATACTTCCTTAGAAGGCTGGCTTCCTTCAACATCTGCAATAAGATGCTGCAGATGTTCTATCAAACAGTTGTGGCGAGCGCCCTCTTCTACGCAGTGGTGTGCTGGGGAGGCAGCATTAAGAGGAAAGACGCCTCACGCCTGGACAAACTGGTGAGGAAGGCAGGCTCTATTGTTGGCATGGAGCTGGACAGTTTAACATCTGTGGCAGAGCGAAGGGCGCTCAGCAGGCTCCTATCAATTATGGAGAATCCACTGCATCCACTAAATAATGTCATCTCCAGACAGAAGAGCAGCTTCAGCGACAGACTGCTGTCACTGTCCTGCTCCACAGACAGATTGAGGAGATCGTTCCTCCCCCAAACTATGCGACTCTTTAATTCCACCCGGGGGGGTAAACGTTAACATTTAACATTATACATAGTTATTGTCTGTTTTTTTCACCTGTATTATTATCATTCTTTAATTTAATATTATTTATTGTATCAGTATGCTGCTGCTGAAGAATGTGAATTTCCCATCGGGATTAATAAAGTATCTATCTATCTATCTATCTATCTATCTATCTATCTATCTATCTATCTATCTATCTATCTATCTATCTATCTATCTATCTATCTATCTATCTATCTATCTATCTATCTATCTATCTATCTATCTATCTAGATATGTAATTAATAGAGAAGTAGAGTTCTTGTATATAGAATTGGTTTTTAAGTCTCTAAAAATGAGTCCGATAATAAGATCAGAGAAAAAAAAAAAATTCCAGATAATGTAAAATAAAAGCTGGTGGACAAAAGACCAACTAGCCCTCACTGGGCATTCTGTTTAAGATAAATGTTCTAAAGTATTGTAAGTAACTTAAGCATCTTTATTCATTTATTTTTTAGGCTTGGTCTCAAGGGATTCAACATAGTGGGTCTCATGGAAAGCTGTGGTATCTTCTTTCATTCAAACATCACAGGCAGTTAACAGGACTTTGATCAGGTGGTAGTGGTGGTGAAAGTGTGATAAGTGGTCAGTGGAATAGAGCAGACCTTAAATAAATAATTGTGCCCAAGAATGTGCAGGCCTGGAATCTGGTACAGTTGTGAGCCTGACAGTGATGCCCTGGAGATAACTGCGGAGCTTAGCTGATCACACACTTCATGTGCAAAACTGGGTGGATTAGTCAGGTGTCGCGTTTGTGCCACGGAGCAGCTGGAAAGTCACATCAGCACCTAATCAGGCCAGAATAAGAGGAGCCTGCACAGGCCAATGGAGGAAAAGGAAAGAAAACGAGAGTCACAGATAGAGAGGGAGCAAAAAAGAGACGAGGTTGAAAGAAAGCACAACAGGGAATCGTAAGCCAAAGTGAAAGGGGATGGAGACGGGAAGAGCCTCAAGATGAGTGTGGGGCGGATGCTCAAGGGGTTTGAAGAGGGTCTTCGTGGCTGAGTACTGTACTTCTGGTAGCTGGACACCTGATCTTTGCTGCAGGCTACCACTTAAGTCTAGGGAGAGGCAGTGAGAGACAGAAGGAGTGAGGCAAAACTGCACGGACCTGAGTCTGGATTAGAGGGGTGACTGTGCCTGTCAGTGGGTCATCTCCTCATGCTGATGGATCCACAGGGATGAGTGTTTCAAGAAGGAGGCACAAGGGCCTGCTCATTTTAAAAGAGTTTTTACCAGCCGTGGATCTTAACTTCATTTTAACTGAACTTAAAAATTGTTGATATTTTAACTTCCTTGGATTTGCTTTGGTTTTATTGATTATTTATTTGTTTATAGATTTGCTGCACTGCACTTTTTGAAGACTTTTTTTGATGGTTTTAAATAAAAGCACTTGAACACTTTTGCATCTACCCCTTGCTGCATGTGTGGCCTCATTTGCCTGGCTCATCTCGGTCTATGACTATCAACAGTTTCGAGTCGAAGAGAATCCTGAATGCAACAGGGAGCATAGAGCCGACCCAGACCATTACAGCAATGTGCCGCCGCAGAAGAACCTGTAAAGAAAACAGAGAAAAATAGAGATTATTAATGATTGCAACTTCATTGAAGAATATGATCATTCTATGCATATACAGTATAGTTAATTAAGAGTAGAACTAAGGAACAGTTAGTTAGTGGATTATTAGGATTTTTTTTTCTTAGCCTGGTGTATCTCTATTGATAAAGTATTCCAGATTTTTGGTACATAACAGCAAAGGGCTGCTTCACCATTTCTTTTATGCTTAACTCTTGGAATAATAAGCAGACCACCGTTAGAAGATCTGAGGTTATGAGCTGGAATGTAGAGGGGCAGACACTCCAAAATATATGAAGAAGCAAGATTACCATATATACTTACATACAGTATAAGTCGGGTCTTGAAACCCGAAAAATCGATCCTAAAATTAGACCCCGACTTATACGCCCGTTCAAAAATGCGACACTTAATTTTTTTTTAAATCTTCTTGCCTCCTCCAATCTCGCTTCAGTTTCTGAGACGTATTGAATTTTGTTGCAGCAGCGCAGTTACCAATTTCTTTCACCACTTCAACGACTTTCAATTGAAAACCAGCTTCATATTTTCTTCTTATCAAACGCTCCATCGTAGATGAGGGATGCTCTTACGATAAAGGTGTAAGAGGGTGTGAGATATACAAAACAGTGCAAACGTCGCATTCGGAATAGTTTAGGCGTTACCGTGTGGTCACGTAGGCACAATGCATAGAAAAAAAGGCTATGTGCTCCGTGGTTACTCTATCAGGTGGGTGTTAGCATATCATAATCTCTTGGACCAATAGAGTTTTCCGCATTCAACTTATACAACTGACATTATAAAATACTGGAAATTATACGGTAAAATCAAGCCTCAGATTATCTGTGGGAGAACTTAAACGTGAGTATATATGGTATTTAGGGCTTTATACACCATTTATAGTATTTTAAAGTCAATTCTAAATGACATGGATAACCAATGTAATGATGCTAAGACTGGTGTGATGTGCTCAGATTTTCTTTTTCTGGTTCTTGCTGCTGAATTCTGAACTCACTGCAACTGACTGATGTCTTTCTTGACTAGGCCAGTTAAGTATATTTTTTTTATTTCTTACTATATTGAGAAATTGTTCTGTGTACTGTACTGTATTGTATTGACCCCCTTCTTTTGACACCCACTGCATGCCCAATCTACCTGGAAAGGGGTCTCTCTTTGAACTGCCTTTCCCAAGGTTTCTTCCATTTTTCCCTACTAGGTTTTTTTGGGAGTTTTTCCTTGTCTTCTTAGAGAGTCAAGGCTGGGGGGCTGTCAAGAGGCAGGGCCTGTTAAAGCCCATTGCGGCACTTCCTATGTGATTTTGGGCTATACAAAAATAAACTGTATTGTATTGTATTGTAAAAGAATTAATTAATTTCACAGCATCTCTGAATGCTAATGTTCCTTAGATGGAAAAATGAGGTCTGGTTAATGTGCAATGTAAAGTATCGCAAAATAGTTTATGACAAGGGGGGCTCCGCCCCCTGCTCGCTTCGCTCGCCAACCCCCGGCGTTGGGTATGCTGAAATACATTAGTCGAGCTTGTTCGTCTTGTAGCCGTGCCCGCTTTGCTTGCGGCATTTCAGACGCGCGTTGTAGGCGCCTGCGTTCATTGATTTTATCCAGCCGGGCTCGTGTTTGTATATCCGTCAGTCGAGCTCGTTCGTTTTGAACCTGTGCCTGCTTTGCTTCCGCAGTTTCAGCCACGAGTTGTAGGCGCCTGCATTCATTGATCTTATCCAGGTGGGCTCGTGTTTGTATCGTTGAGCTGTATTGTGTTTGAATTCGGTGTAAAGCGTTCATCGGTTTGTACAATCCCAAGCAGCACATTATTCCTAACTTCACTCCGCAGTAGTGCCACTCACATTATGGCGGTGACGCCTGCGCCTTCCGTAGTAGTGCCACTCACAATATGGTGGTGAAGCCTGTGCCTTCCATACTATCTTTGTGGACCTGTGGGGCCGCCGTAGCCTCTTCTGTTTGAATCTGGGCTGCAGCGCAGAATCCTCTTTTTTGTGTGGCTGTGTCGTTAGTCGTTAGCTATGGGTGCGTTGTTGCTTCATTTCTCATTCACGTCAGTTGAGCTCTTTCATTTTTGGGCCATGACTCCTTCGTTCGCGGTGGATACGACTTCGCTCGCGGTTTATGAGACGCGCGCTATATGCGCCTGAGCAGTATGTCTCATGGTCTCATCGCCGTGTACCTGCGTCCATGCCATCCGGTTTACCATTCTCGGTTAGTAATATGGATTATACCTAATTTTTGTACTTCTGCCTTGACTTTTATTATTAAGGAATCAAGTTTATTTCTAATATTCTCTTTATTTCCATTTTTACCAAGGACTAAAATTTCATTTCTTTTCCTTATTTAGCTTGAGGAAGTTACTACTCATACTGTACATGTAAGACACTGGATCAGAGAGCTCAGAGTATCAGAGTCATTATGTGCAACAGATAGGTAAAGCTGCATGTCGTCTGCATAACTGTGGTAGTTCAACTTGTGTTTAGTTATAATCTGGTCAAAGGGGAGCATGTAGACTGAAAAAAGCAGTGGGCCAAGAATATGATACATCACATACACTATCATGGACTCTCATACAACAATCACCGCAACTGATAAATAAGACTAAAAAAAATCAGCACCTCCTTTTAAGATAATTTATAAGAATGCTGTGGTCTATGGTGTCAAAAGCTGTGCTGAGGTCTAGCATAACAGGAACAGATATATGGCCTCCAGCCGCATTAACCCACAAGTCATTTACTGCTATGAGCAGTGCAGTTTCTCTACTATAATTTGTTCTAAAACCTGACTGAATCTTGTTAATCACAGAATGTTTATTTAAATTGTTATTTTATTGTTAAAAAAAATGTTTTTTCTAGATTTAAACTTAAAACGGAGTGGTCGAGTAAGGTATGACAGAAGATCCAAAATAAATGTTGGGATGCCAACTGGTTTCAGCAAGAACAGAAATAGTGCTTGATGGCACAAAAACAAACACAAAACACTAGGCTGCAGTGCCTCCCTTGAGGGATCAGGTCTGCAGTAGAACTCCATCCTGCATTGTGTCTATGACCAAATAAGATGACACCTTCCGAGAGCGCATCAAATTTATAGTCTTCCAACCAGAAGGGGTGCCACACTGTGCATCGTCTAGGAGCCTTGGTAATAGAAAGAGATATTACTGCTGGCAACAATGCCCCCTCTCATCTCAAGGTGGTATTGCTTATGCCGGATGAGCCTGGAAGGTGACCTTCTGATGTGCGATGGGAGTTTAGTTAGAAAATGGTCTAAAGTTGAAAAGGACAAAGAAGTCTCGATTATTTTTCTTGAGAAGGGGTTTAAGTACCACAGTCCTCAGACAAACTGGGAAGACCAGCGTATCTAATGAGAAGTTCACTATGTCAAGTAGACTATACAATAAGCACGTCAGAGACTGCTTTGAAAAAGCCAGCTGGGATTGGGTTGAGGAAACAAGTGGGAGGTTTTGGCAGAGAAATTATTCTGCAGAGTTCAGGTAAACTTATTTGAGTGAAGGAATTTCATTCGCAATTCATTCAACAGGATTCATTTTGGAAGGATGGATTCAAAAAGGAAAACAGAAAACTAAGCACAGAGACTTGAACATCCCATCAATGTGTAGATTGTGTTTCATCACCGCAGTGTAACAGCATCACTAATACTATTAATACAAATATAAGCCAAATAAGATAATGGATCCAGGCTGTTAATTTCCTGCTTGTACTTACCTACCCATGTTTTCTTTTATTCATATGAATAATAGTACTCTCTTGACATTATAGACATCACCAAGTTTTGTAATGTTCAAAAAGATTTTAAGGAAAAGATTGCACATTTGTCCTAAAGTCACTGTAAAGTCCTAATAATGATCTAATCTAACCTGCTACATAAGCCTGCCTCCATGGCCATATTAAGTGAGCAGGGAATATGGCCCAGGACTCGACTGTGTTTGTGTCCCTGATCATAAGGTAGCTACAGTCAGTGATGGGTCAGTAATATTGTAACGGCCAACTCCTTACCCAGCTGGCAGCCATACTACCAGGACCCATGGTAGTACCCAAAAGCAGATAATAATGTCCAACCCCGGGGTTTCTGGCGATGATTGGGATGTTGTGATTCTGGCGGAATGAGAAGCAAAACTGGATCAAGGCGCGATGTAAATAATGGCAGAAAATGATGAGCGGTTGTTGGTAAATGAAATCTCCATCTTTCTCATTCCTCCTCTTCTTTCCTTCCTGTTGGTTTAAATAATGATGAGCTGGATGTAATTGGTTAAATCCCAGTCCTGACGTGTCCAGGGGTCGCTGACTCCCCGCAACACCCTTCCCTGTTACTTCTTACGGGGACGACATTTAAATAGACTCATATTAGATTAAACAGGGTGCTGAGACGAGACGCGACTGGGTGCAAACACAATAATCACCAATACCTATGTGGCCCTGCTACAATATTATAGGGGCAACTCCTTAGTTGGATTTTATAAAACTGTCATTTAAGTCTCATTTCATATGTCACAATATAGTGAGGAAATCAAGCAAAATGACACCTTTTATTGGCTAACTAAAAACATTACAATTTTCAAGCTTTCGAGGCAACTCAGGCCCCTTCTTCAGGTAAAGATGTAATACAGAAACTGTTATTCCCTGTGTTTATATGCACACTAGGACAAGCAACAACACTGGAAAATCTTTAAGTGAGACATCTTAAATGTAACAAATTAACCCTTAAATCACCGGAACTGGCTATAGTTGGTTCTCAATGCAATTTGCCATCACGCTGGAGCCGAGTATATTCAGCAACGTACATTCGTTGAGCACCGCAACCAGCTATAGTTGGTTCCCAGTTCAATTTGTCAGCACGCTGGAGCTAATCAGTCCATACCATACACTTTTTGAGCAGCCAGCTCATGACCACTGGTGCCCCCTGCATCACTGTCCCTGGGATTCAGCCGCTGCACTAGACTGGCCTGCCAGAATCAGCGTCAGCCTCTCTGTGCTTGTGTGCAGCCAGTTCGAGTGCAGTTGGCTCGGTGATTTACTGAATTTCATCAATGGCATCAGTTTCATCCATCCATCCATCCATTTTCCAACCTGCTGAATCCGAATACAGGGTCACGGGGGTCTGCTGGAGCCAATCCCAGCCAACACAGGGCACAAGGCAGGAACCAATCCCGGGCAGGGTGCCAACCCACCGCAGGCGTCAGTTTCACCTTGTACATATTCCAGTAGTTTTTTTTTTTATAGTTTTTACAGTTCTTTGGCAGTGTGTAAAATGATCAGTGTTGCAGTATTTGTGATGCTGTTTGCATAAAAAAAATATGTAACATTTAAATTTCATGTTTTTTTTGTGAATTGTGACATTTACTTAAAAAGTGCAGCAAGAAAGTATTTGGCGTCCAGGGGTGCATTAACCCCCAAGTATGTGGCAGTTTAAGGGTTAATAGACCTCTCCAGGCTAAGACTGATTAAGCAAGAGAGGAGAACAATGTATAGGGAAGATCTTCGGATAAGATAACTGTCCAACAATTTCTTTTGAAGTTTCTGATGAGTTTTTCAGTACAATGTGGGTCTGTAGGCAGGCTGCCTGTGTCAGTCCGAGAGCTGCAAGCAATCCTCATATCTGGCCATAAAACTCCTGTCTCTGTTTAAACCATGTTGTAATGTGTTAAATTTTTGCATGAGTTTGACTTCCCATTAGTTTCTCTCTGGCTGTGTTCTGAAGTTGCCCATAAGCACTGTGACTTTAAAGCAGGGGTCCCCAACCCCCGGTCTGCGGCCCACTACCGGGCCGCAGCCGTCTGACAGCCGGGCTGCGAGAGAACTGCCGGCAACGGCGACTCACTCAGACTTTTCAGAATGCTTGGCGGGCGGGGCTTTGCAGCGGCGCAGAGAGAGGAGAGAGACCGAGGTGAGAGACTATTACAGCAAAGTATTTTTATGGTCCCGACAGTTTCCCCATATGACACGAGTCTATAGAAATCACGTTACTACGAAGTACATTCAACAGATGCTTTCATTACAACGAAGTGACCTTGAAATGCTTGAACGAATCATCCACAGAGCAGTTAGATATGTGGTCGCAGCTCAGATGTGCACGTTTGCACAACGATCCCCAAACAGAAACACTGTAAAAAAAATTCTTTCTTCGAACTTTCTCGTACTGTTTTTTTTTTTGCTGTTTTTGTTTTCTGTGGTTTTCAGTGATACCTTTTGCTTATTGCTTGTAAACATTTGAAAAACATCCACTGGAATTTAACTCATTGTCACCCTCCTATAGAAACGGCAGACACGAAAAAAACGATAACAGTGTTAATGTTTGTGATGTGCAGTCTGTTGGATTGGCAAATGTAAAGCATATGTCTTTGTTATATGCAAAAAAAGAAGAAAAATCTCAGATTGCAAACGTATGCAAACTGCTTAATAACTTTAATGATAATAGAAATGTTATGTAAATTGTGTATAAAACTGCCCCCCACCAACCAACAAAAACCGGTCCGTGGAAAAATTTGCATCTAATTAAGTGGTCCTTGCTGTCAAAAAGGTTGGGGACCACTGCTTTAAAGAACCTCTCACAGTGTCCATGGCTGTTGAAGTGAGCTGCTACAGGAACATCTACTTAAAAAATTGTTGAATATGACAACATTCTTTTGCAAAGCCGCATTTCACAAGTTACCAGCATTTTCATTTCAATAGGAAATGGCTTCTCCAAGTAACGTATTGTTCCATCTCTGGCAAAGTTAAATGCTTGTCCATCATTTTCAAAACATTCTCCCTATTCCGGGATGTGCTTGCTGATCTTTGCCTGAATGCTATCTTCTGGTAGCTTCTACCAAGTTTGGACAGCACATGTTCTCTCCTAAGTCCTGGTGAAGTTAGGAGTAGTTTCCTAAATTAGGAAAACTGACAAAATGCTTGAGAGTAGACCTAAATCTACATCACTCTGAGATTTTGGGTCCAGTTAGGATAATTTTCCTACTCTGAGACGCTTTGTACCCACTGAACAGGCCGCCACTCCATTTTGAACGACCCTATTTTACATATACCGTTAAAGAGGACACATGGGAATTTCTTGCCAGGTGGGTATTAAAGGTTCAATGAGTGTGTAACTCTCAAAAAGCAGCTCGCAGAAGAGTTTTGAATGAAACATGCCACTTCTTTAAACGGAACTCGCTTGCTGATCGGGAGGCCCACCGAGGCCAGCCATGTGAGCTTAGATCAGACAGCAAGCCTCTAAGCCGCTGGGATGTGTCCTAATAATTAGGACTGCTTGTGAATCAACCACTTCATTAAAAATGAATGTCATATGCTGGCCTAGCACGGCTCTCACAAATCCCTGTGGGATGCGGGTTCAAGACTCCACACTGTGCAGGATTAGGCCCGTTTTTAAAAATGTAAAGATGTTCCAGTAGTCGAAGGGTTAAATCATCTTGAGAAAGTGGAGAGCACGTTGGAGAGAAAGAGAGAGAGAGCGAGAGAGAGAGAGAGACAAAGCGCTGCATACGTTCAGTGGAGCTCTTGCTAATTGCTCTCATAATCGTCTTGATATTTTTAGAAGAGTGCTAAAGTAGCATCTGCTGAAGTTCACATTTGCTGGAACCCTCAGCCAGCTTCTCGGCAGCATATCGCACAAGTCCATATGTCTCTCAGAAATCTGTGCCCCTCTCCCCGTGTGCATTTGTGCCACCTGTTTGGTGAAGATTATTTCTGCTAGAGGAGTCTGACAGTTGGAAACGCAACCAGCAGAGTCTTGTGAGTGAGTAGGAGGGGGAGAATCTGACCGTGGTTTTCACCGTCTATCCAACCACCCACATGCTAGAAAATATAGTGCCTTTCAGAGTAAGATTTTGCACAATTTGTTTTTCCACACTGTTAAAGAATGTAGGAGTATGATACTGACAGCAAGCCAAATACTACATAATGTCAGGAAAAAAATATGTCTCCGTTCCATGGATAGAGAAAAAGAAGAAATAATTGATTGATTTTGAGATGTGACAGTCGGTAACGAGAACAGAGCATGTGGCCCGTTCCGCTATTCGCCATGGAGAAGTTGTGTGCGTGGGAGGTAAAGGGCTTGAAGTTAAAACCGTGAAGGTGTTTTCAAATCCCACCACTGCCCCCATTCTTGCCACAGCTTCTGTTCAGGCTATGTGCAAGGGCATCTCCCAGGATAGGTAGAGCAGAGCACAATGTCCACTTTATCAAAGTGGCCACACTGGAATGAAGTTAGGCACTTATGGATTTTTGTGCCTCCTATCCCAGTTCCTCTGCCATCTGGAGAATGTAAATGAGAATCAACAGTGTGGCATGGGAAGAAAATGTGTATCACTTTTTTATATTAAGGGGCAAAATAGCTGCAGTGGAAATCTGCTGGCAGATCTTTTACTACCACTTCCTCTTCCACTGCCTTTTCAGAGATCTCTCCTTATATCCATTACTGACTTGGACGAGCAGTGGAGGTGTTTTGAACGGTAAGAGGCAAGCTCGTTAGTGGACCCCCTAAGGAACCTTATCATTCATCATAGCATATGATCAAAAAGAAGAACGGGGAGGTCTCAGGACCCACCACAAAGACAGACAGAATTGGAGAGTTTATTGTTGAGTGAATATGTGGAGTTGAACCTTTGAAGGTGGTCAGAGACAGCAGTTTGTTCCGTTTGTGTGCCCCCCTCCCCCCCATTAAGGTGGAACGTGAGGTGAGTTCTCCCCACTCTGCTGGCTCCACCACTGAGTCACAGCATAGGCCTGCAAGGAGAAGTGTCCCAATGAGCAGCTCTCCTCCTGCATTTGTCTCAGACACTGACTGTGGCGAGCTGTGCAGTTCTTAGATCCTGGACACAACAGCTTATCTATTCCTAGAGAACTCTGTCTGGAGCTATCCAAACCCATTGACTCCTCACAGGGATGTCATAAAAAATGAATAAAAAGGGAAAATATGAAATAACAGGTAGCATGGTGGCATCTCAAAGCTATAGAATCCTAGGCTCCTTTCTTGTGCCCACTTGAGTTTTGTTCAGGAATTCCATGTTCCTTTCACATCTTAAAGAGGTGCAGGTGAGGCTGGAGGGTGGCTTTAATATGGCCTGATCTCAATGGGTGTGAATTGAGACTGACTAGCATCACATCCTGGAAATGAACAGCAATGGCTCCTTGTGACCACATATTGGAATAGGCAGGGATTGAATGAATGTTAAGTAGTGTGCTTGAAAAGAATGGGTCCACGCATGCACTTCAGGGTAGTGGACATGCTGACTGCTGTATAAAAAATATACTGACGACTTGGTGACCTCAGCAGAGATTTGGGATAACCTCCAGGCTAAAATCTCTTATGTGACCAGTGGAAATATAACTCCACCTGTTTGTCCACATAAATGTGGCAGATGATTTCATGGGTATTAATGTGGCACATGGTATATGTTTGAATGGGAGATTATTGCTACTGGGTTGTGCTATTTCAGACCTGACAAACCTCCCACATGCCACTTACAGGGTGTGCCACCTACACATGTTGACCTACTGCCATCCACCCAGAGGGTACACTTATGAACCAATTTATTCATTTTTGGACCTGCTTATCTATTTCAGGATCATAAGGCACCAGTTTCCACCACAACATCACTGAGTGCAAGGTGGGAATCAGCCCTGGATAGGAAGGGTGGGCACATTCATGAAAAACTAATTAGAAATATTAACATGGCTGACAGATTATTCAGACACCATAGTGGTCTAAGAGTTTAGAAATATTACCTTACAGAGTCAGAGACCTGAGGTCTAGGTCTCCAGGTCTCCATGCATGGACTGTGTGAGTGTGCGTGTGTGCATGTGTATGTGTTTGTGTGTGTGTGTGGAGTCTGCATGCTCTCCCTGTGCCCACAACTGTTTTCCTACAGGTGTCCTGGCTTTCTTCCCACACCCTATGGTTGATAGGTGGACCTCTGAATTTGCTCCCCTACGGACTGGTACCTCTGCTCAGAAATGGGTTCCTACCTATAGCAGAATAAGCAAATAGATGGATGGATGGATGATAACACCCATGGATATAATTATACCATTTGGGCACACAAGCATTTGTTATAACTACTAAGGCACACTAAGGCCATCTGCCCATCCATTTTCCATTTCCATTTCTTCTATTATACAGTCATATGAAAAAGTTTGGGAACCCCTCTCAGCCTGCATAATAATTGACTCTCCTTTCAACAAAAAAGATAACAGTGGTAAGTCTTTCATTTCCTAGGAACATCTGAGTACTGGCGTGTTTTCCGAACAAAGATTTTTAGTGAAGCAGTATTTAGTTGTATGAAATTAAATCAAATGTGAAAAACTGGCTGAGCCAAAATGTGGGTCCCCTTGTAATTTTGCTTATTTGAATGCCTGTCACTACTCAATGCTGATTACTTACAACACCAAATTGGTTGGATGAGCTCGTTAAGCCTTGAACTTCATAGACAGGTGTGTCCAATCATGAGAAAAGGTATTTAAGGTGGTCAATTGCAAGTTGTGCTTCCCTTTGACTCTCCTCTGAAGAGTGACAGCATGGGATCCTCAAAGCAACTCTCAAAAGATCTGAAAACTAAGATTGTTCAGTATCATGGTTTAGGGGAAGGCTACAAAAAGCCATCTCAGGGGTTTAAACTGTCAGTTTCAACTGTAAGGAATGTCATCAGGAAATGGAAGGCCACAGGCACAGTTGCTGTTAAACCCAGAAGGTCTGGCAGGCCAAGAAAAATACAGGAGCGGCATATGAACAGGATTGTGAGAATGGCTACAGACAACCCACAGATCACCTCCAAAGACCTGCAAGAACATCTTGCTGCAGATGGTGTTTCTGTACATCGTTCTACAATTAAGCACAATTTGCACAAAAAACATCTGTATGACAGGGTGATGAGAAAGAAGTCCTTTCTGCACGCACGCCACAAACAGAGTCACTTGTTATGTGCAAATGCTCGTTTGGACAAGCCAGATTCATTTTGGAACAAAGTGCTTTGGACTGATGAGACAAAAATTGAGTTATTTGGTCATAACAAAAAGCGCTTTGCATGGCGGAAGAAGAACACTGCATTCCAAGAAAAACACCTGCTACCTACTGTCAAATTTGGTGGAGGTTCCATTATGCTGTGGGGCTGTGTGGTTAGTTCAGGGACTGGGGCCCTTGTTAAAGTCGAGAGTCGGATGAATTCAAGCATCAGTCACAAAGTTGATGTTACCTGGAGTTGGATCTTCCAACAAGACAATGACCCAAATCACAATTCGAAATCTACAAAGGCATTCATGTAGAGGGAGAAGTACAATGTTCTGGAATGGCCATCACGGTCCCCTGACTTGAATATCATCGAAAATCTATGGGATGATTTGAAGCAGGCTGTCCATATTCAGCAGCCATCAAATTGATCTGAACTGGAGAGATTATGTATGGAAGAATGGTCAAAAATACCTCCATCCAGAATCCAGACACTCATCAAAGGCTATAGGAGGACAGCGTCTAGAGGCTGTTAGATTTGCAAAAGGAGGCTCAACTAAGTATTGATGTCATATCTCTGTTGGGGTGCCCAAATTTATGTACCTGTCTAATTTTGTTATGATGCATATTGCATATTTTTTGTTAATCCAATAAACTTAATGTCACTGCTGCAATACTACTGTTTCCATACGGCATATCATATATTAAAAGGAAGTTGCTACTTTGAAAGCTCAGCCAATGATAAACAAAAATCCAAAGAATTAAGAGGGGTTCTCAAACTTTTTCATATGACTGCAGACATGTGGGTTGTCCCAGTTCAAAGAAGAACCAGCCCTTGAGGGGATCCCACTCCATTAGTAGGCGTACTTAAGTACATGCTTGCTCAAACTGGGCCAGCACTCATGCCATTTGAGGAAAATTTGATGACATCTTACATCGGGATGTAGATTCAGTGCCCACAGAGTAGTGTGCATGCCCACTATGTCTAATCACACATGAATACACTGTTAATATTAATAATATTGTATGCACACCATTTGTATAATGGGTTCATGCAAGAAAGCAAATATTGAATTGTTTTTTAAATGTTGACCCCTTTGTCATTACTGGCTGAAATTCAGGTGTCCCATCCATCATCTGCTCTCCCTTTCTATTAATGCCTCTGCTCTTATGAATCGAGAATTTGCTCTTTTTGTGTCTGATTGAATTCCATAATTGTGGTGACTCCTTATGGAATCCTGACGGCTTCTTCTTTTTATTTCCCGGTATCATGAACAGATGCTTCATCTCACACTAATAACCTGGACGGCTTGTTGAATAATTGAATCCAGGGATGGCAGAAAGGATCTACAGTGGAGGGGGCAGTGGGGGATTGGGGTTCAGAGACATCTCTGTAGGCTTCTGTATTATTATAGGAGACATTGATTTAAAATGACCACAAATCATGACACTGTACTGGCATCAAACTGAAAATAACAAGTGCCCTATCATAAAATGGACTTAAATAAATGTCTACCATCAAGAAAATGTAAAAGTTACTATAAATGTCCTCCACCATTCTCTTTCTGTCACATTCTAAACAGTGACTCAGCATGCCCTAAAAAGTTTAATTGTGGAATACCTCTATCACACTTAGTAATGATATGCAGGTGAACAAGAGCATTGGCTATTTCAAAATTCAAGGTCTTGTTTTGACAAAAACTCTAGGTATCTCTTCATATCAGAATTACTGTCACATGTGCGCAGTGCAATGCAATTCCTATCTGCATCTGCATAGTTGACCTGCCCTGCAGCGCAGATCTCGCTCTATAGGTTATGTATTTCCCCTCAGGAATTAATATAGTATATTATCATCATCATCATCATCATCTGTTTCCTTAAGAGGCATTAGCTCTCTGGAAATGTGTTCTTTTCAATTGCAGCGTTTTAATTAATCTGAATTTAACTCTTTGAGGGCTGAATATTTTTTCCAAAAAGACATAGTTTCTGAAAAGCAATGGTTTCAATATAGAAATCAACATTAAACGTCTGTTGCTGCATGCTGCGGCTGCCAGTTTGCCAAGAATGTGCAGCAGGCTTGCTGCCAGGCTGTCTTTGCGTGGCCGGGGCAGCAGCAGCAGCAGGGGTCACGGCCGCAGTGCATTGCAATCTGGTTTCTACCTCTTACCATTGTTAAGTGGCAGTTTTCCTGGCGAACATTGCCGTAGGCATGTCAACTACATGAACCTGTTCAGCACCACCACAATTAACTGGGGACCAGTCAGCTGAAGCTGGAACCTCACATTCGTTTTCGATGACTTGTATCAAAATCGGAGTCCGGCAAGTCATCATCCAATTCAGAGATAATAGGCAGAACTTCGTCCACACAGTATTTTGCTTTATGCATTCGCTTTGATCTCTTGCCATTATGTCAGTGTTATTTTTGCTATTGTTTGCGCCTTACTACTCACACGAGCCCAGGAAATCTCGGTCAGACCAATGAAGCTAACTTTCCTTCTAGCAACGAGAGTCCATCTAAAAGATAACGCTTGGTTTTGTCACAGTTTACTGTTGATTACCATCGTCAACTCCTCCTTTTGACAGACGTCGACATCAGCCCTGAAAGTGTTAAATAATTATAAATAAAAAAGGTGTTATCCCCCTCCAGCATGCAATAAGACATAAGATTACACGAGAAGTAAAAAGGATAATTTAGCTCTTTACTGACGGGTTCACGCAGTATTACAGACGGGAAGCCTATGACAGACTATCAAGCAATGTGGGTGTCTTGACCTACGCAGTCTGCCATCTTTTGTCGCCACGCTGAAAGGATTTTCACCGGACGGAAGACATAATCTTCTACCCAGCAGGCTTCAAAGTGTGTTGGCCATAGGTCCATCCTTATATTCTGGTTGCTCCATGTGCAGGCTCCTTCTATGGATCCAAACAAGGACAGGAAAGGACCCAAACCCCACCTTCAAAAATACAGCAATAGCACAATGCCTACATACAGTTCTCATTCTCTCAACAAGGAAAGAGGATGGTGTGTTGACAAAAGACAGAAATATACTAGTCTGTCTTTAGGCTGACTATTCAATTCTCCAGTTGTCTTTGGCTCTCTAGTCCTGTGCTTGGCTCGGCAATTCTAAATGCTGATGCTGTGCCCCTTTGTACCATACTTGGTCTGCCTGTATGAATGAGTCCATAACAGTGGGCACAGAGAACAGTGACATTAAACTTAAATAATGTGAATTTCCCATTGGGATTAATAAAGTATCTATCTATCTATCTATCTATCTATCTATCTATCTATCTATCTATCTATCTATCTATCTATCTATCTATCTATCTATCTATCTATCTATCTAACAAAACATTTTATAACATCATCATCATCATCATCATCATCATCATCATCATCATCATCATCATCATATCCATTTACTAAACTGGCTTATAAAATAACATCCCAAAATAATGAGTGGTGAGAAAATAAGCCGAATATACAACTTTGCAAAACTGACTAAATGGACTCATTCATGGACATATAGAGAGTTGTATCCACTCCAGTGTTGTCCTAGCTGTATGCTTCCTGTCATCGTCATGCTGAAAGGTGAACCATCTCCCAATCCTGAGGATGCATGAACTAAGGAGGAGGTTTTTGTTTAAGGACCTCTCTGTGTCTGGCTGCATTCATCCTTGCCTCAATTCTGACCAATCTCCCTGAACCTGCACCCCCAGAGTATCATGGGGCCACCACTTTGCTTCACCATAGAGATGTTATTAGGCAGGTGATGAGCAATGCCTGATCTTCTCTTGATATAGGCCTTGTAGTTCTGCCCAAAGAGTTCAAGTCTTAGCTCATCAGACCAAGAAATCTTTTTCTTCATGCAACGAGGGTCTTTTCACCTCAAAACAAAACATATAAAAAGCCTTGCATTTCTTGGCTTGAAAAAATTATATTTTTATTCAATTTCATCTTTCAACTGTAAAACATGCAAAATACTAAAAGTGCAAAGTCAGTAGTGTAAAAAGTATAATAATGATGCAAATAATAATAATAATGATGAATAATAATATTAAGTTAATAATAATAATGATGATGCTAATACCGTATACACTGTCAACATGTGTAGTATATCTCTGAACGGGAAAAATGCTTAGGCGTACGTTCATTTACCCGACGCTGTTCAGCATAACGGTTCATCTCAAGAACAATTCTTTCAATCACATCATCATCAAGAAATAACTTCAAATAAGTAAGTGGACCTTGGCTGTCAATATCCACTTTTATTCGTGACTGCCCCACAAAATTAAAACGAGGTGGTGCTGGTTTATTTGAAGCAGGGTCAACAGAAACCCAAAAAGCAAGCTTCACTTTCGGATTTATCAAAATCACTTTTGGTTTCACTGTCCGTTTCAATTACACTGACTGAAGACAGATTCACTTTGCCATCACTGCTGATGAGAGGCTCCTCAACATCACTGCTCATCTTACTGTCGAGAGCATGCAGCACCTGGGCTTCTGAAAACCTTTCTTACAAGACACCATTATGAGGCTAGAAGAATATGCGTCTACTTCATTGCCTGGGTAACGCTCGGACCTGACACTTTCGTAAGACATGCCTATACCATTGCCCAAGTAACACTTGGGACTAACACTTTTAGCACTTGTACAGCCGGAATATTCCTCAGTCCTAATGCTTACGCAAGGCGTGTCTATACAGTTGCCCAAGTGACACTCAGGACTAATGTTTTTAACACTTTCACAACCCTAGTGACACTTGGGTCTAACGCTAAGGAGGTTAAACTGTCATATGCCTTTTACTCAAGAGTGTTTTCTGTCTGTCAAATGAACCATAAACATCTGACTGATGGTGTGCTGCTGAGATGGCTGTCATTCAGGTTCTCCCATTTCAGCAGAGGACTTCTGAAGCTCTGTTGAAGTGACTATGGGTTTTTTTATCACTTCCCTGACCTGGGGACCTATTGCCCGATCAACTCTAGGAAGAGTCCTGGTGGTTCCAAACTTTATCCATTTCACAATTATTGAAGACACTGGGAGCATTTAAAGCTTTAGAAATGGTTGTCTGCCCTTGCCCTGATTTATGTTTCACCACAATTTGATCATGGAGGTCTAAAGAGAGTTCCTCACACTTCATGGTTTGGTTTTTGCCCCAACATGCAGTGTAAATTATAGACCTTACATACAGAGAGGTCTGTGCCTTTCTAAATGATGTCCATTCAATTCAGTTTTCTTCAGGTGGAGTCTAAACACTTCTGAAGGAGAATAAAAGCAAACAGGATCCACTTGATCACCATTTGAAGTACCAGAGCAAAGGGTCTGAACACTTATAAGAGATTTCAGGTTTTGATTTTTAATAAATTTGAAGAACTTTCTGAAGACATATTTTCACTTTGTCATTATGGGGTATTGAGTGTAGATTAACAGGTAAAAATGGCAAATGTATCCTTTTAAAATTAAATCTACAGTTAGGAATGCACTGATCAGGTTTTTAGGGCCGATCACGATTTCATGTTACTCAATTGGCCAATTCTATTTCCAATTGATTACAATTTTATTTTATCTGTTTAAAAAAATTTTTACTCTGAACTCCTATTTAACCAGTAGCCTAGAAGTCTGAATGATCAATATTAAAGTGTTAATTTTAGTATTTTTAAACTGATCTGTTCATTTATTATTGACAAAATGAAATGTTGTAGGCTGTGGTGGGTTGGCACCCTGCCCGGGATTGGTTCCTGCCTTGTGCCCTGTGTTGGCTGGGATTGGCTCCAGCAGAACCCCGTGACCCTGTGTTCGGATTCAGCGGGTTGGAAAATGGATGTTCAGTGGCCATAAAAATATTTACCTTAAAATATCTACTTTTTTAACTGATAAAATAGGCATAGAAAATATTTATCCATAATAGATATAGTATAAAAACAAATTAAATACTTTCCATACCTGCAAGCTGTTATTTTGTTTAATTTATTCTGTAATGTACTTAGCTGAAACAAAGCTTTATTTAGTTTTCACCATTTTTCTAACTATATATATATATAGTAATTAAACACAAGAACAACATCAAAGGTTTGAGGATCCACACTGTATACTGTACAGTAGTTAGATAGTAAATTGAGGTCTTTACAGACTTGAGACCAAAAAAGAACTGGAAACAACAAATCGTGGACAGTGGCATTCTGGAACCGGAAGTGACATCAGCAGGAGGCGGGATCTTGAGGCCCAGAACCAAAAGTTATGCTGTGGTTGACTTCTGAGGACCAGAAGTGATCGTTAATTTCCGTGTTTGTCGGTTGTTCTGCAGGAAGAGTTAGAGGGCAACACCAACCCCTGGTTCAGCAGGAACATGCACTTCTTCGAGCCTGTAAATTGGCTCCCAATCAATATATGGAAGCAAAGGTCTGTGATACGGTTTGCATATTAGCAGCTGGAGATCCACAATGGGAGAAAAATGAATCACGTATCATAAAGTAGTTTTTATTCCTGAGCTTTCAGCCCAAAATCAGGCATCAGAATAGCACACAAACCCACGAACAATCTGCGCACTGTCCTTTTCAACGCTAAAAACAAGAAATCGACAGCAGAAACACGAAACGCAGTTTATAGCATTCCATGCAGTTCTTGCCCAGCGGTATACATAGGACAAACATCAAAAAGAATTGCTACACGTATACAGGAACATCGCAACACCATTAGAAGGAAAGACTCACGATCACAGATCTATACGCATACAAAATCAACCGGACATACATTTAACTGGGACATTGTACAAGTAAGATTTAAGGCCTGTACTAAAAGTACCAGAGAACTGGCTGAACCTTGGCTATCAAACGAGAATGCCATTAACAGACATTTGGACATAAACCCAGCATATGCAAACTTAAGTAGAACATGTTCATAATAAATGAAACATTAAGACCTGTACCCCACCCCTGACCCAGCTCCCCCCCCCCCCCCACCACAATCCCCCCCAACCTAATTTTGCTATAAATTGTCTTTGACGAAGGCTCCTGGTAGGGGCTGAAAGCTCAGGAATAAAAACTACTTTATGATACGTGATTCATTTTTCTCCCTTTGTGGATCTCCATAAATATATATATATGCTAGGGGGCTGTGCCCCCTACTCGCTTCACTCGCCCACCCCACAAACCCCTCACTTTGTTAAGTGGGGGGGCTGAATGCACACTCAGGGGATGCGGACAGATCATCTGCTGGCTTGCTGCTAGCTGCTACCGAGCTGCGTGATCTGCATGTCGCGCTGCACGTCGATCATTTAAAAGCCTGTACAGCAGCTGTCCTTTTGTCTCACTTCCTTGTCTTGTGGGACATTATAGTGTGTCCGAGAAATTGTTTGTAAGTAGGGCGTGACATGCAAGAAGTCTCGCGGGACTTCAAAGTGTCTCTCCGAAATGATCACATCTCGACCCAAGATTTTTTTATATAATAGATAGATATATATATGTTTTTATGTTATGTTCATATCATATATATAAATGTCTATGCGTGGAAGTGTGTGTATCTGCCCGGTCCAGAAGTGAGAAGTGGAGCTGGGCTAAGGGCTCCACCACCGAGGAAACAGAAAAGTCGCTTAGCCGCTAATAACACAAGCGAGGCGAACACGTCAGCAAAACGAAACCTCTGAAGAAAGACACTTAGTTGGTAACATCGGCAAAATGGTATCCCTTTTACTTTTCCTCCCACTGCTAATGCACAAGCGAGGCGAGCATGTCGGCAAATGAAACCTAAGAGAGAGATGCCCAGAATAGTTCCTTTCAATTACCTGACAACTCTACATTTCACATTTTTTTCTGACGATTTCAATAGTTTCTAGGACCCCGGACTTTATACAGCACAGGCTTACACAGCTAGTATATACTGTATATATATATGTTTTCTCAATCATTGATCCATTTAACTGATATTGTCACCTAAACACTGCTTAATTGCAAATATACATGCATTTAGAGTTTTGAATCATTTTTAATCCTTAACTGCTCTACAGCTTTTTTCAAAGTTCAATCTTGGACATTCAATATGTTAGAATCTCCTTATGTCAGTCATTATAATTGAGTTTCTGTGGGTCCGGTGTGGGTCACCGCTATGCATACTTTAACTATCGGAACAAAGTAGCACAAACCAATCTCCACGTCTTTGTGGCCACATGGTGGGTCCGTGTAAGAGACTGTTTCTCAATCACTGTATCGTAACCCAGGAATCTGCTAATGGATCAGGGGTTGCCATTGTGGAGCCATAACGGGGTCACAAGACCGTAAAAGTTGAGAAGCACTGGTGTAAGGGAAGGCAGTAAGGGCTGAATGCATCATCCACGTGGAGTGTCGACAAGCAAAGCATAGGTTAAAGGGCCCTCCAAGGATAAGAAAATAAATGAGACCCTGCGAAGTAATAATGATAATAACAAAAGATTTATTACTGGGGGTGATTTGTGTGGCCCTCAGCTGTTAAGTAAAGTCAGCCATAAATCGGTGCATGATTGTACTTGTACAACATTTTTACTGTATGACACACAAAATGAAATATTAACACAGTACAAACCCTTTAAAAAAGCTGCAAATCTATCAAATGTGCATAAGATGAACATTCTTGTAACACATATGCCAACCTGGCAGTCCTCTGGGCATGACATGGCCTAGCATCTAAATATGTGACTTGGCAGTGATTTTTTCCACCTGTAGATATGTGAGATTTTATGGTAATTTTATAAGTGAATGTGTGGGAGGCACTGCGTGGGCGTTCATATTCTACAGTTGTATATACAATACTTCATTTTGTGGCCTGTTGATAGAGGAATTAAGTCATTCCTTCTATTTTTAAGTATAGAATTCCATCCATCCATTTTTTATCCACTTTATCCTGGTCATAGTCACCATGGAAGTGTTAAAGTGATTGTGGGGTATTTTGTGGAGCCCCATTAAGCTCAAAAGCCAGAACTATTTAGTTTGAGAAATGCATTTTAAGTTTTACACTAAAAACTAATAACATTTGTTTCTCTAGAACAGATGAACAGTATAGTGGCCCTGAGTTGGAAGAAAAACTAAGAAGGGTGGGGGTGACTGCACTTTGCAATGCATGCATGAAAATGGGGAACCACAATTTGCTGAGAATGGCCACCGTTATAAATGTGCATTTCCCAACATCTGGAGAGCCCCGCCATTATTAAGTGACCCTGTGTCCAGGGTGGAGTTTGTGTCACTTCTTTGCTTTCTTTTTCTGACAGACTTGGAGGATTGGCGTTGGGGTTTTGTGCTCTCCTGTACTGCAGGGCATCCATTATCAGAGGGCACACATCTGCATTGACGTCACATTTGGGGTGAAACAGCCCAGCTAAAGGCCCTGCCACGTTACATGACTTTATCATTGTATTTCAGTTGCAGACTTCATTTACAAAATCTTAGAAAATCAGAGATAGTCATGGTGGGCTTCTGTGATCATCAGCCGTATACTTTGACATGCCCAGCAACTCATTTAGACTGATTTTTGACCCACCTCAGAAAAAGTCAATCCGGTTTGATTTTGTCATAAATCATAGAGGTGTGTGTGCAAGAGCCAAGAATCAATAAGCACTTAGTTGGACAAACAATATGTGTGATGCAACCATGAGGAATTGTCATGAACTAGGTGTCAAAAATTCTGTCAAAAACCCCAACAGGACACAAAAGGGTCTCATAGAATGTTTATGAAATAGATTTATTTTTTATTAAAGAATAGGGGGCTCTGCCCCCTGCTCGCTTCGCTTGCCCCCCGGGTTTGGTTTACCGGACATACAATTTAAAGAGATTGTTATTTTCATGGGAATTGTAACATATGCATTATTTTCACTTTTACTTTAAAATTTTAGTAAAAACAATATTTTTAATGAACTTTTCTTCAAGATCACATTGAGTTTTGATTCCGTGTTTGGACTTACATTGTGACAACGCAACGTATAACTGCCTGTGAGTGAATAGCGTTTCTTTCTCTCTAATAAATAAAGCAAGTTTTTTGAATATTTGTTCATGCTCTTTCTTCTTCACTTTGTCATTGACGTGTCATGTAGAACATAAAAAATTATTGTCCTGATAAAAATTATAAGAGCTGAGAGCACAAGAAGACTGTCTGCCAAAAGCACTCACACGACTGAGGTTTGATGACCGTGGTCATGTTTGAAAATGGTTGAGAGGAGGGCGTGACTTGAAAGAATCTCATGTTAAAAGTCTCCATCTCACGGGAGTTCATACCACGCCAACATTTTTGGAATCTTTTAATTCTCGCTGGCAACACGAATTAGACGATCTACAAGTCTCTGACTTAAAGTTTAAATCCGAAAATATATTCAATCTCTTTTCACTGTTCCGTTATTTCACTGAGTAATAATTTCTATTTGTTTGTGCTAATGCAATCTTTTTTTGAGATTTTAGAATTTTTGTACTTCCATTATCTCTAACCTGCTCTGCATGTGTACCACGCCAACATTTTTGAATTTTTTACAACGTTCTACTTTGTCATCTACTCTTTGTCCTTTATTTCCTGCCCCGGGTGTGGGTAAATCTCTCTCGCGGGACATATAAGTGTCCCTCTTGTTTCTTTCCAAGATTTTTTTTTTATAATAGAGAGATGTTTTCCAATCACAATGGAGTTCTGTGGAGCACAAAGGCAAAATGGAGTTGCCTGTACCAAGAAGGCATTCCAAATGCAATAAGCCCCAATACATATTCCAATAGTGAAGTCAAAGCACAGAGCAGAAAGTCAAATCCAGTAAATCACAGAAAGACAAATGAACCCAAGTAAACTCAACAACTCTCTTGCACATGCAAAATGAACTGCCAGGAATTGTGGGAAACCCTACAAATGTGTCAGGTGGAGGGCAGTTCCAGGCAGTGATTGGCAGGTAGCCCCACCAATTAGGGAACCCCCCACAAAACACATGGAACTTAATACAGTCAACAGAAAATACAGCAGAAGTAACATTAACATAAATAAATGGCTCAACAAGTAACAAAATGGAAGTAAAACAAGACTGAACTACAGCCAGGAAAGGAATTCTGGCTATGACATGAAGGTAAATCAAAAATGAAAGGCAATTATGCAGTTAACGTGGTTTATCGATAGTTCCGACTCGCACAGCGCATCTCTCTAGTTGAAGTCTAGGTCAAAGGAACATGGACGCTCCTCTGCTGGATTGCACCATTATTGAACAACACGCCATAGTGAGATTTCTAGTGGGCAGAGGGAGTGAAATCTGATGAAATCCACCAAAGGATGTTGGCTCAGTATAGCAGTGAAAACAGCAAAAGTTAATGAATAGGTAGAAAGGTTTAAAGTTGGAAGAACAAATGTGGCTGATGAAGCTCGAATTGGTCGACCATCAACATTGCGCATACAAGCCCAGATCAACATGGCAAACACCTTCATCATAGAGGATTGACAGATTACACTGCCCACTGTTGATGCACATTTGGATATCAGCTATTTATCTGCACATGTCAAAGTGCATGATGATGTGGGGTACCATAAAATTAGTGCAAGATGGTTACCCAAACAGCTTACTGATCTGCACAAAGCAACATCCTTTGGTAGATGGTAGAATCTGGCATCCATGACCTTATGGAAAAGGTGGGTGATCAGAACATTCATGGATGAGCATTCTAACTGAGTGTGTCCACTATGAAAGGTGCTATATGTTAAGCTGGTTGATTATTATGTTGTCCATAACATGAAAGGCACTACAATTTGATCACCAGAAAATTGCTATGAGAGCAGACCATTCAGCCCAAAAAGCTTGCCCACCCTATTCACCATGACTGCCCAAAATAAGATGAAGTTGAGATTTGAATGTCACTAAAGTCCTGCTCTCCACCACCCTACTTGGTCATTTATTCCAGGTGTCTATGGTTCTTTTCGTAAAGGAAAATATTCCAATATTTGTGCAAAATCTGCCATTAGCAAGTTTTCAACTGTGTCCCTGTGTTCTTGTTACAGAAGTTACGTTAAAACAAGAGGGATCTACTCCACTAATTCTTGTCCTAATTTTAAACAATTCAATCATGTCATTTCTAACTCTACTTCCTTAAACTGAAAGTGTTCAACTTCTTCAGTCTTTCCTCGTAGCTCACACCTCTCAGTCCTGAATCAGCCTAGTCGCTCTTCTCCGGACGTTCTCTAGTGCTGATGTGTCTTTTTTGTAATATGGAGACCAAAACTGCATGCAGTACTCCAGGTGAGGCCCCTCTAGTGCATTATAAAACTGAAACATAACTTCCTTTAATTTATACTCCACACATCGTGATATTATGGCAAGCCAAATTAACATTTAGAGATATCTCAAAATGAACTTCAGATATCTTAAAATGTAATTTACTTTTTAAGATATCTGAAACTTGCTTTGAAATATCTTAAAATAATTTCATTTTATTTTAAGGTATCTGCAATACATTTTCAAATATCTCAAAATAACTGTGTCTGCTTTTCAGATATCTTAAATTGACCTTTCATGCATTTTATGATATCTTAAATGCATTTCAAGGTATCTCAAAATCATTTCCTGTAAAACCTATTATTTCAATGGGACTTCTTGTTTATTATAAGATTTTTTAATATGTATTTGAGATATCTTGAAATGAGCAGGAAGTGATGTTGAGATATCTGAAAATGTATTTGAGATATCTGAAAATGGACAGGAAGCTGTTTTGAGATATCTGGAAATGTATTTCAGATATCTTAAATTATATTGTAGATATCTGAAAATGCTACTGAGATATCTTGAAATAATTGAATGTCCTTTTAAAGATATCTTAAATTGCATTTTAGATATCTTGAAATACAATTTGAGATATCTTGAAATATATTGTCAGATATCTAAAATGGAGCAGAGACCCATTTTAAGATATCATGAAATTAATTTTACATATGCAAAAATGTTGTCATAAAGACGAGACATACTCAAATAAAGGTTTGGGGCAGCCACCCGTATAATCTGGTATCCTGACTGCAAAAGTCGTTTTATGTAAATAAACAGCACTGGTGTGCATACAACTGAATCCAAGACAAGACTGAGGAATTAGGACAAAGGGCAGGGTTTTAAAGGGGAAGACAGGAAGTGAGGTCATAAGGATCAGGGACGTGTTCATTCTCCATTGGTTCGGGCCCGGACGTGACGTCAGAGGGGCCGGAGCCAGTAAGGACTCCTTCCATTGGCTCGGTCCCGGAAATGATGTCACGAGAGCCAGGTGGAATCTCCTGGGAATGGTCTGCAGGCAAGAAAGAAAAAGAGTCAGTGTACTCTGCCACCTCCCGGCATATCTCAGAACTGCCGTCACTCAAGCCCTTTAGCTGCCTCCCATGCGCACGTGTGTGACAATGTATTTCAGATATCTGAAATAACAATGAATTTCAAGATATCTTAAATGCTTTTTAAGATATCTTAATTATATTTCGAGATATCTTAAAATAACTTCTTTCTCATTTTAAGATATCCCAAATTCATTTTGAGATATCTGAAATGGTTAGGCTAAGCAAGAGAAATTTTCCCCCATTCATTCATTATGCAGGTCTTCAGCTGTACAATTGTACAGGGCCGAATTTTCATGGTGCGCTACACATTTTCTTCCTGACTGCAGGAAGTCCAATCTCGTTTCTGCACTCATTGCTTACACAGCCATATGATTTTGGCTTGTCATCATGGAAAATATGGGGACATCCCTAGAAATGGCAGCAGCTGGATGTTAGCCTGTGTTGCTCCTTGGACACATCTTTTTGAATTAAGGGTACTGCTTCCTGTTTTGCTGTGTGGTTGTGAGATATGGACGCTATCCAGTGACCTGAGACGAAGACTGGGCTCCTTTAGCACTGTGTCTCTTCGGAGAATCCTTGGGTACCACTGGTTTGACTTTGTGTCAAAAGAGCGGTTGTTCACGGAGTCCCGAATGAGGCACATTACCTGCATTGTGAGGTAGTGTCAGTTAAGGCACTACGGCCATGTGGTACTGGACCGCATGTCTGCCTGGGGGGAGTTGCCAACCAGGATCCCAAGCTGTTTAATTGTGTGGTGGGCGCGGCAACGCACTGTACCAGTGCATGCTCCCAACCTGAGCTCACCTGTACTGTCACAAATACGCACTTAAACCACTATATGGGCACCGACACACCTCACACGCTGCCTTTTGGACCTGCTGCTGATAACAGCTTGGATGGCCCTGAGAATATGACGGCTTTGTTGACTCATTGTACCACAAAACTACCACAAATGAGACCAATCCCAGAAAAGTCGGTGGTGCTTCTAGACCAGGGGTGTGCAATGACAGTCCTGGAGAGCCACAGTGGCTACAGGTTTTCGTTCCAACCCAGTTTCTTAACGAGAAAACAATTATTGCTGATGAAGCACATATTGCTTAAGTGACATTTTGATGCTTCATTTTAATGGCCTCGCTTGTGACTGTAAAGTTCCCCACCCTTGATTGCTTATTTCAATCTAAAATAGCTGCAATCATTGTTTTAATGGCTCCTTATTAGCAAAATTAAATGCAAAAGACAAAGCAGCCAGCAGTTCTCCATCCAGTTTGTTTTCATTTACATCTGTGTGTGTTCATCATGCACTGTTTGATTTAATAAAACATGTAATAGAAAATGTGACAGACTGAAAATTATCTGTTTTAGGCTTCAAATCATTTGGATGATATCCTTGGAGAGGAAAAAAATCTATGATATAAGAACCTTACATTGCAGACTAACAAGCCATAAAATTAAATAAGGTGCGAGACTGGCAAGGATTGGTTTCTAATTAAGCAGTTGGGTTGGAATGAAAACCTGTAGCCACTGCGGCTCTCCAGGACTGACATTGCCCACCCCTGTTCTAGACAATGGTCATGTATGGCTGCTGCTTTGCATAGTAAAGTCCTAAGTTATATCTGTGGATGCAATGGTGAAGGGTGTCGATTGATAACGGTTTCACAATCAATGTATATCTTCAAAAGAAAAATGCAGTTGATTAGGTAAAACTTGAAACACCGTGTCTTCACTGTGGTTTTCTTATAATGCAATGCGAGTGAAAATAAATGCACAGATTACTCCATTTTGCTTTCATCAGCATTTTCCATTCTGTCCCAGCATTTTTGGAATCAGTGTTGTATATGTACTCACTAACCTCTTTAAGCACTTGAGGATGAATGTTATCTGGTCCTGGTGATTTGTTAGACAGTAAGTAAGAGTTGCGAGATCAGAACCCCCTGCCAGCAATGGAGAAGTTAAGGGAGTTTTTTTGGAAAAGTTTGGCTGTCGACTTAAGTACCGGCACATCTTTCCAGGGACTTGTCGTCCTACTTGCTGTACTCACTGCTGATTCATGGCCTCCCAATGAATGCGCCAGGCATGTAGTCATCAGAACCTGTTATTAAGGTGATAATTAATGCAGCAGCCCTAAAATAACATTTGTGCTCATCTGTGTCTCTTATCCACCTCATAGAGACGACGCAGCTCTGAATGCACGCAGACTTCTGATCACTCCCCCACCTCCACAACAGCTGATTGGATTTCAAAAGAGGCATTTGATTCTTTCATGCGAAAACGGGGTCAGTGAGCACATTAACGCAGTTCAGCCCATACTTCAGATGTTCATGTGAGGCACTTATATGGGGCGAGAGGGACGCCTTTGGAGAAATGGAGGGGCTTAACAAAGCTGAAGCCTCCTCCAGCCCACAGCATGGGCCTTAAAATGAGCAGAGACAACGCCCCTCTTAATACGTTCATTAGTAAAGAACCAAGTCGAGCTCAATGTGTACATGGGGGCTTAATGGTGGAAGGTCTGTGGTGAGAAAAAACAAAATAAAAGGTGAAAATGAATGTATTAAATTGCAAAACAACAGTCCATTAATTGAAACAGTTTTAATCCAACTTAGTGCTGAGAGAAATGGACTCTATCATGGCAGCATCTGGTGCAAGGCATAGACCAGATATGGATGGGATGCCAATTCATAAGTTTTGGAGATGAGGGAGGAAAAGTCTACATGGCCCCAAAGAGAACAAGCACACCAGACAGACATTGATCAAAATTGAAATCTGAACCCAATCACCGGCAACCATGAGAGAGCAATGCTGACTCTCATATCATGTCATGAGCTGCACAACTGGCAAAGGGCTGGCACAGTGGAAAAGGGCACTTGTTTGGCATGGTGTAAGGAGAGCCTGCTACAGACTGACATCAAATAAATACTGGCCAATGGAGAGCACCTCCAACAAGCCATTTTGTTTGGTAGTACGGTGGGGACCAAAGAATGGATGAATTGGCATTGCTCAATCGATTTTGAGCATTGACTCTGGTAATGCCATTAATTAATGAGACCTTTTAAAGCTCTGTTTTCCTTACCATTCTCGGTTAAACTAACATCAAGGTAGCTGAAGCACACTAATTTCAAGAAAGAATAATACTTATCACTGCGGTGGGTTGGCACCCTGCCCAGGATTGGTTCCCTGCCTTGTGCCCTGTGTTGGCTGGGATTGGCTGCAGCAGACCCCCATGACCCTGTGTTTGGATTCAGCGGGTTGGAAAATGGATGGATAATACTTATCAGTTAACACAAAGATGACAGAAATAAGATAACTGCTCTGATATATGTTATGGTGCCCAACAAATAGACAAGCCTTCATAGGCTGGGCAGAGCAAAATATATGAGTGGCAGCAGCCAATCCAGCACGCCTGACAAGGCTTGAGACAGTTCAACAAAGAAGGAGAGTGCCAAGATGAAATGAGCCCCATTCAGGTGTTAATGCTGGCCTTCATCGCAGTGAGGAAACAGTGTGACTGTGGTGAGCAGAACATGACGGCCACTGTCGATACCAAGATACCAATGGGATTTTTGCTGCAGGTGAGCACTGAGAGGCTGGCTGTGTCTTATTCCCAGTTTGTACTTGCTGGTTTGGAGATGTTTGTCTTGGCCTGTAACAACAACAAAGTGAAGTCATCAACCTCATTAGGAGCCTTCTTAAAGCCACTGTCACCTTCCTCCTCATGTTCTGGGAAAGTCCTCCCGCTGCAGCTCTCTCATGCTTAGTGGCTGAATTCCTCTCCACAATTCTTTCTCTATCCATTCCTTTGTTTCCTCCAGTGCTTCTCCTCTGAGACCTTTCTTCTCTTTCCTCTCTTTATCTTCCTCTCCCAGCAGAGATTTTTAATGATTTGCAACCATTCAAGCCAAGTTGCTTTTAGCCTCTTGTTAAAAATGTCCTACCTTTGTCTCTCCTACAATCTGGAAGTCTTCATTTTAGAGTCTAACATTTCTTGAACTTTCTGCATCTGCAGGGGGGTCACTTCATGAGGCAGTTTCTCCTGTCCACCCTTCCTTGTTTTGTTTTTCCTTACTTTGCTGTGCACTCCTGTGTGGGATGTTTATGTGTGTCAGCTTACTCATCGTATTTTCTTTTCTCATTGAGTTTCAGTTTAGTTAGCCATTTCAGGTGAGGTGGGATGGTGTGTGGTGGGTGGATGCTGGTTGGGGACTGTTTATGTTTTTATTCTTACATAGCTTAAAAATGAGTTGTTGTTGGTTTCACTTCGCTGTTTTTCTTTTCATTTTATCAAAAAAAAATTGATCAAAAAAAATCTCAACAGGCTCTTAGAGCATAGTGCAAAGAACTAAAATGTTATTAAGTTAAATCATTATTCAGACCTCCCACCTTGGTGCTTGCTAATATGTACTGCATATATTTATACATATACCGTGTTTCCCCGAAAATGAGACCTACTCCAAAAATAAGCCCTAGCATGATTTTCAGGCTGATCTGTTATATAAGCCCTACCCCAAAAATAAGCCCTATCAAGATTGTCAGTTGAAAACTAAGACGCCTAAGGCCAGGTATGTGTGTGCCCAAAACATCCATTAAATTCCAAGGACACCTTGCCACAATATCTCTGAAAAATGATGTTTAATGATTACATCCATCAATTCGGGGATGCACCCATTCCAGCAGCATTGGCGCAAGACAGAAACAAAATCCCTGGATGGGGCAGCAGCTAATCACAAGGTGAACACAAGCACATGCATACACTAGCGTCATTGTAGCTTCACCAAATCCCCAAACCTTCATGTCTTTGGATGGAAAACTGAGCACACTTTGGAATTCCACTAGGAAAACATGCAAACTCAAGGCAGGGAACACAAGGGATGTGACTCCCTGTGAGACAGCAGCACTACCGCTCTGCCACCGTGCCACCTCATATGTGTAACTATTAACAGTATTCATTATTTAAACAAAGTTAACGATTTATCTGTAAAATGTAACATACAAACTTTAAAGCATTTCATCCTGAAAGTGATATCAAGTATAAATCTAACGATTCTAAATGTGCAGAGAGCTGGAATATTATAATTGTTCTGTGTGGCGATGCTGCTTGCCATTGCTGTCAGGTCAGGAGGAAGCCCCAGAAGCACGTAGCAATTTAACAACTGGGTAAGTTTTCAGATGACGTTTACGATGGTCTACTTCAATGATAAAGTAAACTACGAGGTTAAAGTGGACATTTCGAGTTTAAAGCCAAAATTTCCACTTTAATCACAAAATACAGTAGACATTTTCATGATGTCCTTATTTTTTTCCTCTGTGGCTCAAATACACTGCCGTACATTCTAATGCTGTTGTGAAGGTGCAAAAAAAGAAAACAAAGACAGCACAGAAGATGGTATGTGAGACTTATAAAATGCATTGTGTCATTACTTTGGGGAATATGCGACGCTTGAATATCAAAGCACCACGAATGCATTTGTATGTTGGCATTTTGCTTCACCACACCGAACCTTTCATCAAACATCAAAGCAGGCACACCAATCCAGTAGGATCCTAAGAGCAGCTGGAGTAGCAAGAAATTCAGGCTGGAATTCAGGGTTTGAATGTGGAGAGTTATGACGGTATTCCAGAAGAAGATGACATGACTGTATTTGGATAAATGTATATTGTTTACATGAAAAAATATAAGATATCCCCAGAAAATAAGCCCTAGTGCCTCTTCTGGAGCAAAAATTAATATAAGACCCGGTCTTATTTTTGGGGAAACACGGTAGTAACAAGCACCAAATGAATATACTGTCTATATTGTCATGCGTGCACATTGAAGGGTCACCTTCTGGTCTCATCAGAGGCATGTAATGTAATGTAATGTGGTATGTAATACCACTCCGGGATGAGAGGGGGCACTGTTGCTGATATTATCACTTGCTTCTACCTTCACAGCTCTGAGAAGAAACTCAGTAAGGGCAACTGACTCCACTTCTTTCAGGCCAGGTCCTATAAAGCCAGACATTCCCAGAAAGAGATGTTTCAGTTTGGTCTGAGCCAGACTGAAAAATGGAGCTCCCCAAAGAGAAACCCACTCCACCAAGCAACTTTTATAAAAAAGGAGAAGGCTACAGCCTGTGTTTCTGTAATTTAGCACCATCAAGCATTTGTTTTTCTTTTAGTTTATTTCATAAATTAAATGGTATGAAACAACTGATGCCCCAACATTTCTTTTGGACCTGGTTCTTACTAACGTTCAACCACAATATATATATATATATATATATATATATATATATATATATATATATATATATATATATATATATATATATATATAGCATGAAAGCATGGTGGCTACAAATACACAGCATATATAGAGTGAACAGGAGGGTCCGCCCCTAAACCCCAGACAAACACAACCTAACATAACTCCTAGTGCAAACGTAAGGATTTTCAATCCAGATAGCTCAATACAATTACACTTACAGCCAATATACATCCTTTTAAGTTATCTCTCCTTCTCATGTCTTCTCTGTCCTTCTCTCCTCCAAGAGTATAGCCCACTGCCTCCTGTCTCTAACTCCCTCCAAATGAGGCAGCAGGCTTTCTTTTAAGTCCAACCTGGGAGTTGCTTCCAGTCTCTTCTCCCAGTCATCTGGAGCACTTCTGGGACATGCAGAAACCAGGGCAGTCCTCCCCCAACGGTGCCCTTTGACAGACCCCAGAGACCCTGACAGGGTTACGTTTCTTGACTTCATTTCTCATGTAACCCTACCCCTAGAAGTAGAGTTTGGGAATGGCCATCCCATACACTGAAAAATGCAGCAAAAACCCCAAAAACATGTGGTTACAAACGAGTTTAAAGCAGAACTGAATACAGATGGGAAAACAGAGACATTTATATGGAGGAGACAGGAAGGGGATGGTCCAGGGTGGAAGTGATGTCTTCGGTAGGTGGGTTCTGACAGGGAACATGTCATCAGGTAAGGATAGAAGTGATGTCATGAGAGGGAGGGTTGGTGATGATGTCACTGTTTGGCTGGTTTTTCTGCTGGTCTGCAGAGGGTCAAAATGACAGTGCCAACCCCTGGTCTGGCTGAGAAACAACATTGTTTGAGCCTAATCAATCTTCTTCCAAGCACAAGTGTATATATATATGTATATATATATTTTTTTGTTCTTTATTTCACATTATACAATTTCTTGTATTAGGAATTTGTTAGTTTTCGCATACCCCTTGGGGTCAGAACGCAGGGTCAGCCATTGTACAGCGCAACTACAGGTTAAGGGTCTTGCTCAAGGGCCCAGTAGAGTAGGATCTATTTTGGCAGTGACAGGGATTCGAACCGGCAACCTTCGGGATACCAGCACAGATTCTTAGCCTCAGAGCCACCGTGTTTCCCCAAAAATAAGACAGGGTCTTATATTAATTTATCCTCCAAAAGATGCGCTATGACTTATTTTCAGATGATGTCTTGTTTTTCCATGAACAACAAGCTACATTTATTCTTGAACAAAAATCTACAATTCTCTGTATTATAAAAAAAATCTTAGAAGGCTTGGAAGGAGATGATACGTGATTTTCTCAGAGACACTTTAACGACCCGCAAGACAAGGCAGTGAGACAAAAGGACAGCTGCTGCACAGGCTTTTAAATGATCGACACGCAGCGCGACAAGCAGAAGATGCAGCTCGGCAGCAGTAAGACAGCAGCTGATCCGACCGCGTAGCGTGCGTTCAGCCCCCCTTCACAACGCGAGCTGCAGAGACGCGAAATGGTTGCCATGCATCATGCCCCGGGCTGGTGGGCGAGTTAAGCAAACCAGGGGCACAACCCCCTAGTATTCTTGAACAAAAATCTACATTTATTCAAATACAGTCATGTCATCATCTTCTGGAACATCATCATAACTCTCCAAATCCCGAATTCCATTATGAATTTCTTGCGACTCCATTTCCTTTAGAACAATTGGCCCCAATCTCTCATGTCTAGCAACAGAGCTTTCTTTAAATGAGCACCTCTTGTCCATGTAGCCTGCTCGTAGTGCATTCGGATATCCAACTTCTTCTCTTTGCAGAAAGCAGAAAGATTTTTGCACTGGGAGTCCTCCACAATTCCTTTCTTGTACTCGACAGAATAGCTCTTTCTTTTTGCACTTATCTTGTCGGGGGGTCAATATTGCTGGTATTATTTCTTGTTCATCTGTGTACATATGGTAGCGGTAGGCATTTATCGCTCATCCAAAGGCGCCTGCACCGGATTGTAACTAGGGCTTATTTTTGGAGTAGGGCTTATATTATGAGCATCCTGAAAAATCATGCTAGGGCTTATTTTCGGGGTAGGTCTTATTTTTGGGGAAACACGGTATATATAGTTTGAAGGGGGGCTGAACGCGCCCCTAGAAGACGTGGTCGCTCCTCTGAAACCCCCTTTTAAACGGTGATACAATGAGAACAAATACAGTTTTTTTTACATTCTCTTTGCTCCATTAGCTGCTGGCTTGCTGCTGCTGTGTCACATGATCTGCATCTCGCACAGGACTTTGAACATTTAAAAGCCTGTCCAGCAGATGTCCTGTTGTCTTTTTGCCTTGTCTCTCTTCTCCCCAAGTCATCCTCTGCTTTATTATGCTGTATACGAATAAAGTTTATATTTCCTGAAAACCATGAATGAATCTGTGCAACTGTGTGACCTAAGCCTAACAAGGCAAAAAGACAAAAGGACAGCTGCTAATGGAGCAAAGATGAGGTAAATAAAACTATTTGTTCACATTGTATCGACTGCGTCTTCTATGTACATATATATATTGTCATGCACGCGTGCATGGGGAGCAGTTTAAGGACCCGACACACACCGCAACAAGTCGTGCCAGGGGACAACGGCAGCGTACTAACCTCTCTCTCTTTATTCCTTCAGAAAGAACGAGGCTCAGCCGCCGTAATACCGCCCGGACAATCCAAAGAGCCGTAGCACTTCTGGGTTCCTTTATTTCCTCTGTCCCTGTGATGACATCAGCTACCCATCCAGCACCACGATTTTCCCAGCATCCCACCGTTTAATTTCCAGTCCGTCCCCATAAAATGTCTGTCTACCCTTCCTTCTATGTCTTTGAGTTATTTTGAACTACTGACCGTAAGAATTTTTGTTACAGTATACGGGGCCACAAACCCCAAACCTTTACACAACTCTGTGTATTTATTACAGTATATATACAGTATATGTATGTTTATATATACACACACAGTAGCATAGTAGCAAGCACCAAGATGAAGGGATTTTGTATATATTGTCACACATGCACTATTAGGGAGAATAGTCAAGGCATGGTGTGTCGATCGTAAGACCACCCTGTGTTGAGAAGGGTCTGTTATATTTCAGCCAGGCTTTCTACCATGGCTGGGATTAAAATCCTTCTTTTTCCCATTTTTGTTCTTTAAAATGTATTCATTTTATTTGTATTTATTTGCTATTGATTGCGTTTATGTTTCAATGCCTTTTTGATCTTGCATTTTGTGGGTTGTCCCCCCTAAGATGCGGGGCCACCTGCCAATCACATCCAGGAACTGCCCTCCACCTATGAATCCAGAGTGTCTCCCACAATTCCTGTTGGTTCATTGTGAATGCTCTACAGTTAGTGAGTTTGTTTATTTTCGCTGTGCTTTGTACTTTTTGTAAAATTTAGGGTTTTTTTTTGACCTTCTGCTCTGTATCTTGACCTACTATTGGAATCTGTTTTGGGACTTGTTTGCTTTGGATTGCTTTTGTGTTACAGGCAATTCAATTTTCAGTGCAGTGTGGCCTGCAACCCCATTGCCCCCTAGTAATGCCACTGATATGTAAGTATGTTAAGTATGTACATATGCACACTGCCTATTAAATGCATTAACCCCCTTAGAACTTTTTACATTTTATTGTCACACAATATAGAATTCCATGGATTAAATTTGGCTTTTTTGACATTGACCAACAGAAAATGACTTTTTAATGTCAAAGTAAACATAGATTACTGCAAAGTGTTTCCAAATTAGTTCCAAATGTAAAACACAAAATAATTGATTACAGAAGTGTTCATCCACCTTCAAGTCAGGATTTAGTAGATGGCAGCCATGACAGCCCTGAGTCTGTGTGAATAGGTCTCTATCCATTTTGAACATATCCACATTGCCATTTAATCCTCATTCATCTTTATTAAACTACTCAGAGTCTGTCAGGCTGCGTGTTGATTTTGCGTGAACAGCCTTTGTCATGTGCAGCCACAAGAAGATGCTCAGCTATACCTTTTGTTCCCTCCAGAGAACCCCGCAATCTCATCTAGAACTGCAGTGAGATCTCAGCTTGAATGAAGTAACATCATCTTCAGTTCAAGTTGACAAAAAAAGTTGGCCTTGTCATTTCAATTAGTCCATCTGTTTAATACCTCATCTCTGTAAAGCTTGGCCCATTATCATAAACATCCACCAAGTTAGTACACATCCCTGGGGTGATGATCATTGACCAACTATTCATCACTGACCATGTTGCCATCATCTCGTTCATGCAGGTTCACTCTACCCTCTGTATAGGACTAGGCCATATCTGACAGAGTATGCAGCACAACATCTGGTTCAGACTTTGGTATTGTTGATTACTGGAGTTCTTTACTGGCAGATATACCAAGCCAGTGCAGATGATTAATAAAGCAGCAGCATGACTTGTATTCAAACAGTCAAGATGGGCACATGTCAGTCCTCATTTCAGGACAATCCACTGGTTCCCTGAACAACACACATTAAGTTAAAATCCTTGAGGCTTGCTTAGAGTGAAGTCCAAGGGGTCATCACCTATATGTGTGGAGACACTTGTGAGGTCCTATGGCCCTTCTTGCCCACTCAGTTCTGCTAATGAGTGGCGTCTGGTTATACCACCTCTGCTCACTTTCTCAATCCAGATTCTTTTCACGTGTAGCTTCTACCTGGCGGAATGAGCTGTCTACCTCCATTTGAACTGCTGACTTCCTCAGCATGTTTAAGAAGCATTTGAAGACTCTCATGTTTGGAGAATTACTGCCTCATTGTAATGATTTTGATACATAATTCTTTGTAATTAATAAAAACGGGACTAGTGCTTGTGTTGTTCTGTTTGGTTTAGAGCTCTTCACTTGTGGTGGTCCACTGTGTAACATTGTCCTTTAACATTTGTTTCAAAACAGTCCACAGGCTGATGTTTCCCCATTATGTTGACCTCCTTTGTAAGTTGGTTTGCATATAAAGCAGCTACTAAGTGAATAATTGGAAATGGAAATGTTAAGATCAAACCAAATCTCCACGCTTGGAGATATAAACAGCTGGGCAGCATGCTATGGATTCACTGTGAAAGTGCTTCTTCATGGAGAAAATGGACACAGAGGAGAAGCTCCAGAAAGACAGCAGCAGGTAGGCATTCCCAGAAAAAGACAGACTTTCATAATAATGAAATAATGGCATGGAGAACCTTGATGTGTGGGCACATGGTGAGAGTAGGTGCACCATGGCCTCCTTCACTATGAGACCCGTTTTACTAATAGTTAGTCTTTTTAAGACCACATATTGCTCACATTGCACTTTTACTCTCATAAAAATCCAGTGGCCATCAGCTTCAAGGAACACATTACTGGAGATGACTTCACGCCACTCATTGGAAATTTCAGGCTGCCCGAGCTTTACGCCAAAGCCAGCAGCTTTTGGTGACTTTCATCATAATTTCTATTTTTGCAAATCATGGCTCATTGAAGGTGTCACATTTCCACAGCAGATTGGAGGCATTAAAAAGGGCATTCGTAGAATCTGCTTTGTAGTTTGACCCTCATGCCTTCCTGCTTTTATCATTGCCATGGTTGACCTACTTGGAATCTGTGTGAAGTTTACATGTTCTCCTTCTATCTTCATGGGTTTTCTCCAGATATTTCAGTTTCCTCTTACATCCCAAAGATGTTTGTGTTTGGTCAGTTGTTTACCTTTGTGAATGAGTACCCCCTTTGATGGGTGCCCTCTTGTGCATAGTTGCTGCTTTGTATCCAGTTGTGCCATGGTAGATGTAACCTTGCCAAGATCCAAAAACCTGATTACAAAGTTTCCAATAAATGAATGGATGGATGGATGTTTGAAATGATTGATTGATTTATTGATTGATTGATTGATTGATTGATTGATTGATTGATTGATTGATTGATTGATTGATTGTACATACAGCCTGTCTAGCTGATGGGTGCAGCAGTTCCCCCTGGCATGATAGCCAAGGACTGAGATCAATAAGAATGGACTACTCTGTGACTTTTTGTGGAATTCCCCTTCCCTCTTATTCAGGACATCCTTATATCTCATATTCCTGGATTGCCCAGGTTTTAGACCCAGTAGTGCCATGCTGTTGGGTATGCTTGAGAATCACATGAGAAATGTTACACTTATGCCTACATCCAATTTTTTATAATCAGCCATTGCCTGCAGTGTTTTCATTGAAACAGACGGCCCGCACATAAGTGTGCATGCATTTCTCCCAGCAGGGGGTCTCCTAGCTGTGCCACTCTGTCATGTGCTGCCCCGCCAGTCGCTCGCCTGGTAATTTCCGCAAATGAAGAGAAATTCCTGTAGGCAAGTTAATTATACTATACAGTAAACGTTTAATTGGGAGGGCAGCAGGTCAGCCGGGCTTTCAAACCAGCTATTAGCGCCATTGAAATACTGCAGGTACTATGAACCTTTAGTGAATTGTTATTAAAATATTCATTGAGGGAGTCCATTAGCAGTGCCCAGTCTCATGGCATGATTAAACTCAGGCTGGCACTAGTGTGGAGAAGGGGCTTCATTCAAGTCCAGTTCCTGATGGAGTTACTTCTTTATATTATGGTGTGCACACTTCTCCTTTTGTGTATTTTCACACCAAAACCTAAACACATTAATCTAAAAGTTACATACCTGCACCACAACACCACCTTATACCTTGTAACTTCAGACCTTTCTGGAACAGCAGGTCTTCCATCTGTCTCCTGGGTGGCAGCCTGGCACCTCGGACACATCTACTAATCTAGAAAAAAAATGAATCAATTAATCAAGTCTATGAACACACAATTAATGCATGAAAACGTCATCTCAGTTCAACACCTCAGCTGGTGGAAGTCAAAGATGTTCAGAAGGCCGAGAAGAAAAGAAAGAGGGAACCAGGAAAAATTTCAAAGAGTAGACACTAAACTGGATGAAGTTTGATTGTGTCATATTACAGAAGGGGGACAAGACACAGCCTTGATGGAATCCATTATTAGTGATGAGTGACTCACAATGCAAGACAGTTACGCAAAACTCTTTTGGTGGCAATTTAGCAACACAAAACTAATTGAAGAGATTTTGGGTGGAGTTTTACAGTTTTTTCGGGTTAAAAACAAGAAATACTGCTCACTAAATACTTGCTCACACTTCTGTGTCTCAGTGGCGTAGCTAGGGGCAGGAAGAGGGGGTGGTCCGCCCCAGGCGGCACATTTTTGGGGGCAGCATTATTGGCCAAAAGGCTCAGTACAATTTGTGTGTAAGCCGCTGGGTTCGGAAAAATATCACTCATGAATGAAATAAGTAAAATTCTCTGATTTTTATCCACAAATGCTTCAAAAATAATTTTCAGACTGTCCTTCAGTGACAGCATCAGACACAGCAGTTAAAATTTATGAGGCAATAACAAAAATAAACAAACATTACACCGATAATAATTTTTAGGAACATGAACAACTAATTTGCAATTTATAAATTTGTTTCATTATCAATGTGAATGCGTTCTTGCTCTGTGCAGAAAACATCCCCATCTATCACTTGTACACTACGCTGGTTCTGGTTTTCGCAGCTTAATTATATTAAATTAATAATTATAACACAGCTTATCAGTGCGTCTATACTGTATTCTTGTCTAGTTGATGCTTATAAATAGTTACATGTGAAAAATCATTGCTGTTTCTCTATATTGTATATGAATAAATCAATGCAAACTTTATCTTAATTGGCGCGCCCCCAAAGTAACAAAAAACGGGGCACGAAGATGTGAAAAAAGAAAACAAGAATCGAAAATATGAAAAATACATCTATTGAAACCAAAACAAATTAACTTAAACTAAATTCTGATAATTTTTCTCTATACATCATTTTAATTTTGTATTTAAATAGGTTAACATATTCAGAATTGTTGGAGGGTGGTAAACTGAAGCACCGACCCGCCACGACCCGAGCGGCACGAACTCGAGCTATGCCACTGCTATGTGTTCCCATTTTTTTATCCCTAAGCATGCAATTTGTCATATCAGTAAAATCGATTTAGGCCTCAGAGAATAATAGCTAGCATATAGTGTAGGCTAATAGTGTTTTTTATTATTAATGTCTAACAATGTAAATGTTTGTCTAACTCAGCGATTCCCAAACTGTGGGGCACGCCCCCAAAGTAACAAAAAACGGGGCACGAAGATGTGAAAAAAGAAAACAAGAATCGAAAATATGAAAAATACATCTATTGAAACCAAAACAAATTAACTTAAACTAAATTCTGATACTAGAAAAATAAATATAGAGTTAGATAAATGTCGATAAAAGTTAAGTAGGTATAATAAAATATGCATCTATGATATATCATTATTAAAAAAACGAACAAATTTGTATTAGTGGGCTCCTTTCAAAAAACATTAGGGGGGCGCAATTAAAACTGTTATGAAAACTCGGGTCGCAAATACTTAAAGGTTGAGAAACGCTGGTCTAACTAACGGTCTAACTATCTGCACTTTACCTAACAGGACCACAAAGGGGTGGACGATGCCATAATTTTTTTTCTGAATAGAATCTACTAACCATCTGGAGAAACAGAGCATTGGAGTAAGGATCTTGTTTTTTAACTTCACGATACGGGCTTAAACTACTGGGGGAGACGCTCAGGTCAGTATGGGTTGTTGCTACCACAGTGCCCTGGATAATTCCTACCTCACTGGTAGAGCACAGATTGTGTGGCTTAACAACTGAGTATCGGACATGGTCATGAGTAGCACAGGGGGTACACAGGGGGCTGCACTGACTCTCTTCCTGTATACTCTGAACACCTACAATACTGTATCATGCCATCTGCAGAAATTTGTCAATGACACAGCTATAGGTGGGTGTATCAGTGTTGGGAAGGAGAATGAATACAGGGCAATAGTGAAGGAGTTTGTTGAATGGTGCAAACTGAACCACCTGTACCTCAGCATCAGTAGGAGAAAGAAGATTATCGTACACATTAGGAGGGTTACTGATGCTCCCGGTTCTTATTGATGGTGAAGGTGTGGAGGTGGTGAGTACACACAAATACCTCGGGGTGCATCTGAACCACAGGTTTGAGTGGAGTACCAACACAGAGTCTGTATACAAGTAGGGCCATAGTGGACTCCATTTTCTGAGGAGGTTTGAGGTCATTTGGTGTATGCAGGCCACTCTTATGTGTTTTCATCCAGTATGCAGTGACCTGAGAAATGGCATTAGTGCTGGTGACGTCAACAAACTAAATAAACTGACTAACAAGACTGTCTCCATCTTGGGAGTCAGGCTGGACTCATTGGGAGAACTGATAGAACAAGAGGTCTGGTTTATTATAGTGCCTTTCATATTTACATGCAGTAATATATAGCACATCTATCTATCTATCTATCTATCTATCTATCTATCTATCTATCTATCTATCTATCTATCTATCTATCTATCTATCTATCTATCTATCTATCTATCTATCTATCTATTGTAACAGATTGAGGTGTGGTCCACCTCTTCAACCCTCAGGTACCACTCTGAACACCAGATGAAAGTATAAATATTATTTATTCTTCTATTATACTGTGCACAAAGCACCCTCCACTCCACACTCATAAACACAATAACTACAAACAATACTCTTTCTCTAACCAATCCTCCTCGCCCAGACACTTTGCCACCCTACCTCCCAGCTCAGCTCAGTGTCTGGGCTTTCCCACAGTCCTTTTATATCCCCTGACCTGGAAGTGGTTCCTGGCCAAACCCACAAGTCCTTATTCCCTCCGGGTCAGGGTAAACAGTCCTTTCTTCAGCCCGGGAGCATGTCGTTCCTTCCTGTCACGTGATGATGACGCACTGCCGGGTTATAGGGCATATAAGAGCCCACTAGCCCACCTACAGCGACTCCCGGTGGCCCCCAAGGTATCCAGCAGGGCTGTGTATACAAACTACAAAGTCCATGAGGCCCTGCTGGAACTCGGGGCACCATCATGCTGTCCGGAGGCGGCCTGGGGGTGGTGACCAGAGTCTGTAGCCAGTCATCTATCTATCTATCTATCTATCTATCTATCTATCTATCTATCTATCTATCTATCTATCTATCTATCTATCTATCTATCTATCTATCTATCTATCTATCTATCTATCTATCTATCTATCTATCTAGTTTTAAAGTGTAAGGAAGCTAGATAATCCAAGTGTTGAAACCCCCAGAGTTTAATTGATAAGAAGAGCACCATCTGGGACAGTTTATGACTTAATTACCTTTCTTTGTCGTTCGGTGCGGTTGCACTAAAGCTAAAGGATCTGTGCAGGCAATTGGAACATTGCTGCTTTGAATCCTCTAAATGCCCGAAGTAACTCTACTCCGTTGGGCCCTTGAGCAAGGCCCTTAATCTGCAATTGCTTTGTCCTAAGTATGATGTTAAACAGCATCCTGCCCCGCAAGCAGGTCCTCCAACTTGCAGGGAAAACTCAGCGGTCGGTGGCAGGACTGGCACTCCAGCCATCATATAAAACCTTGCACTGTTTCAGTGTGGTGCTGAGGTGTCCCCTGCTGCACTCGGGTGCTAATCCAGGTGGTTTTGTTGTGTGGTGGGTGTGGCAACGCTCTATCAATGCAGGCTGCCAACCCCCCCCCCCCCTCTCTCTCTGTCTCTCTCTCATTTGTTTCAAACTACATTTGTGCATATTTTGAAATTGGAGAGACTGTTGGAGTTGAAGTTGTGCCTGAGCTGTTTTACTGATAATTCATGGACTACAGAGCAACAATAAGAAGAGGTTTTCAAAGGCAAGTTCTCTCTCTTTCTCTCTCTGCCATTTTACTTGCTGAGAAGACCATTTTTTTGGTGGTCATGCTGCTTGGTCCTGTGCAGATGACGAGCGGGCTAAGAAGAGAATCAAGTGTAACTAAAAGTTTCTGTGCCACCTAGCTCTATCAGGTTGTATGTTTTGCAAAGCCACATTTAGTTTGCTTGATGTTTATTTGAAGGTTACAGAGTTAAAAGAAGAGGAAGTGCTGAACTACAGTAGCCATCAAGGTGGTAGGAGTATGGGATTTGGGGCATTGTGTTAAGGACTACGTAATAAAGTGTATAGTACTAGGGTGTTGTACCGTGTTAGCCATTATGAATGTAGTGAGACGTCAAGCAAAATGACACCATTTTGCATATTGTAATCTTTTTAGTTATCCAATGAAAGTTGTCATTTTGCTTGACTTCTCCCTATAATAGTGTATAAAGGGGAATGGGCTCACCCTAAGACCCTGCTTTGACAAAACAGCTTCATTGCAGAGGAGCATAGTGCATCTTTTTTAAATATGTCATGCTGCAGTTTTCCACACAAGGACACACCTCAACTCACCACCTTTCGCATTAATGGATTTTCTCTACTTGAAAATCTCGCTACACAGCAAAAACGCTGTTACCTAACAAGCACCCTTCCCTATTTCTTGTTTGCTGCAGAAAAGGCTGACGACATGCCCTCTCCAGCACTTCAAGCTTCTTTTTCTGTGTCAGATGTGTCTTTAGCATTGCAATTGCAAAGACTGTCATTGTAATTGAAGCAGTGGAATTGTAATACCAAAACACATCTGCAGACTCGACAAAATGTCTACACGTGAACGGAAAAGAGTCTGATGATATTTTTCTTTTTATGGTATTTATATACAAAATGACAGGCAGACACAGAATTAATGCGTGAAATCGCTTTTAAACAAGACTAACTTCAATGGCATGAATGTCATTGGAAAAAGAAACACAATTTGTTTTGTTGCAAGTTCAGTTTTTGTGAATTGCAAGTTTTCACAGCCAGAGTCTACTCCGCTGATTTCTGACACCTAGCCCAGGAGTGTCACGTCTAACACAAAAAAACACAAAATGCTCCGAACACCCACCATGCAAACACCCGCTGCCCGTCTTCCTTTCCAAATTGTTTTTTAACTGACATGCTGTTTTATGAAGCTAACCAGAAGTGCGGCGTGTTCTTTTTACAAGCAGAAAAAGACTGTACTCTTGAAACTGTACTCAATTGAGGACCCGAATGCATCACTCGTTGGGAAACATGCTGGGAAAATAAGCAAAGTCTACGTTCACATGGGAGGACAACCATCTTTTTCATATATCGCCAACGAGGAAACGTTACCAGTTATTAAAGACAAGAACTTCTAGACATAAAGACAGCTTCCTTATTATTGCAGTCACTCCTGTTGTAGCTGCGTTTACCAAAAATTACCAACAGTTCTGCAGCTTTAGTTTGCTTCATGGGTTTCTGGCAAAAGCTTGATGCATTGAAATGATTCCACAGACAAAATATCTTCATTTTAAAAACTTTATTAAAAATTCAAGGTTTTAAATTCATTTTTTTCAATTTTGGACATGTGCAGAGAAGATATGCTGAGTATATTGGGAGAAGGATGCTAAGGATAGAGCTGCCAGGGAAGAGGAAAAGAGGAAGGCCTAAGAGAAGGTTTATGGGTGTGCTGAGAGAGGACATGCCGGTGATGAATGTAACAGAGCAAGATGGAGAGGACAAGACGATATGGAAGAAGATGATCCGCTGTGGCAACCCCTAACGGGAGCAACCGAAAGAAGAGGAAGAAGAGTAAAAATTCAAGGTAAAACAGTTCACACAGAAATAGAGAAAAGACTGGTATTGCAAAGAAAACGTAAGTTCTTGTTTAAGAGAACTTCTGTTTAAGGCTTAAATACCTTGTTTGTTTCTTTAAGTTTTCTAATACAGTTGAATCATTTCTAAACCATCAGAACACTGTAAGCTTATCCCACTTTCATACTGTAAATGGGTCTTTCAATCCCTGCTAGCACTGGGACCAATTCTAAACAACAACTAACTTAATTAACACATAGTACTACAGATATAGCTAAGAAGGTTATAGCTCATGTTAACTTACAGGGGGTGTAAGGCTATATCATAATTTATAGCTTTGAAAGAAAATTATATTCTATTCAAATTAAGCAAACACTAATATGAGTTTAACATTAACTTTCTTAGATTGGTTCTTACACTGGTGTGGCTGACACCAGTGGGCCTTGCCCGGTCGGGACGCCTCCACGCTGGGAGGACCGGGGGAGCAAGTGTGCACAGAACATTTCCTACTCCAGAACACTAGATGACAGCCCCCCTGGGTTGCAGTGGTGACTCCCGCAGGGCTTCATGGGAGTTAAAGTTAGCTGCAGCCCTGTTGGGTTCTGTGGGTGCCATTAGGGGGAGCTGCAGAGGCTGTAGATGCTATATTATGTCAGGCTTCTGCCACACCTGGGAGAACATCCAGAACATGCTAGAGGGCCACCTAGAGTGCTCCTGGGTGCATCTTAAAAGGAAAAAGGCTGCCACTAATCCGGGAGCCAGAGTTGAGAGGGAGAGAGACGACGATTGCAGGAGGAGGAGAGAGAAAGCTGAGAAGAAGGCATGAAAGTGCTGTAAAGTTTGCTTTATTGTACTGTGCTGCTCTGGGGAATGAAAGGGAAGCTTTCCCATTGAAAATAAATGTGTTTTGTGCCTGCTGTCTGTCTGTGTTGGTTTGGGTGGCTGGTGCTCCCTCTGCAGGCCACAGTGTTAAAAAATGATAACTACCTAATTGACTGATATCTGACTATTGTAGATTTTATGTGTTTTATTGTTAAAAAAATTCACAAAAAGCACTTTAAACTCTACGGTTCATTTTATATGGTGGACAACTTAATTATAACACAATACAATACTATTCTGGAAATGCCTTTACAATTAGCCTGGATGAATATGTACACCCCACAATACTTACCTATTTAACATTCATTCATCATTCATATCTAAAACACAATGGAGGCCTACGGCCTGTCACTGGCCTTGCCAGGTTATAGATATGACAAGTCTGCACCCGGGTCACTAAAACGATAGCTGTAAATGTAAAGCAAGAAAGAAAGTAAAAATGGTTGAGGCTGGCTACCTCAGCTTCAGTAACTACAGGCTATCCACTGAACAGTATCATCTCCAGACAGAGGAGCAGCTTCAGCGACAGACTGCTATCAATGTCCTGCTCTACTGACAGACTGAGGAGATCATTCCTCCCCCACACTATGCGACTCTTCAATTCCACCCGGGGGGGGGGGGTAAACATTAAAATTATACAAAGTTATTGTCTGTCTATATACCTGCAGGGCGGCACGGTGGCGCAGTGGGTAGCGCTGCTGCCTCGCAGTTGGGAGACCTGGGGACCTGGGTTCACTTCCTGGGTCCTCCCTGTGTGGAGTTTGCATGTTCTCCCCGTGTCTGCGTGGGTTTCCTCCAGGCGCTCCGGTTTCCTCCCACAGTCCAAAGACATGCAGGTTAGGTGGATTGGCGATTCTAAATTGGCCCTAGTGTGTGGGTGTGTTTGTGTGTGTCCTGTGGTGGGTTGGCACCCTGCCCAGGATTGGTTCCTGCCCTGTGTTGGCTGGGATTGGCTCCAGCAGACCCCCGTGACCCTGTGTTCGGATTCAGCAGGTTGGATAATGGATGGATGGATGGATGAATGTATACCTGCATTGTTGTCACTCTTTAATTTGGTATTGTTCTTTGTCTGTATGCTGCTGCTGGAATATGTGAATTTCCTCTTGGGATTAATAAAGTATCTATCTATCTATCTATCTATCTATCTATCTATCTATCTATCTATCTATCTATCTATCTATCTATCTATCTATCTATCTATCTATCTATCTATCTATCTATCTATCTATCTATCTATCTATCTATCTATTTCACACTATGCAACCTTTCCAGCGATTTCTAGTTATTACCTTCATTTACAAAAATGTTATTGAGTCAGAGGCTGTTGGTATTGTGCTCCCTAATGTGCCATGCCCAGTGACTTGCTTCAACTGGCCTGTGACTCGCAGTTTAATTTTGCCTTATTCATAAGAACATAAAAATTTGACAAATAAGAGAAGACCATTCTGTCCACCAAGCTCTTTGTTTGTTCAGCAAATAGCTAAGCTGTCCCAATATCTGATTCAGATTTTTCTTAAAGGTTGTCAAGGTTTCTACTTCAACTCCATGACTTGGTAGTTTGTTCCTGAGTCCCACAGCTCGTTGCGTCAAGAAGTGTTTCCTTGCTTCAGTCCTAATTGCACTTCCGCTTAATTTCCGCTGCTGTCCTCGAGTTTGTGATTCAGTGTTAGCTGGTTGTGCTACAACTGCTGCTAAGCCCTGGAGAGCAGCTCTTCCACCACACCCAGAAGTGCTGCCGGAATTACATCCTCAGACAACTTGAGCACTTCCAGGTTCCTTATATAAGGAGTCAGCAGACACCACTCAGGGAGCCAGAGTCGGGAGGAGGAGTGGAGGAGAAAGAGGTAAAGAAGGACTGGGAGAAAAGGAAGAGTGAGAGTCAAAGAAAGAAGAAAAAATTTGGGCTGTTGGGGACACTGAACTGTAAATTAATCACTTGTGCTTTTTGTACTTGTGCCTCCAGCGTCTGCCTGTGTCGGGGTTAGCTCTTACACTGGTTAAACACAGTCTCTGATTCATCTCTGTCTTTTTCTCATTTCTGAGCGCCTCCATCCAATCTAAATTATGTTTATTTTGTGTTTATTTTATAAGATTTTACTTGATATATTACTGAGTAATTCTGCTTTACTAGATTGTTTTCCATATTTGTGCAAAGTAATACTACTACTGTATATAATGTTGTAATGGTGCCATGTACCACATATTGTGCCATTTAATTGTATTTACTTTTTAAGTGTATAAATGGAATGCCAAGACAAATTCCCAGCAGCTATGTTGCCTGGCAATAATAATAATTAAAAAAAAGTGTTCAAGGAGATGAACATTTACTCCAAAGAAAAAATATAAAGAATTATTTTTTCTTAAAGATTCAGAAATGAACTCCAAAACAAAGTACAACTTTTCAGAGCACAAAAAATATTTTTTTTTCAAACCAGAGGGATTAACCTTGATTGTGGTCAGAACGGAATTGCAGTAGTTGTTCAACAAAAAATCTTTTTTTAATAACTGAAAATAAAACATTGTAATGAAAATGGAGCTGAGATAAAAGAGTGAGAATCAAAACCAGAGTCTCTAATACTAAACTTTCCATGAGTTTTAGTTCACTGGGACAATCCATACTGTATCTTGGACAAAGCAGCACATGCTACTGCATCGTAATTTATAAACTAGCATCAAGAGGGCGGCCCCTAGCAACCAGGCAAGGTTCCATAGCAACTCATTGTCTGTTTGCAGCAGCTTTTAACATGAACGTTTGACACAGTCAGTAAAAAGCAAAAAAAAAAAATCTCTTTATTATAAAAAAATCTTGGAAGGAGACAAGACGTGACTTTCTCAGAGAGACACTTTCACGTCCCACGAGACTTGTCTTCATGCCAAGAGACGTAACCACGCCCGGGGCCGCAGACAAGAACTTATGCAAAGATATTTATAAAAGTCCTGCGTGGTTATGTCAGACACATTTCTTGTAGAGAGAAAGAAATGATATTCACTCACGGGCAGTTATTCGTTGTGTTGTCACGATTTAATTACAAACACGGAATCAAAATTCAATGCGATATTGATGGAAAGGTAAAAGTGAAAGGAGATTGAATATATGGACATAAGTGATATGACAGAAGTGCGCTGTGCGAGATGTAGATCACCCGGCACAGCAGCAGCAAGCCAGCAGCTGATCGAGCAAAGAGGAGGTTAAAAAAAAAACTGTATTTGTTTCCCATTGTATCATCGTTTAAGAGGGGGTTTCAGAGGAGCGACCGCGTCTCCTTGGGGTGCATTCAGCCCCCCTCTTCACAACACGAGCGGCAGAGACGTGAAGTGGCTGGCGAGTAGCGCAGGCGGCAGGTTGTGGCGGGGGGTTGGCAAGCGAAGCGAGCAGGGGGTGCAGCCCCCTAGTAATGATAATAATTATAACTAAAAACTCTTAAATACACAAATAACATTTAAAGCAACACACAAGTTTCAAAATAAAACTTTTAAAATTGTTAGAAAAACAGTCAAGTTTCCCAGTTGATAACAATGAGCTTTGCAGGCGATGAGGTCACATGGATGGGTGATGTACAGACTGCAGGGGTGCAGCAGCACGAATGACCTCAGTAGTCACCTCCCAGTCGTAAGCTCTCCTGCAATAAGACACCTTCAGCTTTGACTTCCAAACAGTCCCTCACATTGGCAGTTAGGCCCTTTCTAAATTGAGGAGGCCTCAAGCTAACAGCTCTTCCACCTTCAGCTACTTTGTTTATGCTGAGAATTGGTGGGATGAGGAGCCACTCAGGAGGACTATCCTGAGCCCTTAATAATTGCACAAATGTTATTTTTTTATTACTCTGTTAACAATTCATGTTTTGAACCTTCTGAATGTGGACCATTATATATAGATGGACCGACTCTTAGTAAAAGTGGCATCTGTAAATAATTAAAAATTAAGCCAGGCTGCCTTATTCAAAAGTGCAATAGCATGTACGACTTACAGCTCTCCCAGAAGAGCCTCCATTAATATTTATCACCCTTTTTGACGGGAGTGAGGCTGCAATAGTTTAGAAGCCCTCTGACATTCCTAAATGAGCTATCCATTAATGCTGACTTGAGCTCATAATAAAATACCCTGGACCTGATGGGATTTTACCAATTGTACTGAAAGAAATGGAAGATGTCATTTATAAATCCTTATTAGGTGTATTTGAGCAGTCGCTTGAGAAAGGAAAAGTACTGAAGGACTAGAAAGCTGCAAATGTGACTTCAGTCTTCATGAAAGGAGACAAAATGGATACTTGTGATGACCAATAACTCTTACTTCTGTGCATTGCAAAATTATGGAGACAATAATAAAAAATAAATTTGAAAAATACCTATGAAAATAACATAAGAAATAGCAAGCAGCCTGGGTTTATGAGTGGAAGACCTTTCAAATGAATCTTTTAGAGACAGCTGGAGTAGTTGACAAAAAGAAAGCATACAACAGAATTTACTTAGACTTTCAAAAAGACTTTGACTCAGTTCAACACTGAAGATTCAATTCTGAAAGTAGATGCTGTAGGCATCAGAGCTAACTTACAAAACTGGATCTATAGTTGATTAATCTTCAGGAGACAGAGTACAGATAACGGAAGAATGCTCCATATGGAGTGACGTCAACATTGAAGTTCCTCACAGGTCTGTCCTTAAACTGTAACTTTTTCTGATTTATATTAATGACACTGATTCTGGTTTAATTTGTAAACTTGTGAAATTCACAGATGAAAATTGAAGGAAAGGCAGACACTGAGGAGACAACAGAAAATATTCTAAAAGACTTGGACATTGTTTTCTCTTGATAGAGTAATATATTACTCTACTTTGTCCTTTTGTATTATTAATAAGTAGCCTTTGTCATAATGCCTCAAATCTCACAGACTTACCACTGTTTATAAGGTATTGTACCATATAACTTCTCCCCAACTTCCCTTCTACAGCTATAACTTCAGGCAATTAGGTGTAGTAAAAGACAAGCAGGAGTTAAGTTACAATTTAGACAATGTATTATTGGTATTATTCATAAATAATAGCAATATTTAAAGTACGTTTGAATATTGGCAACAATACAACCTGATAAATGGTGATGTGTAGTTTCAGGCAGCACACAGACTTGTTAGTTACTTAAAATGTCTCTAGTTAAGGTATCACTTGTGGTCAGCTTTCTTCAGAACAGGCCGCATGCCTGTCTCAATATGGCTGCTGAGCTGTGCTCTTCATTGTGTTGTCCTTTTCAGTTCATGCATCAGTTTGGTAAGAGAGAGAGAGTGAGGGAGTGAGCAAATTTATAGATTCTCTGTCCAACCCCTAGAGCCAATAGGGTGTCATAGTACTTAAAGGCTTCTGATACAAGCCAGTTCCAAACGGCCATACTTCAGACCAATGGGGGGATAGAGCATCTTCACATCTGCCCCCCAAACCATATGTTAAGGTAAAGCTTGGCAGTTAGGCAGCCTGGCTTTCAGTGGGGGATGAGAGAGAGACTTTAGCAGGGAAACATTTGCCAAACTGGTTTGAGGCACTTCTCCCCCAACCCTATCTTAAAATTCAAAGAGACCCATTCCTTAAAGGGGGGGGGGGGGTGTTGTAAACGTGAATGCTTCTCACTAATGTAGCACTAATATTACATTGCTTTGCCTAAGTTACAAATAAAGACATACAAAATATTTATCAACTTATGTGCAAAATCTCACATCACAACAGACATTTAACATTAAAATGGAATTTAACTTAGAAAAGAGCAAATTGCTACATGCAGGCAAAAAGGCTGTCAATTATGAATACAAGATGGGAGACACTGACCTACAGGAAGCAACCTCTGAAAAGGCTTTAAGGGTTTAGGTTGATACATTTTCATCATCTAAGCAATGCAGAGAAGCAAATACAAAGACAAATAAAATGTTAGGTTATATCATAAAAATATTTTAATATAAATTGAGGAACATTAAGCTCAGACTACGTAAAGCATTAGTGAGACTACATCTGGAGTCCTGTGTGCAGTTCTGGTCACCACACTGCAAAAAGACATAACAGCTCTTGAAGCTGTGCAGAGGAGAGCAGCCAGGAGCATCTCGGTACTTAAGGACATGCTCTACTGTGACAGACTCAGAGGATTAAACCTGTTTAGTCTCAAGCAGAAATATCTGTGTGTGGACCTAATCCAGTCTTTGAAATCCTCAAACATATTCATAAAGTTTGGTCCAGCAGAATTCTTTCAGCTTAAGGGTGAATCGTGTACTCGAGAGCACCTTAGGAAATTAAGGGGATGTGTACTTAGGACTAAAGCTAGGAAGCACTCCTTTATGGAAAGAATTGTGGGTATCTGCAACAGACTGCCATGTCATGATGTTGAAGCAGATACCTCAACAGCCTTTCAGATGCATCTGGATGAGCTATTGGGACAGCTTAGATATTAGTTATGCGCTTGACTCTGTCTACCCTGTGTAGAGTTTGCATTACCAGGTTTCTCCTATTTCTCCTGCTATATTTGTAATTAATTTACAGCGCTTGGCATAGATCTGTTTTTACTTTGACATTTAAAAATATTTTTCCTATTGCTCATTGTCAAAACATCAAATTAAATCTTTAAGGGCTAATTTTGTTTTCCCTTTTATCCCATGGCTGAATATTTTTCCAAAAAACTCAGTTTCTTGAAAAGCACACAAAGCAATGGTTTCACACATAAATAACATAAAATACTTATTTATGACAATTGTCACTTTGTTTTAGCTTCCATGAGTAGCAACAGCGTGTAACTTCACACACTTATTTACATACCTGTTTGTCTCATCGCTCATGAGCTGAAAGGCACTTATTGGGAAAAAACGCATAGTGTCCACTAGCACTCTGTGTTGTTTCAAGAAGTCTAGTTGCCAGTTTACCTCCCACAGATCTACGTCTGTGTAGTCCTCCCAGGGCGAACATTGCCGTAGGCACATCAGCTACATGAGCGTGTTCAGCACTTCGATCAGCTGGGGACCGATCAGTTGATGCAAATACCTGACTTTCAATTTTGATTTCCAGATCATTTCCATCAAAATTGGAGTTTGATAAGTGTCTGTGTATTCCTCCCAGATGAACGCTGCCATAAGCGCGTCAGCTGGTGTTTTGTCTAACAAGGTGCAAAACAATGGTTACCGCAAAATCCTGCCGGACTACGCCAATTGTTTTGTCTTGGTAGAGTAATATATATTGCTCTACTTTCCCCTTTTGTATTATTAATATGTAGCCTTAGAATGTCTAATCTCACAGACTTACCACTGTTTATAAGGTATTATTGTATATAACTTATCCCCACCTTCCCTTCTATATCTATAACCTCAGGCAATTAGATGTAGTAAAAAGACAAGCAGAAGTTAAGTTATAGTTTAAACAATGTATTAGTATTATTGATAATATTCATAAATAATAACAAAATGCAAAGTACATTTGAATATTGGCAACCATACAACCTGATTAAATGGTGATATGTAGTTCAGGCGGCACACAGACTTGTGGTTACTTAAATGTCTCTAGTTAAGGCATCATTGGTGCTCAGCTTTCAGCCACATGTCTGTTCAAAATGGCTGCTGAGCTGTGCTGTTCATTGTGTTCTCTTCATCGTCACAGGTTAGCAAGAGAGATGCTTCTTCATCATATGTTGGTTGGTAAGAGAGAGAGTGTGAGGTTAAACACATACATTTATATGTGTTCTGTCCAACCCCTAGAGCCAATAGGACATCATGGTACTTAGGCCTCTGAGACAAGCCAATTCCAAACAGCCATACTTCAGACCAATGAGGGAAATAGAACATCTTAACACCTGCCCCCAAACCATATGTTAAAGTACACCTTAGCCCATTTGCGGGGGTAGAAATGACTTTAGCTAAGAAACACTCGGCAAACTGGTTTAAAACACATCCCCCAAATCCTGTCGTAAAATTCAAACAGACCCATTCCTAAGGGGGAGGGTAAACACTAAATTACACTCCTTTGCCTAAATTAGAAATAAAGACATGCAAAACATTTATCAAGTTATATGTAAAATCTCACATCACAACAGCTGGTGACCGATCAGCTGATGTAGGTACCTGACTTTGGTTTTTGGTCTACAGATCAGTTGCATCAAAATCGAAGTTCGATAAGTCAGAGTCCAATTCAGCAAGAATACTAAATAAATATATAAATAAATAAAACACGCGGAGCATTTTGCTTTGCTTGTTCGCGTTGTTCTCTCACCTGACGTCGATGCCATTCTAAACGTCATTCACTCATTCCAGCAATTCTCAGCATAAACAAAGAGGGTCTAACCATAACATAATGGTGAGTTTTATTGACATTTACAGCTTTTATTGCCCTCTGTCTCTGGATGTCGACTTTAGTCAATATCTGCAGTCAACCCCTTGGGTAGACAAAAGTCAACATTCGCCCCAAAAGAGTTAAATCCATTCTGATTCAATGTTGTACAACAACAATAAAAAGTGAAAACGTCCAAGTGGGGGTGAATACTTTTTATAGGTGATGTACTCTACTCTGAGCAGTATGGGGACTCATAGAATAGTGATGAAGTGTCACAACTCTGCTTTCAATTCCCACCCTGTGTAGACTTTATATTATCTCACCATGTCCATTTCAGTTTGGCTGACATCTTTATCCAAGGTGACTTACAACATGTGAGATTCAACTGGTTCCATTGATTTTGATTTTCAAGCTGGAGCATAGGCAGGTGAAGTGACCTACTCATGGTCACACAGTGTCAATAGTAAGATTTGAACCCACAACCTCTCAGTTTAACAGACCAAAGCCTTTAAAGACTACACCATACTTCCTCATCCATGTTTGAGTTTAGGTCTGACTGTGCCCAGCAATGGAGTGGAATCCCAATCCGTGCTTTCCTCTTACTGTCTTTCCTTGAGCTCCATACTGCTGGGACTTATCCCAGATTTCTGCAATCTGTTGAGCTTTGTGGGGTCAGAGAATAGATGTATGAATGTATTCAAGCTTGAGGGTGTCATTGACATAGCTATATGTGATCCTACCTCATGGCCACAGTGACTTGGATTCAATTTCTAGCTCTATGGAGTAGACCAAACTTTCACTCCAGCCATTTGTAGTTTCTCCATATTACTTTGGTCCTACATCCCAGTGGCTGCCGGTTTTGACCTGGCAGGAGTAAGCGTGGACCACGTTGGTCTGGCATCCTGTCCAGAGCTGGTTGTATCTTTGTGGTTGAGCTTATAACTGAAAAAACAAATTAGAAAAGCAGAAGATTAGGTGGAGGTAGTTCTGTAAGTTTAATGTGCTTTGGGTTTGTGATAAATAAAGGAAGGTGCTATAAAATAAATGTGCTCTGTTCATGAAGCATTATTATTTAATTTTAATGATTTTGCCTCCACTGAATAACATATGATGCTCTATGATGGTTCGAAATTACAGAAGCCCCCTTAGAATCGACAGGATGAAAACTTGAGCTATGCACCTTGAGATATGAGTAGCAACCCCTGTTGGAGAAGAGAGGCACTGCACTGGCATTGGTGGGCAAACAAACTGAGTGTGGTGACAAGATGACATCTAAACAGTAACTTGGGGGGGTTGGTGGTAAGCAGCATAATGAGGTGCTGCAAGCAAGTCATGTTTGTCTTATGGACGCACCACTTCACAATACTGGAGAGCTGGCAGATGATAAGGTGTTTACGAATCTATTGAAGTGACAGGAGAAACCATGCAGAAGGTGTCTGCTGACAAAAGTAATGGCCATCAGAAGTGAAGACTGCTGTGCTAAACTGTAGCAGGCGCCTCTCACTACAACATATATTGGATATTTCATTATTAGCCAGGCATGGCCAGCATTAAAGCCCCCTTTGCACTTCACCAACAGGAGCACAAGACAGAAAACAACTCTGGCAATGATGAAGGTCCACCACGGGGCATCCTCTCTTACACTCTGGCCAATCTAGAACATCAGATTCATCGAAGGATGGAAGCAGACAACTGGAATAGCAATAATTCAACAGTTATTTAATGGAGGACATGGCTTGGGTCCTATACATTCAACATTTTTGAATTACTTTGTTTTCCTTTTGTTTAAAACAAATCAATATCCTTAAGTGTATTCATTTACATAATTAGTCATTTGTATCTGTATCTACCATTGATCTTGTCACAGTGGTCTGTGCCTGCACTGCACGAAGAGCTTCAGAACATTAGAAATCTGACAAACGAGAGGAGACCATTCAGTCCATCAGGCTTGTTTCTTTGGCTAATAGCTAAGCAGACTGAATCACTCATCCAGATCCTTCTTAAAGGTTTTCAAGGTTTCTTCTTGAACTCCATGTCTTGGCAGTTTGTTCCAAATTCCCACAACTCACAAGTTAAGAAGTGTTTCATGGCTTCTGTCCTAAATACACTTCCCCTTAATTCCCGCTGATGTCCCTGAGTATGTGATTCACCATTAAGTTGAAAGAATTCTGCTGGATCTACTTAATCAATGCCTTTAAGAATTTTGAAGACCAGGATGAGGTCCCCACACAATCTTCTCTGTTGAAGACTAAGCAGGTTTAATTCTCTGAACCTGTCATTGTAGGACATGTCCTTAACTTCCTAAGATGCTACTGGTTGGTCTTCTCTGCACAGCTTCAAGTAGTTTTACATCTTTCTTGTACTGTGGTGACCTGAACTGCACACAGGACTACAGATGTGGTCTCAACAGTTATTTAAAGCAAAATGTACCTTGATTCTATACAACAGTTTTTATGGTAGTATCTAACATTTTATTAGCCTTTTTAATCTCTTCTACGCATTGCTCAGATGATAAAAACGTTGTACCAACATGAACTCCTAAATCCTTTAAGGGGTTGCATCCTATAGGACAGTGTTTCTCTTCTTGTATTTATAGTTAACATTCCTTGTGCACACATGTAACAGTTTCCACTTTTCAATGTTAATCTGTGTTAAATACAAATAAAACTGAATTGAATAATTAGGAAAAGCTAAGGGGAGAATGTACAAACTCCACTCACACAGACAGCAACTACGTGGGATTGTCTTCACCATATTTTTTGTGCTTTGAGGCTCAGAGTGATAAAAATAAGTATATTCACTTAAGCATGATTGTCTGAGTTTTGGCCTGGTGGCTACATTGTGAACGTTCATGTGTTCCCTGTGTTCATGTTCTGTTGGCTTGATTACTAGCTATAAATTGTGAGTTTGTGTCTAAGGGTGCCCTGCAATGAATTCTCCAAAATCCATATCTGTAACAGATAAAAATGGATAAAGAAAGTATGCTGCATTCCATTTACCTCAGAAGTCAGGTGTCGGAATTGGGAATGATGTGACACTTGAGTTTACTGTGTTCCAGTAAAACAATTGGAAAACCAATACGGAAGCATGCAGGAAAACCCTTAAGTCCAGGAATAAATAGCAGCTGATAGCAATGCATTGTGCAGTATTTTGCATATCCAAACAGTGCAGCAACGTTTCCACAGATAGACAGTACAGTATGTTCAACTGATTTAATGAGACACAAATAGAAGTGCTAATAAACTGTATAATACCTCAGCTTTCACTAAAATTCCCAATGTACTTCACCATTTTGGGTTGATGTAATGGTCTGAAGTTGGACAAACTTGGGTGTAATGGACCAGCCCTGAGTTTCTGTATTCTGTACTGTATGTGACTTCCCTCATTAAATGGAGCACAGCAGTAGATGGTTTCTTCTTTTTCTTATTCCAGTCTTGTTGATGAGTGCTGTGCTTATCAGCCATTAGCACCTTATTTTTATTTAAAAAGTAGGGGGCTCCGCCCCCTGCTAGCTTCGCTCATCCACCCCCGGGTTTGGTTTACCGGATATACAATTAAAAGAGATTGTGATTTTCATGGCAATTATTACATATGCATTATTTTCACTTTTACTTTAAAACATTTGTAAAAACAATACTTGTCCTTTATTTCCAGCCCCAGGAGTGGTTACATCTCTTTCTCGCAGGATGTATAACGCTGCTCGTGTTGTGAAGGAGGTGCGGCTGAAAGCTGGCGAGCTGCCTGCTCTGCTTGTCTCACTGTGCGTTGATCATTTAAAAGCCTGCACAGCAGCTGTCCTTTGCCACTTCGTGTCTCTGACGCTCACATTGTAATGGGGGGGTGGGGGGGGTTTGGTGGCTGAACCCACACTAAGGAGAAGCGGTCGGATCATTTGCTGGCTTTCTGCTGCTGGGGAGCTGCGTTTCCTTGTCGCTTGTCGTTGTTTTAAGAGCTAGGAGCACACAAAGCGTGTCTGCCAAAAGCTATCCAACAACTGCTAGGTTAGATGTCCGTGGACTTGTTTTAAATGATGTCTCACTGCCTTGTCTCATGTGACGTTGTAAAAACAATACTTGTCCTTTATTTCCAGCCCCGGGAGTGGTTACATCTCTTTCTCGCAGGACGTATAATGCTGCTCGTGTTGTGAAGGGGATACGGCTGAACGCACACTAAGGAGATACCGTCGGATCATCTGCTGGCTTTCTGCTGTTAGCGAGCTGCCTACTCTGCTTGTCTCGGTGTGTGTCGATCATTTAAAAGCCTGTACAGCAGCTGTCCTTTTGCCAATTCGTGTCTCTGCCGCTCGCATTGTAATGGGGGGGTGGGGGTTGGGGGTTGGGGGGTTTCGTGGCTGAACGCACACTAAGGAGAAGCGGTCGGATCATCTGCTGGCTTTCTGCTGCTGGGGAGCTGCGTGTTTTGCTTGTCGCTTGTCGATGTTTTAAGAGCTGGGAACACACGAAGCGTGTCTGCCAAAAGCAATCCAACAATTGTCCGCGGACTTGTTTTAAATGATGTCTCACTGCCTTGTCTCATGTGACGTTGTAAAAATAATACTTGTCCTTTATTTACATCTCAAGATGTATAATGCTGCTTGCGTTGTGAAGGGGGGACAGCTGAACGCATGCTAAGGAGACGCCGTCGGATCATCTGTTGTCGTTCTGCTGCTGCTGTTGTGCTGCCCGTCGATCATTTTAAAGCCTGTACAGCAGCTGTCTCTTTTGCCACTTCATGTCTCTGCCACTCGTGTTGTTGTGGGGGGGCTGAACACACGCTAAGGAGAAGCGGTCAGATCATCTGCTGGCAAGCAGCGTGTATTGCTTGTCGTTTTAAGAGCTGGGAGCAAGTTAAAGTGTCTCTCATGGGACTTCAAATTGTCTTCCAAGAAGATCATGTCTCGTCTCCCTAGACTCCCTAGACTCCCTCCCCAACATTTTTTTTTATAATAGAGAGATTAGTAGTGAAGATAGTATAATTAAGAGCTTCTTCCATTCCTGCATTTTCTTAACCTGGTGCCCGCCTTGCTGTAAAATTCAGTTCTCACCCCAGATGAAGTGTAGAGCATACGCTTCACATTGGGACATCTTGGCCATTCACTGCCACCCTGTAAAAAGGCTCTTCCGGGGGAGTGTGTGTGGTTTTGCACCCTTGTATGCAAGGATCATGAACAAAGGGTGCTATCTGCCATGGCACCCCTCTACCAAAGAGTGTCTTTTTATTTTCCCATTTCACTTTCATTGGGCCCCCTGAACTGCCAGTGCTGAGTCTGCGTTCGTCAAGTGGCGGCACCAGGGAATTCTAGTGGATTTCACAGATGCTAATGTTTCATTTAGGGACCCATAAGAGTTAATATGCACAGTCAAAATGGCTGGGATTTGCATTCACAGTCACAATGCATTTTGATGTCTCCACTTAAATCTTCCAAGTAGGTCAAGGTCAGGCAGCTGGCTTTATTTGGAGTCTGGGAGGTCTCTTCCCAGTCGTATTGTCTTCTGCTGCCTTCTTTGTTTGTGCTTCTTTAACAACAGCACTTGTTTTTAATTTTGTCCCCAATTAATGCATCATACCGATTTAAGAATACCTTTCTCATTCTCTACTTTCACCTTTATTCTATTAAGGCTTTTTTTAATTTAATTTTATTTATTGCATCTAATTTTCGTATTTATTTTGTTTATTAATTGTAAAACCTTTTAAAAATCAGGACTTGCACAAATACTTCAAAAGCAGCAGTTACTTGGTGGACTCCACTTGCTCACGTCTGTGTCTTTGGAAATGGTGGCACCTTTTTGTGTTAATGAACTGATGGCACAGTTGTTAGTGTGGGCTGCCTCACAACTGTGGAAGATATGGATTCAAATCATAACAACAATCTCTGTCTCTTGTCTTGTGCTTTGTCGCATGCTTTCCCTGTGGCTGAGTGGGTTTTCTTCTGAGGTGCATCTTAGACATGTGTCTGTGTGATTTGCATTTCGCAAGGGAGTCTGCTGAAATATGCCATTTCAAGTGTTGCCCGAGTCTATTTGTAGAATGGGTTATGGAAAAAAAGCAAAGGTTTCTGTATTTTTTAAATGTTGACCCTGTTGTTATTGCTAGCTGTCCCAACCATCATCCACCTGGCCTCTCTATCAATGTCTGAACTCTCATGAGTCGAGAATCTGTTCTTTTTGGGTCCAATTCAATTCCAGAATTGTAGTAACTCCTTGCTGGGTTGTAACCCTAAATGCTGCCATGTCTGACTCACCCTCTTAGTTCAAGGTAGTGCCTAAATTATGAAGAAAAGCCGACAAAGCAGAAGTGAAACAACAAACCTTTAATTCTCCTTTATATTGCATTGCACCTCGACCCTCAAACAAGCCTCATTCAGCACCCCCTGCAAAAGCACACAATGCTCCTTTATATACTGTATTAAAAATAGATAGAAGCAGCCTGTGGTGTTATCTGGGTAAGTGATATTAAGCTCTGGTCATTTTGTTTGCTAGTCTGGCTACAGTCTGTTTAGATGTATCACTTGTTCTGAGCCAGCAGGTGGCACTGGTGTGCAAACTGTAGCACACATGAAACAAAAAACCCACTGGAACACACCCATGGAGTTAAAAGTTTAAAATTCAAAGTAGTCTTTTCTGTATGATCATAGATAGCAACTAAGTAATATTAATATATATATATATATATATATATATATATATATATATATCGTGGCAGGTGGCCGGGTGTGGTCCGCAGCCGCCTGCCTATTTAAGGAACCGCCTCCCTACAATCAAGGCTGGAGTCGGGTGAGGAGGTGGACGAGGCCAGAGGAGGCGGCAAGGAGAGGCCCTGAGCATTGTGAAGAGAAAGAGAGATGGCCTGTGAAGAGCCAGGACTGTGGAGAGACTGTTGGGGTTTGTTGGTGGCGGTGCATTTAACACTTGTATATATTAGTTGTAAAATAAACGTGTGATGATGGCTTTAAATGTGTCTGCCTGCCTGTGTCCGGGTTGCCTATTTCACAATATATATATATATATATATATATATATATGTGTGTGTGTGTGTGTGTGTGTGCGTGTGTGTGTCTGTGTGTGTGCGTGTGGGGCGGCACAGTGGTACAGTGGCGCAGTAAGGTAGCAGTTAGGAGACCTGGGTTTGCTTCCCGGGTCCTCCCTGCATGGAGTTTGCATGTTCTCCCCGTGTCTGCGTGGGTTTCCTCCGGGTGTTCCGGTTTCCTCCCACAGTCCAAAGACATGCAGGTTAGGTGCATTGGCGATTCTAAATGTTCCCTAGTGTGGTGTGTGCTTGGTGTGTGTGTGTGTGTGTGTGCGTGTGTGCGTGTGTGTGTGTGTGTGTGTGTGCACGCCCTGTGGTGGGCTGGCGCCCTGCCTAGGGGTTTGTTTCCTCCCTTGTGCCCTGTAGTGACCCTGTAGTTAGGATATACTGTAGCGGGTTGGATAATGGATGGATGGATATATTTGTGTGTGTGTGTGGATGTGTCTGCGTGTGTGTGTGTGTGTGCGTAGATGACCCAAATGTGATGACCTGACTGGAAGAGTCACCAAAACATGAAAGTATAGATTATTTAGGAGATACTTCACTGCAAAACATCTGGAGATACTGAAGGCAAGAGTAGGGAGAGGAATGTTTCCAATGAGACCTGAAGTGGCAGAATCCTTTCAGAATTCAGACACCTGGAGAAGTAGCAGTGAAGATGTAGCCAGCTGAATAACATTTGAATTGTGGAGATGCTGATTAGATTTTGAGTGTACACATCCAAGGACAGAACATAAATCATGAGGATGTAGATTGTGTGTGATATACTCAATGTCTGGTTTAAAACATCTGGAGATGCAAAAGAGGACTGGTATCAGGCTGACACATCAATGGAGTTCTGGAGAAGCAAAAATGTGGTAACACAACTACATGAAGAGCTCTTAATTTGCAATCGTCACATGGCAGAGCAAGGATATCCTAGCTCGCAAAACCCAAATGGGAAAGAAAACATGGATGCTCCCATGAAAGCTAGTGCTTCAATAACAAACTCTAACTAATAGCACTTATACAGTGCCTTTCACATTTATCTATTTACCTATCTATCTAAGACTTGATATAGACATCTACAGGAATTGGCCAACTGTATGAATGCTCAGTGCAGTAATGTCCCCAGATTTCATTTAGGATGTGTTTATGAGATGTAGAAAAACAATGTGCTTTAAATGGAGAATAATGGCAGCTGTACAAAACTGTGACATTTGGAAATTCTTTAGCTTTTTGCTGAGTCAGGACACTTTACTAAAAGTCTTCACAATTCTGAGCTAACAAAGATGACTGTCAGAATGTTTTTATGTGTTGTGAACAAAAGAATACTCTAAATGCAATATAAAAAAAAATAAAGTCAGCTGTCCATCTATTTGTTCATCTCTGTCACTACCCCTCCTATGTTCAAGTTCAAGTTCAAGTAGGCTTTATTGTCACTTCAACCATATACAGTTAGTACACAGTGAAACGAAACAACGTTCCTCCAGGACCAAGGTGCTACATGCAACATAAATTTACAACATAATTTAACAGTGTGCACTGGTGGAAGAGCAGACCGATTTGGGAAAGGCAGACCCAGGAGCACAATAGGCAATGGAATTGCCTCCCCAGGTGCAGTGGGTTGGTTTAGTAGGTGGTGTCTTGTCATTCTGTTCTCTTCTTGATGATGTGTCCATTGTTGTTCATTTATCACACACGGTCATCAACAAGTTTCTCAAGCTGCATATGTGGAATGGAGCAGACCTTGAGAGAATGTTTCAAGTAGTCCTTCTGGCATTTCTTCGGTCCACCTTGAGGTCAGGATCCTTCAGTGAGCTCACCATAGAGGACCATCCGAGGAAGCCGAGACTCATCCATTCAGATAACGTGCCTGGTCCAGCGAAGGACATGGTTGAGCAGCATGGCCTCAATGTTTTTTGATGAGCAGTGTTCCAGAATTGTAGTGTATGGAATCCTGTTCTCCCAAGTGATGTCCAGGATCTTCTGGAGGCAGTGGATGTGGAATGATTCTAGTGTGGGGATTTGCTATCTATCTATCTACCTTGAGAATGGTCCAGAGGATGACTCAACCATTTCTGGTCACATAATCAGCAAGCCTAGGATAAAATCAGAGATCTGAAGTCAATAGTTCAATTCACTTCTGGACAAGACACAGAAGGGAACCCCCTTTTGGGCCAAAGAACACCAAGACCACTGAGGTTTAGGAAAGTTGCATGGGATCGTGTGAAGGAAGGACAATCCTCCAAGAAGAGACTGTTGACTATGAGAGTGTAAGAAGGTCTCTGTATATCCTTGGAATGGCTTTTCCAGGACTTTAGAGCCTGACAACTTTCTGGAACATCTTTTTAATTAATATGAGATGCTTAAAAGCTAAGAATGAGGAAATAGGCTTGTGTTGTTCTGTTTAGGTTAGAGCTCTTCATTTGTGATGGTCCGTTGTGTAACCCGCTCCTTTTTCATGTCCCCCCAGCAGTCACAGGACATAAATCAACTGTCAGTCATTTTCACTTCTTTCCTAAGGCTCCAGTCCATTTCTGCACCCCAACTTTGATTCATGCTTCCAGCTTGGCTTTCTCAGCAGGGACATCTCTCTTTCCAATGCCCACTTTTCTAGACATCAGGCCAGTGTGTGACAAACATTATGTTCCAGTTAGGCTTGCTATTTAATTTTTTGTGTCTCTTCCCCCCATCATGTGACATGAAATGAAATTGAAGCTGACAAGATTGGGCAGGGCAAAGTGCAAATAATAGGAGGGTCAAAGGCAAGTGTACTACTGACAATGGGGCTGCTGGTCAGCATCTTGATGTCACCAGTCACCTACATGTACTTATTTGACTGACGCCTTCATACAGGGAGACTTACAATATTTTGGTTTTTCCATTTGGAGCACAGACAGGTCAAGTGACTTGCTCATGGTCACAGAGTGCCAGTAGCAGGATTTGAAGTCCAAAGCCTTAATCACTACACCACACAGTCACCTATCTAAACCAACTGATAACAGAGGTGAAGTTCAAACCGTGAGTGTTCTTGCATTTGGAGATGTGGAAATGACCAGGGAATAAAGAGGCCCTTAAGTCTGGAAATAAAGGAGACAACAGGTCGTTTTTTAATGTTTCCGTGATGTCTTCAGCGTCCTCTGGAGCAGCAGTAGCTGTGGAAAATGGCCTTCACCAAAATAGTTTTGGATTCGTAGTGGTACTGGTCTGACTGTGAATCTGCTCACACGTGGAGAGTTAAAAATAGACAGAAGGCATAAATGATCCTAAATCACAAAGCTGCAGGTTGTGATTGAGACACTTGACTTCAGAATTCCAACATCTGGGGAAGCAGATGTGACAAGGCAGCTGTTTAAAAAGTCCTTAAATGATGATGCTGCGGGCCAGCTTTTGAATGAAAACATATGGCCATCCAGATGTAAACGTCAGTCTGTCTCAATAATCTGGCAACATCAGTCCGACTTGGAGCCTCCTTGCATGTGGATTAAAATGTCTAGAGGTGTAGAAACAAGCATGTTACTGAGGAGACAACACAGGTAAACTGTGAGACACTCAACTTCAGTATAAAACACATCTTTAGGTGCAGAAAGGAAAAGGAGGCACCTGGATGCTTCCATGCACTGTAAAAAATGTCAGTAAATTTAACTGTAAAAATACTGTGAATGGTGAAAGTAAAATATCTTTTCTGAAGAAAGGAAAGTTACTTTATGTTCTACTGAAAATTACCTGTAAATCTTAAACAGTACATTATATTATTATTTACAGCCAAGTTCTGTAAAATCAATATTTGTCTACCTTCAAAATATGCTAGATACCGTTTACTGATACATTACGGTTCACTGAAAAAACTCGCTGCTAATTTTACAGTGTAAAACTATTAAATAGTGAAGGCAGACAACTGTAAAGCGTTTTTCAGTAACTCCGAAGTTGCGATATTTGCATAAGGACACGCCCCCTTTTTACCGTATTATTCCTGGTGAACCGCATACCTCTAAACAGTTGGGGGAAAAAACCTTAAAGTTAGCAGACTTATTTTTCCCTGCGTGATGAAGGTTTTTGGAGGTTATGGAAGCTGATTTATGGTGGGTTGTATTCGATAAGCTGGCACACCTGTAGGACACCATACACAACAAAAGCAAACTTTATTTCTCCACCAGACAATATGCTATAACTTCCTTAAACAATGATTTATTTTCAACGTATATAATTACATATACAACACGTTTGCCGTTGGTTGTTGTTAATTTACTGATGCAGGCTGTGTACTGGTATTTGATCCTGTCAACATTTTCTAATGGTTTAATGATTGGCATATTTATTGTAGTGCATGGATTTCAGGTTATGGTTAAATGTTCACTTCTGTCGTAATGTGTTGTAAAGAAAAAAAACAGTTATTCACTATAAAGTTATACCGTAGACCTAAAAATATTGTCACCTTCTTTTTTACGGTTAAATTCTGGCAACCACTGCTGCCAGTTTTTTTTACCGTAAATATAACATTTTATTTTTTACAGTGTAGGACTGGAGAATCTTCAGGATTGAAACACCAGGAGCATTCAGTGGAATGTTCAAGGTGTTGTAATGACCTGCACCTGCGGAGGCTATCACAGTGATGCTATTTATTTCTTCAAAGAAGTGAAGCTGAGGATGCAGCCCTTCCAAGCCCATCGCCAGCGGTTTTTAAAGCCCCCCCCCCCCTCAGACCCTCGAGTGCTCCAGGCTTCTGAAAAGCAAAGAGCGTGTGATGTGCAAACACAAGAAACCGGGAGAAGCTGCCGCCTCGCCACTCCTCCACACAGCAAGCAGCTGGGAGAGCTTCAGATCCCGCCTTGTCCGTGAGTCATTGCTTCCTGAATTGCGCTGTCTGAATCACACGGATCGCGTAAAGATGTGGCGTGTGAAGTCTCCGGGCTCCTGGCGGCTGGGGTTGGATTAATCACGCACAGGAGCAGCAGGACTTTGACGTGCGAACGAAAGAAGGTGAAGCAACAAGAACAGAAGGAAGAAACATGACGTCTTACCGAATGAGCCTGTATAGTGGGCGGGAGAGGAGAGAAGGAGAAAGAATGACCGGGTCTGTCTGTGTGTCTGTCTGTCTGTCGGTCCGCCACTCCTTGGGGTCAGCCTGAAAGTACATCTTCAAGATGTTGTTCTCTTAGCACAGTAGTCCCGTTCACAAGCAGCTCGATTTCAAATGTTTAATCAGAATCAGCAAGGGGGCAATTGTGCTGTCCTCTCTCATTAGAGATCAGATTTACGGCTTCAGGCAAGACGAGCTGTAAGCCGGTGTGGAATCTGACGCTCATGAACAGCCTTGCTAAGCGTGTGTGCGCTTTTTAAATATTCTCCATACACGCCGTGACAAATAAAGAATAATAACTGCACCCAGTAGTAGTTGGGCTATGCGAAAGGAAAACAGGTGGTTGGCATGAGGTAAGCATATCTGTCACTGTCATTATGGCTGACAAACTGGGAGCCCTCATTGAAAGAATCCTCAAAAAAAGGCAATAACAATCCTGGAACTGATTAACAAACCAGAAACTCCATAGGAAGTTCTGGATGTTCTCCCAGGCATAGTGTTCTGCCCAAGTGTAAGCATAACTATAATATGTCACTGTGCTCTGTGAAAATATACCTTATAAAACTTAATTGTTACTCACATAGCCAGAATAAGTACAGAATCTGACATACAGAACTGCCAGGCAAGCAATATGACAAAAAGATGGACTAAGACAAATGGACACTATGTGCAGTGTGGGAAGCTGTAAGCATGTATTATTTTGATTTGTTAAGTCAGCACAAAGTTAGAGAGGATGGTTGCCTTGTTTGGAGTTGCATGCTCATCTGAAGGCGGCCCTGGACATGGTGAAAAAGTATAAAGCCTTGGAACATTGCCCGGCACACCTTTGAAGCCAACAGAAGGATGGAAGATGTCACACCTGTTCCTGTGAATGCTTTCCACATCTGCAATCATGACACAGACAAACTTCACTCCTTGGGCCCCGACTCCCAACCGGGACTCGTCACTGGTTTCATTCATCTTTGTACTATCTGCAGTGTAAGCCGATATTAAACAAAGTTAAGTTATTTCTCCTATGTGATTTCTTATCTCGTATCACTAAGGAGAGGTATCGTCTTTTATGTTATATCTATATAGATTCAGTTTAAGTAACATGCCGCAGTAACAAAAGAACTCATTCCCAGGGAGCGAGCACCCCCTGCTGGACACACCAAAGTAGGAGAAGACAGCTGAACTGATTAACGGACAAAAAACTCCAAATTTACAGTAGCTAAACCCTAATTGCAAAGTCCAAAGAACATTGGCAAAAGTCAAAAACATGATAAACACGCAGAGATTCTTGTTAGTACATCCAGAGCCAGCTGTAGCTTTCTTGTTGCGTTAACTATAAGTGAAAATGTTGTTTCTAAACCATGGAGTCTTGAAAACAATTGCTGTTCCTGTCAAAGAATGGTAGGGGAACAGGGAGGTTTCTCATTTTCTGTTTCATATGAGTTGTATGTGAATGTTCGATTGAAGAGCGGGCAGATCCTCCTTCATGGAGATCCACCAGGATTTCAGGTCAAAGAACTGGGAAAGTCTCCCTTGGAGATTCACACAATGTTAGATCAGAGAGCAGGGGGGCCAAAGATCATCCAAAACCACCTCCTCCTGACGCTAATGTCTACAGTATATCAATTAGAGTTGACAAAATGCAGCCCCCACAAAAAAAACTTTGCAGCCCTAGGTGACCCCCTAATTTGCCTATACGGTAGAGGCGGCCCTGAGTACATATCCACAGACTTTGACAATACACTGGATAAGCTGCATACAACATCTCACATATGACCTCATGGCATGGGACTTCTGGGTGTTGTTCTGCAGGTGGAGTTTTAGAAGATAGATAGATAGATAGATAGATAGATAGATAGATAGATAGATAGATAGATAGATAGATAGATAGATAGATAGATAGATAGATAGATAGATAGATAGATAGATAGATAGATAGATAGATAGATAGATAGATAGATAGATAGATAGATAGATAGATAGATACTTTATTAATCCCAATGGGAAATTCACATTCTTCAGCAGCAGCATACTGATACAATAAATAATATTAAATTAAAGAATGATAATAATACAGGTGAAAAAAACAGACAATAACTATGTATAATGTTAAATATTAACGTTTACCCCCCCTGGTGGAATTAAAGAGTCGCATAGTTTGGGGAAGGAACGATCTCCTCAATCTGTCTGTGGAGCAGGACAGTGACAGCAGTCTGTCGCTGAAGCTGCTCTTCTGTCTGGAGATGATACTATTAAGTGGATGCAGTGGATTCTCCATAATTGATAGGAGCCTTCTGAGCGCCCTTCGCTCTGCAACAGATGTTAAACTGTCCAGCTCCATGCCAACAATAGAGCCTGCCTTCCTCACCAGTTTGTCCAGGCGTGAGGCGTCTTTCCTCTTAATGCTGCCTCCCCAGCACACCACTGCGTAGAAGAGAGCGCTCGCCACAACTGTTTGATAGAACATCTGCAGCATCTTATTGCAGATGTTGAAGGAAGCCAGCCTTCTAAGGAAGTATAACCGGCTTTGTCCTTTCTTGCACAGCGCATCAGTATTGGCAGTCCAGTCTAATTTATCATCCAGCTGCACTCCCAGATATTTATAGGTCTGCACCATCTGCACACAGTCACCTTTGATGATCACTGGGTCTATGAGGGGTCTGGGCCTCCTAAAATCCACCACCAGCTCCTTGGTTTTGCTGGTGTTCAGGTGTAGGTGGTTTGAGTCGGACCATTTAACAAAGTCATTGATTAGGTCCCTATACTCCTCCTCCAGCCCATTCCTGATACAGCCCACGATAGTAGTGTCATCAGCGAACTTTTGCACATGGCAGGACTCCGAATTGTATTGGAAGTCCGATGTATATAGGCTGAACAGGACCGGAGAAAGTACAGTCCCTTGTGGCGCTCCTGTGTTGCTGACCACAATGTCAGACATGCAGTTCCCAAGACGCACATACTGAGGTCTGTCTTTAAGATAGTCCATGATCCATGCCACTAGGTATGAATCTAATCCCATCTCTGTCAGCTTGTCCCTAAGGAGCAGAGGTTGGATTGTGTTGAAGGCGCTAGAGAAGTCTAGAAACATAATTCTTACAGCACCACTGCCTCTGTGATGGAGTGAAGAGTGATGGAGTAGGACAGGGGTCGCCAACTCCGGTCCTGGAGGACCACCGTGGCTGCAGGTTTTCATTCTAACCCTTTTTTTAATGAGTGATCTGTTTTTGCTGCTAATTAACTTCTTTTGAACTAATTTTAATTGACTTGCTCTTGAAGACTCAGACCCCTTAATTGTTTCTTTTTCCTAAATTAGCAGCCAAACAATAATGAGATACAAAATGAGCCAAAACAATTGGTGTCCATCATACGATACCTGAAAATAAAGAAAGAGGAAAGTCTCAGGAATGTCGATCTGCTCAGGTCCCCCATAACAATTTAGCAGAGCTCTTACAAAGAGAAAATCAACAATTTCAGAAATGTCTGCTAATGCAGCATCAAGCCACAAAATTAAAGGATTGGTTTAATTAACGACAAGAATTGGCACCTCATTAAGCAGCTGGTTGGAGTGAAATTGGTTGGAGTTTAAAGTCCTGACTTAGCTGGTCTTCTGTTGGCTCCCTCTCTTCACATTTCATTTCTGTTTGGGTGCCATTTAAGGAAAGAAATGAAGCAACTCAGAAGAACGATGAAGAAAATCAGGGGAACAAACCTTAAAAAGCAATTCAATTAAAATGAATTCACAAGAAGTTAATGAGCAGCACAAACAGGGCAAAAAATTAATAACAAGATCACTTCATGGTACTTGGAACCAACCATTGCATCCTAAAAACAGGAGAGCCTCAAGATGGTGGCAATCCCGAGAAATAACTAGATGAAATCAAATGACAATTAGCATTGTTCTGAACTAATTTTGCAAGTAATATAATGTAGCGTCGGCACAGAGCGTCACAATGGATGGATTCTCTACTCTTTGAAAAGGCTCGCTCTCCTTTAAAGATCTGCTTGTTTTATGCCACACTAGTTGGAAAAGCGTGCAGCTTTGCAGGCTTGCCATTTATATAGACACCCTTGGCACCTGTGATGTAATGCCACCTCATATTTTGGGTGGCTCATCTCTGGCTGATTGATGTAACTTGTCAGCACTGTTGCATAGCCCTCCTATCGAAGCCATTGTCCCCAGCTCCTCAAACTCATCAAGACAGCAGAGTGACCTTCACATCAGTCGTGCAGCTGGGGTCGAGGACACCTCAGCAGGGACCGTGAGTGCTGTGTCGTCAAATGGCACATCTGAGGTGTTGAGTGCTGCGCTGTCGTGCAGTGTAGCAGTGGTGTTCGACACTGGTCAGTTGTAAGCGACCAGGTGAACCTCCTTGTGTGGTGATGCAGATGTTCCAGTCTCTTGCCTGTTTTCCTTTCCTGAAGTGCTGCTGCAAACCGCATTCCTGGTCTGGAGCTCAGCTTTCAGATCTGCTTCACAACACCTCCTAAATCTGTCTTGCCCTTTTCCTGCACAGTTTTACCACCAGCCCTGCTTCTCACAGCTTACTCGATTTGCCCCACCTTTCCCGGAGCTCTGCTGGCGTCCATGCTCCCAGGTGAAAGGACCTTAGCAGATTGAGAATATTTGATCTGCAGAGGTGACAGTCTCTCAGCTACTGTGGCAAACGGCACTCCAGATCACAGATCTGAGTCTCAAGACAACTCTCTGGCAACTCCTCCATAGAGCCAAGCAGGTCCGTTTTAAATTCTCTGAGCCACTTGGCACTTTGCTAAGTTGAACTGTAGGTCTTCTCCGCTTCAAACACCAATGTGGCATTGTCAGCGAGCGTCACAATGGAGGGATTCTCTGCTCTTCGAGGTGGCTCGCTGTCTTTAAAATGATTGCTCACCTTTTACAACAACAACATTTATTTATATAGCACATTTTCATACAAAAAGTAGCTCAAAGTGCTTTACATAATGAAGAGAAGAAAAATAAAAGACAAAATAAGAAATTAAAATAAGACAACATTAATTAACATAGAAAGGAGTAAGGTCCGATGGCCAGGGTGGACAGAAAAAACAAAAAAAAACTCCAGAAGGCTGGAGAAAAAAATAAAATCTGTAGGGGTTCCAGGCCACGAGACCGCCCAGTCCCCTTTGGGCATTCTACCTAACATAAATGAAATAGTCCTCTTTGTAGTTCGGGCTTTTCACGGAGTCACTTGATGCTGATGGTCATACAGACTTCTGGCTTTTAATCCATCCATCATTGTTGGAACATCATGGTGCTTTGGGTAGATGGTGGTGGCGCATGCCACCACCAACAGGACACCGGAAAAGGAAACAGAAGAGAGTGTAGGGGTTAGTACAGATTTTGAATGAATAGTTATTATAATGAATTGGATATACAGAGTATCAGGATTAAATTACAGTGAAGTTATGAGAAGGCCATGTTAAAATAATGTGTTTTCAGTAGTTTTTTAAAGTGCTCCACCGTATCAGCCTGGCGAATTCCTACTGGCAGGCTATTCCAGATTTTAGGTGCATAACAGCAGAAGGCCGCCTCACCACTTCTTTTAAGTTTTGCTCTTGGAATTCTAAGGAGACACTCAGTTGAGGATCTGAGGGTACGATTTGGAATATAAGGTGTCAGACATTTCGATATATAAGCCGGGGCAAGATTATTTAAAGCTTTATAAACCATAAGCAGAATTTTAAAGTCAATTCTGAATGACACAGGTAACCAGTGTAGTGACATCAAAACTGGAGAAATGTGTTCGGATTTTCTTTTCCTGGTAAGGATTCTAGCAGCTGCATTCTGCACTAGTTGCAAACGATTGATGTCTTTTTTGGGTAGTCCTGAGAGGAGTGCGTTACAGTAATCTAGCCGACTGAAAACAAACGCATGAACTAATTTCTCTGCATCTTTCGATGATATAAGAGGTCTAACTTTTGCTATGTTTCTTAGGTGAAAAAATGCTGTCCTAGTGATCTGATTAATATGCGATTTAAAATTCAGATTACAATCAACGGTTACCCCTAAGCTTTTTACCTCCGATTTGACTTTTAATCCTAATGCATCCAGTTTATTTCTAATAGCCTCATTGTATCCATTATTGCCAATCACTAAGATTTCGGTTTTTTCTTTATTTAATTTGAGAAAGTTACTATTCATCCATTCTGAGATACAAGTTAGACATTGTGTTAGTGAATCAAAAGATTTGGGGTCATCAGGTGCTATTGATAAATACAGCTGTGTGTCATCAGCATAGCTGTGGTAGCTCACGTTGTGCCCTGAGATAATCTGACCTAATGGAAGCATGTAGATTGAGAAGAGCAGTGGACCCAGGATAGAGCCTTGTGGAACACCATATAGAATATCATGTGTCTTTGAGTTATAATTACCACAACTAACAAAGAATTTTCTCCCTGCCAGGTAGGATTCAAACCAATTTAAGACACTGCCAGAGAGGCCTACCCATTGACTAAGGCGATTCTTAAGAATATTATGATCAATGGTGTCAAATGCGGCACTCAGATCTAAGAGGATGAGAACAGATAAATGGCCTCTGTCTGCATTTACCCGCAAGTCATTTACTACTTTAACGAGTGCAGTTTCTGTGCTGTGATTTGTTCTAAAACCTGACTGAAATTTATCAAGAATAGCATGTTTATTGAGGTGCTCATTTAACTGTATAATGACTGCCTTCTCTAGAATTTTACTTAAGAAAGGCAGGTTAGAGATGGGTCTATACTGCACCAACTGGAAAAGTATGTGGCTTTGCATGCTTGCCGTTTATATAGGCACATAAACACATAAATATGAGGCACATAACAAGGCATTGATACAAACAAAAGAATTAAAAACAAACAAAGAAGACATAAAACAAAGCTGTGAACCCCAGTCAGCTGGCAAAACTTAGCTGAAACATAACAGAACCCTGCACAAGTCTGAGGAAGAGAAACTGTGGTGTGTGAGATTTGAATGCTTCTGAGGAAGAGGGCAGCTATAATGAAGAGAAAGGTGCGATGTGCTGTGCATCTGAAACCCTGCATGGACTAAACCTCATAGTTTATGGCTTTCTCAGCTTAATCTAGGGCCCCTTGTCTATGCCAGCAAAGCTTTTACAGTCCCTCCTTCATAATGGCAGACTACCACTGAAATGAAGGTCCCTTTTAACCCGAAGGCAGGCCTGTGCTTGTTAACCATGTCGCGTGAGTCAACATCGTTCCTGTTCCTAGAGGTAAGTATACCCTAAACTTCTTACCAAGAGTTTCTAGGGTTATAGACAGTTAAACACAATGCTGAAAGCCGTTGTCTTTGTGACATAACCTTTCACAAAAGGGTGGGACGTGCATCATTTTGAGGTAGCAGAGCCCTGCTATGCATAGGGCACAGAGAAAATGTGAATGACCAGTGGATGTGGATATCAATGGCAATTAAAAATTTTTTAGTGTGTTAATAACATTAAGGAATAAGAGAAACTACAAATGACACCAAAGAGCACAAGTGGACAAAGGGAAGCATTAACTATATGCAGTAAGTGAGCTGGGACCAGGGTCTTGCAACAGGACACACCTTTGAAGGCCTTGTCAGGGACATACCAGTGTCACACTGGAAAAGAGGACTGCAGGCTTTCCCAAGAGGACTAACATAAAACATTGTCACACACGTCCGCATAGGAGGCAGCTAAAGAGTTTGGAGGAAGATAATTCCACTCCAGACCAGGGGGTGGTGAGGTGCACTAATTCGTTCTCTCTTTCTACTGCAGACCCGTTACGGGAAATTCCACCTGGCCTCCATGATGTTCCTTCAGGTCAAGAGCCCGAAGACGTCATTTCCGGTCCAGATGACACCACTTCCGGTCATGAGCCTGATGATGTCACTTCCGGTTCCTGTTATAATTACATCACTTCCTATGCCGCACTTTAAAATCCCTCACCAGTTAGTTCTGTTTTGGACTCCGATCTGTACACACTTATACACCTAATCAATCAATTTTGCAGCCAAGATCAACTATACAGGTTGGTTGCTCCAAACCTTTTTTGGCTCTCTTGTCTCATCTTTTGACAACATCCAACATCTAACATAGGAGGACTAACATAAAATGTGAGATGAATATCACGCGGTGTGTAAGCACATACTGAAGCATACAGAAAACTTCCAAATATCTCAGCTGGCCTATGTGAGGTTGTAGGCAGAAAGAGAGGTGAGATCCATCTTAGACATCAAGTATCCAATCTGGAGACATTTCTGATGGTGGTGGGTGAAGTAGGGTGAGGTGAGGACATGGGGTACATCACAGCTCCCTGTGCCCGATGTGAGAGCATCTCTCTGAGAATGTCTGGAGGCGGCGAGTTCTGCCTGCCCACTGGTCACGACTCTGCAGACATTCATGGCAGCAGCTCAGCTCACGGCGGCTTCTGCTTTTGGAATGGGTGGCTTTGCCAATGGAGCTTAGTGAGGCGTAGGGGGGTGTTGGGGGGGGGGGGGGGGTTACACAACTGTTAGTTCTTATTTATGAGCCATATGCCCAGTTGTTTTTTTTTGTGAGTCTCATGAGTGAAATTCTGAGATCATCTGTTTGAAATCCCACCCCAGAAAATTAAACGACACGTAATTAATGAGTTACTGAGCAGCTATCATGGGACAATGGCAGCAGGAATATCAAGCTCGGTACCTGACGAGGGTGGGCACATGGCAGTGCTGCTTTCAGTTTACTTTTGCTGCCTCTCCATTACTTTTAGAAACTGAAAAAAATCCATTTTGCATTCAATGTCTTACTGCAGCAGGAAATCCCATCTGAACTAGAAATATTTAAGACGCGTCCGCCAGAAAAAGATGCCTGCAGGTGCTGTGACAGGAGGCAGAGACGTCATTGCAGTCACCTGGTTTTAAGATGATAAACAGAATTCTGACAAGGAAGAAATCATAGCAGAATTAAAAATTGTGATAGTAAGAACAAAAGCAACCCCATGGAGCACTAAACCCAGTACAGGCCTGGAGAGCTCCTGAAATTAATCAAACAATGGATGAGGAGCCCAATATTCCATCACAATAAGACCTCAATGTCATGCATCTCAAATCAGAGATAACATAAGAGGAAATGTGACCCCTTAGAGGGTCCAAAAATAGAAGATTGGTAGGCCTTGGGTTACAAGTTTCATTCTTGCAGACATCCATAACCCAATTTTGTATGTAAATTAAGAAATTGCACTGAAAATGTCTCTTAATAGAAAAATCAGCAAAAATGCATAATGATTTATTACTTATTTTACAGAAAAGGGTGCAGACTAAAGGCTACGTCACATTATGCAACCTTTCAAGCAATTTTCAATCATAACCATATTTTGCATCATCTTAGTGAGCAGTGGCAGTCGTCGGCGTTCTCCTGTAAAGACTGTCATCTAATGTGACATACCCAATGTCTCACACCAACTAATCTGCGACCATAAAATCAAACAGGTCTCATTTTGTCTTTTGTCATAGGGATGGCTCTGTGTGTATGACAGCCAGTGAATGCTCATCCGGAAGTATAATGCATAGAATGCAGCGATGAGGAATAAGGAACACAGGGCCTTTGGACCTCACCAACAAAAGACAAGTTTCTCAGTCTGATGTCTCATGTTTTACATAAAATGACAGAACGGAACAAAGAAAAAAAAATAAAACAATAGCCAGGAATTGCAGTTGTATCTGTTAACCCTTCGTACAGTGCCGGCTCTGTCAAGCAGCACGTTATTGGCTGTCACATAAAGGAGCGAGGACGACTGTGCTGGAAATTCAGAATGCATTCGGTAACAGTGACACACCCAGATGACATGGTCTGGCAACGAGATCAACAGTTGTGGTCAGGCAATCTGATGTACCTCACGACTAGAAGTCACATAATGTGGCATCAGCTTTATTAACAAAATTAAAGTGAAGCAATGTCAATTTCAGCACTTCAAATCACAAAAAAGCATAAATAATTAAAACTAAACTTAACATCAGATAAAGTGGATCCAGAAAGTATTCAAACCTCTTGTCTTTCTGCACACTTTATTGTGTTGTACAGTAGCTCTCATTGTAAATGGACAAATGTGCCATTTGTTCCCAACAGTATCTACACTCAATAGCCTAAAACGTCAGATTGTAAACATGTTTTCAGAAAGGCTTGTAAATTTATTACAATTTGAAAAACTGAAATCTTTCATTTACTTAAGTACTTGGCAGTGGTACTCCAAATTGTGCTCAGGTTGATCCTGTTTACTTTAATTTTCCTTCAGATGTGTCCAGTACTTGATTGGAGTCTACCAGTAGCAAACTGAATTAAATGGACATCATTTTAGAAAAGCACATGTGTACCTGTGTATAAAAGGTCCGACAATTCACAATTCATGTCAGGAGATAAACCAAACCATGAAGTCCAAGAAACTGTCTGAAGTTCCTCTCCGCAAATCAGATGAATTGTGTGTGATCAAATTAGGGTGGCACAGTGGCGTAGTGGGAGCACTGCTGCCTCACAGCAAGGAGACCTGGGTTCGCTTCCTGGGTCCTCCCTAGTTTGCATGTTCTCCCCGTGTCTGTGTGAGCTTCCTCCGGGCGCTCCGTTTTCCTCCCATAGTCTAAGGACATGCAGGTTAGGTGCATTGGTGATCCTAAATTGTCCCTAGTGTGTGCTTGGTGTGTGGCTGGCGCCCTGCCCAGGGATTTGTTCCTGCCTTGTGCCCTGTGCTGGCTGAGATAGGCTCCAGCTGATCCCCGTGACCCTGTGTTAGGAGATAACAGGTTGGATAATAGATGGATGGTTGGATGTGATCAAGTTGTGGGAAGGCATAGATCAGTGCAAGAGGATCAAAACATTTGTAAAGCTTTGAGTTTTCCCAGGAGTGCAGTGACCTGAGTAATTCTGAAGCACTGACCTGAGCAAGAAGGGTGGTGATCAGGGAGGTGACCAAGATCCCAATGGTCACTCTAAAAAAACTTCAGAAGTACTGTTGAAAATTTGCCATGATGTAGGCTTAGATTAACTTTTTTTTCCCAATCACCCTTTATGATACTTTGCCAGATCAGCGTGACAGAGCTGTTGGATGTTGATGTCACTATCTGAATGGCGTGACTGGCCCAATTTATGCACGCATGTCCTTCTCACACTTTATGGATCTGCCCAATCTGCGTCACACATGCATGAATAAATTACAGCGTATATCAAATGTGTGATGTCATATCTGATCTGCACTCCAGCTGGATCTGCACCCTATGTGCATTTAAAAAATAATAATCAAATTTTCAGTATTTTTATTTGAGGACTACATTAGTTGACCATACTGAGAATACTGTTGTTCTACAAGGATTCACTGTATGTGGTGTCTTCACTGCTGAATTAAGCATGTTATGCTCCCTCCTGAGTACGTCCATAGCGCTGATCCCTTCATCACAGGCTCTGTGAATATGTTAGTCCTAGTGATGCAGTGTGTTGTCTTCTGCTTGATGCTTTCCTGATACTGACCTCCTTTTTTCCTTTTTGTTTTTTCTTCAGATTACTGTGACCACCTTTAAGCAAGCTACTGGTCCTGGACTTATCATACCTCTTTGCTGGCATGCCTTGACTGGAAAAAACTTAAACTGAAAGTGCAAATATGTGATTAAAAAGAACAACAATAATAAGAGAGTTGTCATTTTAAAACAAGTGATGACCTTCAAGCCAATTTCTAAACTGGAAAGTTCAGGTAGTACTTGCACGAACACCCAAAGGTGTAAAGGACACTGCAGGGCCAATTGCTTCACCACTCAGCTGGTAACAAGCTGGCAGCAGACTGCAAAAAGATCATATATCATATTACAAGAAACAAGACTTTTCTAGATGAGTAATAACATTGACCATATGATACTTTTTGCATTTTTATTACTCTTTAATTTAATATTGTTTTTTATCAGTATGCTGCTGCTGGAGTATGTGAATTTCCCCCTGGGATTAATAAAGTATCTATCTATCTATCTATCTATCTATCTATAGAAAACTGCAGAAAAATCGCTTAAGAAGAAAAGACAAATGATGTTCTAAACATTTTAATAATAAGTGAAATTATAGAGGGAACTATTTTGCACAACATCTGTTGACCCAGAATTGGATGTATGCAAATGATAAAACATTAATTGCAATAAGTGAGAAACACTTATAAAGCAAAGGAATAACAAGAAGAGCAAGCTAGAAGTAAAAGGTGTGACAATAAATGTACAGATGGGTAAGGTAATAAAAATAACAAAAGAAGAACAATTACAGAAATGGCGCACGTGGATACAGAGAGATGAAAATCATCTACAAAATATGGAAATATATGAATACCTGGGAACAATAATAAGAGGAGGTGGAAAGACAGATGAAGAAATCAGAAACAGAATAAACAAGGCAAATCAACTCTCTATATATAAAATCCTAAGCCTAAAAGTGCAACAATTTTGTGCAACGATTTTATGTGACGTTTATATGTCACGTTTTTTGTCACACTTTAAATCTGGCTTATTTTAAATCCTACATATATATGTTTGATATCAATCTTTGCAGAATTTATCAAACTCCCACAAGATGAGACTTTGTGCCAAGAGATTTAACAACCCCCAGGACCGGAAATATACCAATTGGGGATTGGTAAGCAAAGCGAGCAGGGGGCGAACCCCCTAGTAAAGTATATTATCATATTAATAACACCCTAAGAGGGAAGTAAGAATCTATGTATAAAATAACAAAATGTCATCATTAGTGGCAGGATGTAATGTCTTCCAGCATCCACAAGAGGGCTTCAATGTCCGATGAGCAAAGGCAACAAGAACTACAAAGAAAGAGGGACATAAAGGCTGTCGTATCTGGTGAACAGAGGGTCCTAAATACATGGTGTGACCGAAACAGACAGTCTTTCCATTGTACTGCTATGCCCGTTGTACTTAAAGGGGAATTTACTGTGCTAGTTAAGTATAAAGATAAGGATGCCTCTACATGAAACCAAATATGTACCAACAATTTAATATGCTGAAGAATCTTGTGCAATACTGGACAAACAAACATCGAAAATAATAGAAGCTGAAATTTATCATTTAAGACAAGTGTAATGCTATTTGAAAGTTGTGCCTTTTTCCGTCTGATTTTATTTTAGAATTATTTAGATAATGATTCTTAACTTGTGGGGTCAAAGCTCATATTTGAAATGTCCTCAAAATGAAATAGCAAGCAGGTACAAATGAGCTCATTAGATAATTAATATTTATGAGGTTGTTTCTAAGACTGTCAAATGTGGGATTAGATATCTGGGATATATCTATAGACTAGAATGCTGGGGAAATAGGTATAAAACTGCAAACATAGTGTCATTATTTATTAGAAAGTATATGTTTTAGCTTAGATAAAGTAACCAGTGTGTATATGCTTGTAAGAATGTGTGAAATGGAGGCTTGGGGCTTTAAGATTAACATGTGTCATGTCTAGCTTAATTAACAACCAACCAGACCGTGGGAACTTATCGGTGCAATATCTTACATAAGGCGGTCTTCAAGACTCTATAAATTCCAAGGATTTTAAATTAAGCATAAGTAGGAGGAGGAAAGAGAGAGAAGCAGCTGCCAAAGAGAAGACCACTTGCTCAGACTTTGCCACCTACTGACTGCTCCTCCACTCCCAAGCATCACACCTGGTTTAAGAAAACCAAGAGTGCAACAACCAAAGCTACAGCCACCCGATACAAAGCTTGGGGTGTGACTCTGATTTGAGTTGTTCAGTTTGTATGTCTTCAACTCTAACACTTACACCCTATTTCTCCTTCAAATAAAAATAATTAATCATTGTAATAATTCTGAGCATTGCTTTGCTGAAGTGTCCTGTTGTTTACTGACATGTAGCAATGACTGATGGTTGTCAATGAAACAAACTGTGTCCATTTAGGTTATGTACTGGCAAGGGTCACAATTAGCCCTTGCCTTCTTTTAGACTGTGTAGCTCCTTTAAAGGTAACCATTGGGATACAAAAAACCTAAGAGGAGTAGTGGTTCCTGGGCATTCTGAAGTGTTGCCCTTTCAGGGGAAGCAATCGGACGACAAATCGACACGTAAGTCCGCAATGTAGGCTTTCATTTAAAGAGATTTGCAAACACAGCAAGAAGAAATGACAACACTTTTTCTACATGCTCTTCCCATTTCAGTGCACCATAACGTTTGGGACACTTGGCATCACAGGTTTTGTGATTCCTCAGGTGTGCCTCATTGCTTCATAAGATACCTCGGCTTGCTTCTACCCTTTGGAGTATGTAGTTGCCATTGTTCAACATGAGGAGAAGAGCTGTGCCAGTGAATGTCAAAGAAGCCATTATGAGGCTGGAAATCAAGAATAAAACCATTAGAGGGATCAGTAAAATCTTACGAATGACCTAAATCTACTGTCTGGAATATCTTTAAGAAGAAAGAACACACTGGTGAGCTCAGGAATCGCAAAGGGACTGCTAGGCCAAGTTAGACCTCCACTGCTGATGACAGAAGAATCCTCACTATGGTAAAGAAAAAAGCCCTCAGTGGCTGTCTGACAGATCAGCAACAGAATTCAGGATGCAGATGTGCATGTGTCATAGATGACTATCCACAGAAGACTTCATGAGCAGAAATACAGAGGCCACACTGCAATATGCAGATCAGTAGTTAGCCACAAAAACTGGATGGCCAGATTACAGTTTGCAAAAGGAGGACTTCAAAGATTGAAGAATTCCGGGAAAAGGTCTTGTGGACAGACGAGACAATGACAAACCAGCATCACAGTGATGGTGAGAGCAACGTGTGGAGACCAAAAGGAACTGTCCAAGATCCAAAGCAGATCACCTCATCTGTTCAACATGGTGATGATGGTGTTTTGGCTTAGGCCTGTATGGCTGTCACAGGTCCTGGCACACTTCTGACGGCAGTCACACAATAAATTCTGAGATGTAGAGAAACATCTTATCTGCTCAAGTTTCACAGGATGGTGCGTCATCCTTCAACAAACATAATGCTAAGGCAAAACTGGAGTTTTTCAAAGGTTAAAAATGGAGAATTCTTGAATGGCCATGCCAGTCACTTGATTTAAATTTAATTGTGCCTTCCTTCCATACGCTAAAGAGAAAATTTAAGAAGACAAACCCCAACCAAACAAGCAGGAGCTGAAGATGGCTGCATTAGAAGCTTGGCAGAGCATCACCAGAGAAAATCCTCAGCATGCTGATGTACATGAATCGCAGACTTTGAGCATTGCGTGCAAAGGATATGTGACAAAGTCCTAAGTGTGACTGCTTGAATAGACCTGCCATTGCCATGTCCAAGCATTATGGTGCCCTGAACTGTGTAGAAAAAGTGTTGTCATTTTTACATGGGGTGACTGAAATGTAGGCATCTTCCCTTAAATGAAAGTCTGCAATGTGCACTTTAATCACATCTGAATTGAAATTTTAAACTGTGAAGCAGAAGGATAAATCAAGTAAAAATGTGTCTTTGTCCCAAACATTATGGTGGGCACTGTACCTCACCTTCAATACCTTACCAGGGGCTAGAAGCCACTTCACTTATGAAGCATTCCTACTGGGATTTGCTTGTATTTCGATCCAACTTCAGAATGCCCTAGCAAAAGCCAGGAACTGCTACTGCGTTGGACTTTTGCATTCCAGTGGCTACCTTTCAAGGGGCTACACCATCTAACAGAAGCACTGTTGAGGTATTCCTGCTTTGTATTTGAGCTTATCTGTGCCGAGTGACTGCTGAACTGGTCATTTTGTATTATGGATGTGTGAATCAAGGCTTTAATAGTTTAGACATTTCCAGTATTAACTTGTTCACCAATATAAAAAGGAACATCAGAAGTTAAATTGCCTTACTGGGACACTTGTACACTATAAGACAATGAGTGTTAGGTGAATTAAAAAAACACAGGGGTAGAAATAAATGAATCCACGAGGAGTTGGAAATGCAACCACCAGAAATAAAACAGCTACAGTGGTATGGATGTATAATGAGAATGAGTAAAGCAAGGTATCCCAAAATGAAATTAAATGAAGCATGAAGGAAAAACACGAAGAGGAAGACCTAGAAGGGTTATGGGAAGAAAACATCACAAGAAGCAGCCAGAAAGAGAAGGATGAACATGGAACATGTGAAGATCCTGGCAAGTGACAGGAAAAAAATATAATTGATGGCTCAAGACCCCAGCACTGTAAGGTATGGTAGGAGAAGATGAAGTAAGTAAGCATCTGGTAAGGTTGTGCCCCACTGGCCCATCATGCACAACCACCAGTGGTTTTTGTATGTCTACAGACTATAATGTGGACCTTCTGGCAACACTTGCATCTCTTCCTGATGCCACAAATTTTTTTTTTTTTTCTAGCCAACTAATAAGTGGATGTATTTTAACTTTAGGAGACGTGCTTTTCTTAGTGTGGGAAAGAAGTCTTAGTCAGAGCAACCTAAAATTATCCATGCGAGCAGAAATAAACACTTTGAGGACAAATAATGCATGGGCGTCACATAAGAATATGAGTCTTAATTTTAGATCTTAAAGTGGAGTATAATGTCATGAGTTTTTTTTTAATTTGTGTGTTTTTATTTTAGGATTATGTAGATAAGAAGTCACTTTTAATTGAATACACTGTGGGACCAAAACTAACACTGTGTTGTAGAGCTCATAAGGCACAAGGAGCATTACTTGTGACTGTGTGCTGTCACCAGCAGAGGGCGCCACTGAACCCCCAATCCACAGACACACAAAACCCAACACAACTCCGGGTTCAGTAAAAGGTTTTTAAATCCATCCAGCTACAATAAGACAATAACCTCAGTCAAAACAATCACAAAACCAATGCCTTCTCTTGTCTCCTTCTCTCCTCCAGTGAGTTTTGCCCGCTACCTACCAACTCTGACTCTGGCGGAAGACTCCATTTAAGTTGTACCCAGGAATACTCCCCATGGCATGTCGTGGCTTGCTGAAAGCATACAGAAACCTGGGAGGTCCTCCCCCAGCAGCACCCTCTACCGTCACTTAAGGACCATTAAATGGCTGCACTTCTGCACTCCAGTTCCCAGGCAGTCCTTCTGGTGTCTAAACCGGGACTACTAGCAAGGAACACTATACCCTCTTAATTTGGTGGATGAGCTGCTCCCGGCTTCTAGCTCTCACCTGTCCATCCTTTCTTCCAGCATTCCAACCATGATGGGAATTATAAGGCATCCTGGCTGGGTTGTGTCCACAACATGGCCATCTTTTCATTATGACTTCTTGGACTGGGCAAGAAATCTTTCTCAGTTGTGGCCAGAATGCTTGTCCATCCTCCTGTGCATTTAAATCAGGAGTTTAGAAGAAGGTGAGTAGAAGAAAAATACAGGCACAGGGATAATGACTCGGAGGGCATCATGGTATCAAGAGATAACCCTGAGTTAGTGACTGAGGAGCTGCAGAAAGCAGTGAATGAAGATAAGGTGCCAGGGACATCAAGAGGCATAAAGCTTTAGAAAATATTATGCTTCAAGGTTGAGACCACTATAGCATTGTGGACCTTTAGATTTTGTTTTGATTTAATATACTTTATTAAGCCACAAGGGGAAATTTGCTCTGCTCCTCTTTTGGAACAGAAGCTAAACACATTGACAAGAATGACAATGTTTAAACAGAGTGTTGAATCCTGGGATGCTTTTCTACATATAGAACAAAAATCTTGGAAAAGCATGCAAATGTAAAGCAAATTTTAAAAGGAAGTGTTATTCTATGTATATGTTTAAGCCCAGATAAACTAACCAGTGTGTATATGTTTGTATGAAGATATGAAATAGGGGCTTGGGAACTTTGTTGTTAAACTTATATCTCATAATGAGCTTAAAATAACTTCATGTTGTCAGATAGCAAGACCAAGAAAATTCTTAGTTTGCTGTTTTTTGACTGGTATCACTTCCTAAATATAGCCATTGAGCCATGATATAAGAGAAGGCACCTCCTTTGAGGGAAGCAGATGACATGTGGCTTTCGATATGAGAGATGTCAGACGCGGTGTTAGGATGAGAGAGAGGGAGACGACGTAGGCAGTTTTGAAGATGCAACGAAACATCATGCTGTTTGAGGATGAAAGTACAGCACTACCTACAAAATTAAAATGTGCCCCATCGGAGAAGGGGAGAAAGGCTTCATCATGGCGCATACTTTTAAGGAACATGTTAGTTTGAATGAGAAGGATCAACATCTCACTAATGGATATACGGACGCTGATTTCAATCATTCAGGTTGTATATTTTCTTCTACTTCTGACCCTTAGTATTTGTTGCCTGGTTTTTCATGCAAATGAACTTAGGGAATGATTACATTGAAGTTAATATATTATCTCTCTGAAGCTGCCTTGTTTATTGATATGATCTTTTTTGAATAACCAATTTACCAGAATGTAGAGTTGTGCAGCTCTTGAAATGGCTCTTGGCCTTTGCTATGGTAGTTTGAATTGTAGCCCTTTCAGGGGTAGCTTTCTGGGAGCTGAAGGGTATAGGCATCCTGGCCAGAATGGCTTCTGGCACCTGCTAAAGCTGATGTCACATTATGAGACTTTTAGTTACAGGTTATGTCAGATTTCCCAACTGCATTCACAAATCTTGTTACCAGATCATGTCAATTTACGTGACTGAAAATCATTTGCCCATGACACATTTATCAACTGAGTACCAACCTTCTAGAAAAGTTGTGCAAACCCCTTTTTGAGACAGACATTAGCATGCTGCCTGATGGAGCCAGCACTGCATGAATGGTCTCGGTTCTTTTATTTCCTCTTTTCAATTCAGTTTAAGTATGTAAAACTTGAGACAGTAGAAAGACAAGCTTTTCTTCTGTTTGCAAGGTTCAGAAAGTCCACATTTCATATTCTTCTTTTCAATCTATGCATTCTGTATCCGGATGAGCATTCATTGGTTGTCAGCTTTCATGCACATAGAGCCCACTTTCAAAGAGCACTTGACACAGTTGTCCCACACCAAAGATTAATTCTGAAACCAGAAGCTGTAGGTATCAGAGGTAACCTACAAAACTGGATCTCTGGTTGATTAACCTGCAGGATACAAAGAGTATAGATAAGAGGAGAATGCTGCATGTGCAGCGAGGTCATCAGTGGAGTCCCTCATGGGTCCGTCCTTGTACTGTTACTTTTCCTGATTTATATTAATGACATTGATTCTGGTATGGTTAGAAAACTTGTGAAATATGCAGATGGCACTAAAATAGGAGGGATGGCAGACACTGAGGAGGCAGCAAAAAGAATTTAAAAAAGACCTGGACGAGTTTCAGGACTGGGTGAACACTTGAAAAATGCAGTATACTGTTGAAAAGTACAAAGGACTACACTTGGGCAAAAGGAACATCAGTTATAAATAAAAGATAGGATACACTGAGCTACGGGAAGGAATCTCTGAATAGGATTTAGGGGTTTATGTTGACATAACATTTTCATTGACTAAGCAATGCACAGAAGCAATTAAAAGGCAAATAAAATGTTAGGTTATATCATAAAAAATGTTTAATTTAAGTCAAGGGGTGTTATGCTCAAACTATATAATGCACTAGTAAGACCACATCTGGAGTCCTGTGTGCAGTTCTGGTCATCATGCTACAAGAAAAACAGCAGAAACTTCGCTGTACAGAGGAGAACAACCAGGACCATCTCAGAACTTAAGGACATGTCCTACTGTGACAGACTCAGAGAACTAAACCTGTATAGTCTCAAACAGAGGAAACTGCATGAGGGACCTAATCCAGGTATTTACAATCCTCAAAGGCATTGATAAAGTAGAACATTCAGAATTCTTTCAGCTAACACTGAATCACAAACTTGAGGACAGCAGTGGAAATTAAGGGGAAGTGCATTTAGGACTGAAGCCAGGAAGCACTTCTTTATGCAAAGAGTTGTGGGACCCTGGAACAAACTACAGAGTCATAGAGTTGAAGCAGAAACCTTGACAACCTTAAAGAAAAATCTGAATCAGATATTGGGACAGCTTAGCTATTTGCTGAACATAAGAGCTTGATGGACTGAATGGTCTTCTCTTATTTGTCAAATTTTTATGTTCATATGACTAAGACAAAATTAAACTGTGAGTCACAGGCCAGTTGAAGCAAGTCACTGGGTATGGCACATTAGGGAGCACAATACCAACAGCTTCTGACTCAATAAGATTTTTGTAAATGAAGGCAATGACTAGAAATCACTGGAAAAGTTGCATAGTGCGACATAGCCTGTAGTTACTGAAGCTGAGGTAGCCAGCCTCAACTGTTTTTACTTTTTTTCTTGCTTTACATTTACAGCTATTGTTTTAGTGACCCGGGTGCAGACTTGTCATATTTATAACCTGGCAGGACCAGCAACAGGCCCTAGGCCTCCATTGTGTTTTAGATATGAGTGATGAATGAATGTTAAATAGGTAAGTATTGTGGGGTGTACATATTCATCCAGACTAATTGTAAAGGCATTTCCAGAATAGTATTGTATTGTATTGCTTAAAATTAATTTGGCCACCATATAAAAAGAACCTTAGAGGTTTAAATGTTTTTTGTGATTTTTTTAACAATAAAACACATTAAATCTACAATAGTCAGAAATCAGCCAATTAGGGAGTCATTGTTTTTTTAACCCTGTGGCCTGCAGAGAGAGCACCAGCCACCCAAACCAACACAGACAGACAGCAGGCACAAAACACATTTATTTTCAAAGGGAACGCTTCCCTTTCATTCCCCAGAGCTGCACAGTACAATAAAGCAAACTTTACAGCATTTTCATGCCTTCTTCTCAGCTTTCTCTCTCCTCCTCTGGCAAACGTCGTCTCTCTCCCTCCCAACTCTGGCTCCCGGATTAGTGATAGCCTTTCTCCTTTAACTCTTTCAGGGCTGATGTTGACTTTTGTCAAAATCAAGGGTATAGGACGGCAATCAGCTGTAAACTGAGACAAAACTCGCCCTTACTTTTTAGTTTGACTCTCTTTGCTTTAAGGAAAGTTACGTAGCTTTGTTGATTTGACCTCGATTCCCTGCATGTGCAGAAGTAGTGAAGAGCAAACAGCCTCAAAAATGGCATCAACGTCTGGTGAGACTAAAGCAAATGTACAAAATACTCCATGGATGTTTTCTGTATTATCACTGAATCAGACTCTGACTTTTCAGACTCTGATTTTGATGCAAGTGATCTGGAGATGGAGATCAAAAACGAAATTGAGGTACCAGCATCAGCCTATTGGTTCCCAGTTGATCGTGGTGCTGAACACGTTCGTGTAGCTGATATGCTTACAGCAGCGTTTGTATAGGAGGACCACCACTTATGATGACAAGAGGTACAAACCATATTGCATCACACAGCGACTGCCACTATCGCCCACCTGCTGTGAGAAGGAAGAGAGGTAACTGGCCCGCCATGCATTCCCGCTGGCCATCGAGCTGACTCTGCACAGCCACTGCTGCCAGAGATGCCAAACAGGCACCAACAGCAGCCACAGCACATAGCGACAGACGTTTTATGTGATTTATGTGTGAAACCAGTGCATTGAGTGCTTTTCAGAAAACTAAGTTTTTTGGAAAAAGATATTCAGCCCTCAAAGAGTTAAAGATGCACTCAGGAGCACTCCAGGTGACCTGCATATTCTGCATATTCTGGATGTTCTCCCAGGTGAGGCAGAAGCCTGACATAATAGAGCTCTACAGCCTCCGCAGCTTCCGCTGGTGGCACCCACAGAACCCAACAGGGCTGCAGCTAACTGCAACTCCCAATGTGCCCTGCATGAATCTGTGGTACCACAGCAACCCAGTGGGGCTGCCCTGTAGCATTCCAGAGGAGATAATGCCCTGAAAATGCTCTCTCTTCAGGTCCTTCCATCCAGCTGTTGTCTCAGCTGGGCAGGGCACCTGGCTATCCACAACAATCCACTTAATCCAGGCCAGGGTCACAGGAACCTATCCCATCTCACAGAGAACTTAAGGCAGGAACAAATCTTGGACAGGGTGCCAGGGTGACTACACACACACAAGGGCTAATTCAGCATCGCCAATCAACGTAACCTTCATGTCTTTGGACCGTGAAAGGAAACCGAAGCACCCAGTGGAATCCCACGCTATGAGAACATACAAATTCCACAAAGGGAAGACCTGAAATACAGACACTGGTCTCCTTATTGTGAGGCTGCAGCGCTACCACTGTGCCAGCATGCCACGCTAATTGGGGAGTGCGCCTATTAATTTATTATGACTGCTTTAACTCAACTTTACGATCAAAGAAGATGATAACTTACTATTGCAACAGATTTGGGCACAAGGAAGGAGCCAACAGTGGACAGGGCACACATTCTCACATCCACATATACAGAATAACATGAGATCTTCAGTTAGCCGAACGTATACATCTTTCAGATGTGGGGAGAAACCTGACGCACCGTGAGGAAATCCTGTAGAAACCCAAAGCTGCCACTCAGGAACTTTGATGAGAAGAAGAGCAGCAAGAGTCACTTACCTTGCTACTTTTTGTTCATCCTTTATTTTATGCTCTTAGCATTCTCCCTTTCTTCCTGCCTCAGGCTCCATTTCTGCAGAGGCCTTCGGCTGCAAACGCTGATGTGACCTTTGGCTCTTCACGGGATGTGCAAGGTGTTCACTGAAGCCCAGCATTTCACATCCGTTCCACCGCCTCGCAGAAGCAGCAAAAGCAGGAGCCCTGAAGAGCTGTAAAAACAGAGAAAAAACAGAAGAAGTAATCAGTTGGACAGCCGCACAGACGACCAGAAGCAACTTAATTAGGCATAAAGAACAAGCCATAATGGCAAGGATGGCTTTCGTTTGACATCCTTACATTGCAATCATTACAACAAAAATGTGCCACCACTTTGCTGTCTTGCCCAGGGCACAGCCGGGTGATTAAATATCTTTATTTTTTTCAACTTTATGTTTAAATTTCTTCTACTTAATTGTTATTAACTTTGCTTGTCTCCCTTGGTCTTTCTTGTGATGGAGGTTGTGGGGAAGAAGGGAAGGGAATGATTGATGGTAATCAATCAATGAATTAGTCATTGGGTTTGCTTCCAACAATGCCAATAATTCATTAGAAAACTCGGTAAGGCTGCCACTTTACTTTCCTTTTTTTTCCCTGCAGATTGGGGTTTCCGGCTGTTAAACGTATATCAAGGTAAGTGAAGCCTACTTGTTTTTAGAAATGGAAAAATACAATTTGGTGATGAGGAGGAGGATTTTTAGAATTGTGGTAACTGCTTGCATATATCAACATAATCCAAGATCAGGCCAATCATTCCAGATGAACCAGGACAGAATTCAGACTTGGGCACATGAGACATCTTATAAGCAGATGCAGTCAATGTAGATAGTCAAGCTGCCAGTGTAAAATTGACAGTTTCAGTGTTTTTATGAGCACACCTTTTCTAGAGCGTTCATTTAACTTTAGTGATTTTACCGTGCAGCAGTAGTACTATTATCATGTATGCTCACTGAGCAAATTCTTTGGACCACTATACTGATACTAGGTAGGACCTTCTTTTGCTCTCAGAACAGCAATTCTTTGTGCCATGGATTCCACAAGATGTTGGAATTTCCTTTGAGATTCTAGTCCAGGCTGACATGATCACCTCACTCAATGTCTGCAGATGTATCAGCTGCACATTCATGCTGTGAATCTCCCGTTCTACCAAACCTCAAATGTATTCTGTTGGATTGGGAAGGCCACTGAAGAACATTGAAGTCATTTTCATGTTCATGAAACTATTTCGAGATGACTTTTGCTTTGTGACATAATGTATTGCCATGTTGGAAGCAGCCATTAGAAGATGGGTAATTCATGGCCTACAAGGTACAAATGTAGTCAGCAACAATACTCTGATAGGTCATGGCCTTCAGGCGATGATTGATTGGTATTAATGGGTCCAAAGTGTGCCAAGAAAACATTCCCCCCACCATTACATCACCAGCCTTGACTGCTGATACAAGGCAGGTTGGGTGCATGGACTTCTGCTGTTGGCGCCACATTTAGAGCAAACCATCTGTGATCCTCAGCAGAAATTGTCAACATTTTTCCAGTCTTCAGCTGTCCATTTTTGGTGATCCTGTGCCCACTACAGCCTCAACTTTCTGTTCTTGGCTGGAATCCAAAATGGTGTTCTGCTGCTAGAGTCCATCCGGCTCAATGTTCAATGTGCTGTGCATTCTGATATGCTTTTCTGCTCACCACAATTGAATATAAATAGAGTGACATTATGTTCAGACCATGCAATTCATTAGTGAGACCACCATCTGGAGTATTGTTTGCAGTACTGGTAACTACACTACAAGTAAGCGATAGCAGCACCTGAGGCTGTGCAGAAGAGATCAGAGCAGCCAGGAGCATCCCAGGACTTAAGCACATGCTGTACTCCGTCAGACTCAGAGAGTTAAACCCTTTTAGTCTGAGCAGAGGAGACTGAGTGGGGACCTAATCCATGTCTTCAAAAGTCTCAGAGGAAATTATAAAGCAGATCCAGCAGAATTCTTTCATCTTAATAATGAACCCCATACTCAAGGACACCATGGATATTAATGGGAAGTGCATTAATGACTAAAGCCACCTCTTTACACAAAGAGTTGTAGGAATCTGAAACAAACTCCTGAGCCATGGAGTTGAAGCAGAAAACGTGACAACCGTTTAAGAAGTGCTGGATGAGGTATTGCAACAACTTAGCTATTAGCTAAACAAATGAGCTTAATGAACTGAATGGTGTCCCCTCATATGTCAGATTTCTTGTGTCTAATGACTACAGACCAGTAGCACTTATGTCTCATATCATGAAGACCTTTGAGAGACTGGTCCTGGACTATATGGCTACTCTTGTGGTAGACTACCTGGACCCACTACAGTTTAGCTATCAGACAAACATCGGAGTGGAGGATACAATTATCTATCAGCTCCACAAGGCTTATTCGTACCTGGACAAAGTTTACAGATGATCCCAGCCTCACCCCCTAGTGTTGATTCCAGTCTCATCCCTTAGAGTTGATCCCAGACTCATATCTTATGATTGATCTCTGGCGTACACCTCAAAGTTGATCTCAGATGAACATCTTCTCAGGCTAACACCTTACAGTTAATCCCAGGTGCACACCTTACTTTTGATCCCAGACTCACACCTTGCAGGCTCACAAATTATAATTGATGCCCGGCTCTCACCTTGTTTTTGCTTTGCTTTGTTACCTACTAATTGAGATATGTCATTAGTGATACACTATGTAAAGGAAGCCACAAAAATATCCCTCCATATATCAGTTGTGACCCAGCCAGGACACCACTATACTGGAAGGACCTGGGGAGAAAACATATTCAGAGCATTACCACCCCCCGGAACGTTAGATGGCAGCCCTCCTGGGTTGCAGCAGTGCCTCGGACTCCCACAAGACTTGATTAGAGCTGGAATTTTGGTGATAGTCTGTTGGGTTCCATGGGTCCTGCCAGGGGGTGCTGCAGGTACTGTTGATCCCTGGGTTGCAGCACTTCCACCACACTGCTGGAAGAAGGTCACCACACAGCTGGAGCACTTCCGGGTGCCCTTTAAAAGGAGCCAAGCACTACTACTCGGGGAGCCAGAGCCGGGAAGAGGTAGTCAATGCTTGGTGGAAGAGGAGTGGAGGTGAAGAGAGAGAAAGAGAGAGAAAGAGAAAGAAAGAAGAAGAAGAAGAAAAGAAAATGTTTTGTGTTTTGTTTAGTTCTGTGAACTGTGCTGTGCAGGTGGGAAATGGGGGAAGGCGTTTCATACAAACAAAAAAATAAAACGTGCATGCTGAACTTGTGTCCTTCACCTGTCTGTGTTGGGTTTGGGCGGCAAGTGCGCCCTCTGCAGACCACACAGTTTTCTCATCCATTTTAGACTCTGAGGGAGGTACAGGTTATACCAGAAGCACTGGGCTCAAGGACAGAGAGTCGTGGCTTGAGTGTCAGCCAAAAATGGGGCAAATTCACACACATCACAAACCCACTTGGCCAGTGCACCTTCTTCCACTGCTCCGTGGTTCAGTCCTGACACTCAAGTGCCCATTGAAAGTTGCTTTCATTGGTGGATATGGGTCAGCATTGTCACTCTGAGCAGTCTGCGGCCATGTAGCAAGCTGCAACGCACTGTGCATTCTGACTCCTTACTTTCATGGCAAGCATTACGTTTTTCAGCAATTTGTGCTACAGTAGCTTTTCTGTGGGATCAGACCAGGCAGGCTAACTTTTGCTCCTCACACACAAATCAATGAGCCTTAGGCACCCATGACCTTGTTGCTGGTTCAACAGTTGTCCTTGCCTTGACCACTTTTGGTAAGTACTAACCACTGTATAATGAGAACACACCAGAAGACCTGCCATTTTAGAAGTGCTCTGACCAAGTCGTCTAGCCATCACAGTTTGACCATTGTCAAAGTCGCTCAGATCTTTATGCTTGCTCATTTTTTCTGCTTTTAATGCATCACCATCAAGAACTAACTGTTCACTAGCTGCCTAATATATCCCACCACTTGACAGGTACCATTGTCACCTGATAATTACTTGTCAGTGGTATTAATGTTGCGGCTGATCGGTATACAATTCCTACTTTTTGCTACTGTTGGCTTTATTGTATTTTATTAATTTTTCTTTGATCCCATAGCCAGTACATATTGCTTGGTTGTATCACGGTATAGTGTTAAGAGCACCTAGTGCGGGTGATTATCATGTTCTCACTGGGATTAGCGACTTGGAAGGGAGACTTCAACAGTAGCACCATGGTGAATGGGCACCTGCTTTGGTAAGGTGGCACAGGTGCCGAGTGACACTCATGTCGGAAGACAAGCATTTGGTCTGTTCATGCCAAGCAAGTCTGTTTGCTTGAACCAGCTGTCCATGTGTGGGTATGCCATAACACTTAGGGTGCTATAAAGCAGTTCTGCTTAAGTTTCATTTTGCATTCAAGCAACTGTCCACACGAGAATAAAGCTTATGGGGTGTTTCAAATCAGTAATACAGAAGTTTCAGTTTGCTTAAATGCACTACAAAGCAGATGCATACAGCGCATGTCTACAGGGCTCTAGTAACGTAAGCACACCCATTTAACTACCTGGGAGTCTGTGGTTGTTAAGGCCTGCAAACAGGAGGATGACTCACAAAACAAACTGTGATGTCACTTCCAGGTTTCTAGGAGGTTCCGCCTCTTCCACCCCAGGAACCATTTAAAGAACAGCTGCACAGGAACATATAACCAATGGGCACAATGCTCCAAGGAAAATAAAGCACTTGACTGGAGAGAGTCACTAAGAACTAGTAGGCGTAATGTGCTCAGGACATTTTTAATTTGTGACTTTCTCCTTTGCCTTTTCTTGTTTGCATTAAACCGGGTACCCGGTCAGTCCCCAACCCTTCATGATCTCTTCCAGTTTATTCCTTTTTATTACTATACACACATCATAGTCCGCTTTTCTATGTAGCTCAGGTGAATGGAAATAATGAATAGGTAACATCCATGATAATACACTCAGGGATCATGCATTTGAAAACTTGAAACAATACTGATTAGAATATTAATGATCATTTATTTATTTACTTTTCAAGAAGCAGTTTTCTCAATGGTTATAATTAACAATAATAATAGTAATAATGATGTTTTACATTTATATAGTGCTTTTCTCACGACTCAAAGTGCTTTACACAGTGAGTGGGAAGCCACTTCAACTAATGTGTAGCATCCATCTGGATGCTGTGACGGCAGCCATTTTTGCGCCAGTATGCTCACCAGATATTAGCTATTAGGGGGTGAAGTGGTGAGAGAGCTGGCCAATTAGAGACAGGGGATGATCAGGGGACCAGAATGATTAGGTCATGGTGGGCATTTTAACCAAGACATGAGGAAACACCCTGCTCTTTTCAAAGGATGCCCAGGGATTTTTGATGACCACAGAGAGTCACCTCGATTTTACATCTCATCTGAAGCACTGCACCATTTTAACAGCACAGTGTCCCCATCACTGCACTGAGGCATTTGCATCCATATTCAGACCACAGAGTCAGCACCGCCTGCTGGCCTTGCCAACAACTCTTCCAGCAGTAACTCAAGCTTTTCATGGTTGATCTCCCATCCAAGTACTGTCCAGACCCGAACATGCTTAGCTTTAGGTGGGTGACCTGTTCTGAAGTGCATGTGGTATGGCTGCACTCAAAATTCGCATGTAGTACCATGCTTCAAAATCTTGAGTTTAGATCCTAAGGATATTGTGATGGATAATGGATACCTCTAGAATGGGGTCTACCCTGGCAGCAGTGGGTGCAATGCAGGAAACAATCCTGGACATAACACCATTCCATCATATGGCCCACTCATGCACACCCCCATGCTCACACTTACACAGGGAGTGAGTAACTAATCAACCTGACATACGCTTGTTTTAGGAAAACCTATGGAGCATCCATGGTCCATGAGAGACTAATGACTGCACTGCTGTGCTGTCTTCAGATGTTTTCATCAGCCCCTTCTACCCCACCACATGCTCTTTATATAGTACTTGAAACCCCGGTTAGCGCCTCATGAACGCACTTATACTACCTCCTCAACCATACGACCCTCCTGAGACTCCACACATCTGCATACTTTCAGCTCCCCAACTGAGCCTTCCAGGTTGGTTCGCTCCTGTTACGTTGCCATGATTAGCCATTTAGATCCTTTTTATAGTAGATTTGTGCCCCAGCGAATTTTAATGAGATGATTTGTTTCCACTTATTTCTCCTCTGGGAGTTTACCGGTTAAGCAAAAAGACGCAAAGCAGTGATCTGCTGCCTTAGGAAAGGAAAATCATTGAAAGCCTCGTTCTTTGCAGAATTGCAGTGCTCTCTCTAATTCATATAACAGGAGTGGGAATAGCGACTGCTGAAACACAACGTCATGTAAAAGTCTTACAGTCGCATAATTGAAAAGACAAGGAAGCTGCAGAAATGAGCCTCATCAGCTACTGCAGCGTCACCGCCGTTAAGAGGGCTGTAAGCAGCACAGGTCAGCTCGCACATCGATGTATTTGGATGTCTTCTTCCACTTAGTGTCACCCTCAGTAGTCCCCCAATCTGTTCAGACTGTCTTCCATCCCCATATATCTCACTGATTTACACTGTTTTCTACTATCCCCTGCCTATTTATTAACTTTCTCCCCTCTAGGTTAAAAAGTTTATGTCCATTTCTGTCCATCACCTTCTTCATTCCTGGAGTCACTTACAGAGTCTTTGTTTCTCTTTAACACTCATCTTTTGTTCTCTTCTTTCTTCCAAGTATGTCCATGAGCCTCCTTTCTGTCCTGCTGCCAGCTGGACCACTCCTTCTGCTGGCTGCCACTGTGTTAGGTTCCAAGTTCTGTCTCTGAATCTCTCCTCTGTCTCCCGTTGTGTTCCCAAGAGTTCACATTCCTTGGATCTGAAGCTGTTCTTTACTCTGTTCTTGAATCTATTCCTGTTTCACTCAAGATCTCCCAGTTTACTCCCAATTCTTCTATTGTCTCTCAGCATTCCATAAATTCCCTACTGTCTTCCAATATGTTTTCTTCAATTTATTCCTATTTCATTCACTTTCTCCCAGTTTTTGCTGGACTTACCTCCCATTTCTTACTTTGTTGTCCAGCATTCCCTTGATCCTCTTCTAGCTCCCATGTCTCCCAGTGACCCATTAGACCACACCCTATTTCAGTCGCCATTTCTCATTGTTCAGGTAACACTTTAGTTTAGATACTGCATCTATTGCTCATTTACTGCTATGTAACAAGAACTTAACACACATTTCTTTGGGAATTCATAACACTTACAAAGCATCAGTTAAATATTTATTCATCTCTGCAATGTGACCTACTAGCAATACTTCACTTTGGAATGGTCTGAGGTGTCTTAACTGAGACATGTTTCTCTTGTTATTACATATCTTATATATAAACATCTATGTGTGGAAGTGTGTCTGTCTGTCTGTCCGGCCCGGACGTGCAACGCTACAGCATGAAGCTCAAAGATCCGCCTTGCCGGATCTCAAGTTAACGAGTCGGAAGAAGAAAGAAGTACAAGGTTATAGCATAAAGCTGAAAGAAAGTGTCTCCGTCACCAAAATGTCACCAACGAAAAACAAACTCACATGGCCGCTAATACACAAACGAGGGCCTACTTACAATACGTCACTTTGAATGGTCTGAGGTGGCTTAACTGAGACGTGTTTCTCTTGTTATTACATATCTTATATATAAACGTTGTCACACACATGCGACTAGGAGCGAATTGAGTGGACCAAGTGGAGGTAATTACCCGCCAGGCCAGGGGCTGGCGGGGTACACTAAAACTACCTTTGTTATCTCTACAGGCCAAATATGGGAAAACCTGCCTGATTCAATGTCACTTCCGGTTCCGCCCCCAAACCGACTGACGTCACTTCCAGTTCCGGCCAGATGACATCACTTCCGCCTTTTCGGCTTATAAAGCTGCCATCTTTCCTCAACCAGTCAGTTCAGTTGAGAACTCAAAACAGTGCACATGAGTGTTGTATCAAAACCCTTTTGCAGCCAGGGACAGTATATGGATGGCTGCCCCAAACCTTTTTGTGTGTGTCAAGGCTATTCATTTCACAATGTCTATGTGTGGAAGTGTGTCTGTCTTTCTGTCTGTCCAGCCTGGAAGTGCGATGCTACAGCATGAAGCTCAAAGAGCCAGCAAGGCTGTCCCAAGTTAACAAGTCGGAAGAAGAAAGAAGTATGAGGCTACAGCGTGAAGCTGAAAGAAAGCGATTCCGTTGCCAAAGTGAAACCGCCGATTAAAGACAAACTCGCTTAGCTGCTAATACACAAGCGAAGCAAGCACATTGGCAAAACGAAACCTCAGAGGAGAGAGAAACTCGCTTAGCAGGTGATAGACAAGGGGGGTGAGCATGTCCACAAAATAAAACTGACGATTTCCATAGTTTCTAGGAGCCCGGGCTTTTTACAGCATGGGCTTACATGGCTAGTTTAGTGTAAGACCTGTGCATCCTTCATATTAATAAGTAATTGTTAACCATCATGTCAATACTGCAAACTGCACACAGTTGAATAACCCGTCTACTGATGCTTTGTGTTATGAAGACCAAAAAAGGCCTTTGTGAAGGTCTTGTTATGTAAGAGTAAATGTGTAATAGATGCATTTTTGCAGAACCTAAACTAAAGTGTTACCATATTTCGTAATTAGTGTTTTCTTATCTCCCAGTGTCCCTCTATGCCAGTGTTTCTCAAATAGTTTTGGACCAAGAACTAATTTGTTGAAGTCAAAGGTATAGAGGACCATCTATGGCCAAAACCCATTAATTACCATCCATTACTCATTACAATTATCGCATTCTTTTTTGGGGCGGGACGGTGGCGCAGTGGGTAGCGCTGCTGCCTCGCAGTTGGGAGATCTGGGGACCTGGGTTCGCTTCCCGGGTCCTCCCTGCGTGAAGTTTGCATGTTCTCCCCGTGTCTGTGTGGGTTTCCTCCGGGCGCTCCGGTTTCCTCCCACAGTCCAAAAGACATGCAGGTTATGTGGATTGGTGATTCTAAATTGGCCGTGGGTGTGTTTGTGTGTGTCCTGCGGTGGGTTGGCACCCTGCCTGGGATTGGTTCCTGCCTTGTGCCCTGTGTTGGCTGGGATTGGCTCCAGCAGACCCCCGTGACCCTGTGTTCGGATTCAGAGGGTTGGAAGATGGATGGATGGATGGATGGATGGACATTCTTTTTTGTATCTGAATAAAAACTGTAACAAACTGAGGTGGTGCAAAAAAGAAGAGCTGGCAAACAGACTAAAACAGTGAGATAATAATCCCAAACAGGGCTGTTTATTGGAAGGCCCCCTCCTTAATTTAAGTGCCTGTAGTCTTCCTGCTGTTATGCCTTTGAAATGTTACAACAAAAACCCCAGCACAAACAGAACGCTGTCAAACTCTTACTGTTCGTCAGTCTCTTTCTGTGTCCCCAGCTAGTTCTTGTACTTCTATTCTATGAGCTGGCTTCTCTTTGTTGGTGTTAATCGCCTCCCACCTAGTGTTTTCTCTCACGTCCGGGTGGCATACCCTGTCCCTTCTTGAATCTCTTACTCTGCCTATCTGGAAGAAGGGTCAGCAATTCAAGACTAATCTTCAGAATTTGCTTGGCTTACTTTGTGTTTCAAAGTCTTAGATTTTAGCAAATGACCCAAAATAAAGCTTTGAAGATACTCTTAGGGCAGACAAATTCAGAAGAAGTGTGCGTCAGCGTCCACAGGGAATTAAGGGATTGCTGCTCCCAAGGGTTAGCTCTTCTGGTGGACATCAAGGTGGATATACTGTATAAAAATGTAAAACAGAATCCCATACAGTGAAGGATTCATACAGGATTGGATTGGGAAAGAGTTGTGTAGAAGTAAAGAGTCATACATACATACATCCATCCATCCATCCATTATCCAACCTGCCATATCCTAACTACAGGGTCACGGGGGTCTGCTGAAGCCAATCCCTGCCAACACAAGGGCGCCAGGCAGGATACAAACCCCGGGCAGGGCACCAGCCCACCGCAGCATAAATACATATATATAATATATAATATACATATATACAGTATATATGTAATTTGTTTTTTCATAAATGTCAATTGTAAATCACAGCTTGACTGATTGCCTGTACATGTGCCCCTTCCTTGAACCTCCATTCTCTAAAAGAAGTGTGTCACTTTTCTCGGTTCATGTCTGGATGTAAGGCTAAGTATTTCATTTCGGTGAAGTTCATGTGGGCCCGAAATTGGATGATCTGAAGGCATCGATTGGTGGAGTGCAACGTGTCTCACTTTAAGGAGGTTACAGGTGAGGATGAGCAGCTGCTGAGTCTGATTGACAGAACTGTTAAGTACAGCCAGGCGGACGCCTACTCATCTCATTCTGGTGGGCACCCTCAATTAAAAATACTCCGGCATAGTGACCTCTAGTGGCAGCCTAATCTAGCAGCTGCACAACTGGATCAAAGGGGAATGAAGACCTGCTGGAGAGAGAGATGAGGCCAGCTGAGACTGAGGTCTGAAGGTCAGACAGACTGAGATTTGTTTTCCAGGGATGTGCAGACATGTCCTCTATTTCCTCTATTTTTGCTGGAGTGAGCAGCTTGTGGAGTGAGAAGCTCAATGCACCGTAATCCAAACAGGGCCGCGGCCCGAGCCTTCCAGGGTCAGGTGTTTGTACTGAGAGGATCACTTATTGTACCTCATTTTGATCCACTTATTTTGTAATCATTTGAAACCTTGACACGGGTCGTTCTGTGGCAATCAAATCAGTCTAGGCTTCAAATTTCTGTCATAGTGCCCCCTACAGGTAGAATATGGAGATTTAGAAAAGTGAAGCCTAACCTTTTATGCCTTCTTTTTTTAATTTTATATTAAAATATGAGGTGACAGAGTGGTTAATGTTGCTGCCTGACAGATCCTGTGTTCTGAGTTTGAGTTCTGTGAGTGGTCATTGTCAGTGTGGAGTGTCGAGTCAAGTCAAGCAGCTTTATTGTCATACAATCCATATGCAATATTGCAGCATACAGTGGCATGAAATAACATTCACTGGGACCGCTGTGCAAAATGTACATAAACACAGGATAAGTGCAAGACAGGTAAGGAACTATACGATACTATTTATAAATACATAAATAATATGTAAGTAAATAGATAGTCATAATTTGAAATGGTAATAGATAAATAATAAAAACAACTAATAACAGAAAACAACAGTAGTAACAATTGCGATAAATGTACTCCATATAAATAAATTACTAGCAACGGATCTAATGGGAGGTGGGCAGCACAGAATTCAGAGTCCTGACAGCCAAGGGGTAGAATCTGTTGCAGAATTTTGCAGAAATGGTTTGGATGGAAGTGGGACAAAACATCTGTGGTAGGAGTGGGAGCCGTCCTTCGAAATGATGTAGGTTTTGCAGGTGCATCGTTTTATAAAGATTTCTTTAATGGAGGGCAAAGGCATCCCAATGATCTTTTCTGCAGTGTGCACTATGCTTTGTAAGGGTTTTATAGTCAAGTTGCACTTCAGTTCCCAAACCAGACAGTGATGCAGCAGGTCAGAATGCCTCTCTGAGTCTGTATGACATTTTACCCCCAGGTACTTTGGTTTTCCTCCCACCTCTCATACACATGCAGGCTATGATGATTGCAGCATGGCTTACATGTGCTGGGTCCTGTGGTAGATACTACTCTGTCCTGGGTTGTCATCTGCCTCAAAGCTCTCATGGTAGACTGCAGTTTCCCTTTGACCACAAAATGGATGTAAGAATACAGAAGGAAGTGCCACGTGGGCTGATATAACCATTTATCCCTGAACCTGACCTGACTCAGAGGCTTATAATTCAGCAACAGGTGTAACCAGTTCTGGTCAAAGTTCAATTGGAGCCCTAAGTGGGGGTAGGAGTGGTGGGGTTTTATCACAGTCCTCTGCAGGAGTGGGTAATGCAGTGTAATGTCTTGTATACAATGCATTCATAACATTGATCTGTTTCCTTTTTGTATATTTTAATTTACCATTTCTATATTTAATGGTCCTGGATGTTTTGTAGCTCTTGTGTGATGCATGGCCTCAAATAGGAAAAGGCAGAATCAAAAGTGCAAACAAGTGATTAATATATCAAGTGATATATATATATATATATATATCCAACCATCCATCCATCCATTTTCCAACCCGCTGAATCCGAACACAGGGTCACGGGGGTCTGCTGGAGTCCATCCCAGCCAACACAGGGCACAAGGCAGGGAACCAATCCCGGGCAGGGTGCCAACCCACCGCAGGACACACACAAACACACCCACACACCAAGCACACACTAGGGCCAAATTTAGAATCACCAATCCACCTAACCAGCAAGTCTTTGGACTGTGGGAGGAAACCAGAGCGCCCGGAGGAAACCCACGCAGACACGGGGAGAACATGCAAACTCCACGCAGGGAGGACCCGGGAAGCGAACCCAGGTCCCCAGGTCTCTCAACTGTGAGGCAGCAGCGCTACCCACTGCGCCACCGTGCCGCCCTATATATATATAGGCAAAGGCCCCGACCGTCTGCCACAATATATATATATATATATATATATTGTGGCAGACGGTCGAGGCCTTTGCCCGGCCAGGATGCCTCCACACTGGTATGACCTGGGGAGCAAGGGTGGCCAGAGCGTTACCTCCTCTGGAGTGCTAGATGGCAGACCACCAGGTTGCAGTGGTTCCTCGGACTCCTGCAGGGATCCATGGGAATTGAAGTTTGGTGCAGCCCTGTTGGGATCCATGTGCACCGCCAGGGGGTGCTGCAGCTGCTGAGCCCTCATGGGCAGTTCTTCCGACACACCCAGAAGTGCTGCCTGGATGAAGGTCATCAAGCACCTGGAGCACATCCGGGTGCCTTATAAAAGGTGCCAGCAACCACTACTCCGAGAGCCAGAGTCGGGAGGAGAAGAGAAGGAAGAGAAAAGGAAAGGAAAATAATTGTTGTGATTGTGCTTGTGATTTTGGGTCTGTGCTAGACTTGTGGGAGATGGGAAAGATGTTTCTCACAAGGGAGAAAAACAAAATAAAAAACGTGTGTGCTTTTAACCTTTGCCTTCAATGTCTGTTTGTGTCAGGTAGGGTGGCTGGCACACCCCTGTTAGTGCCACTATATATATATATATATATATATATATATATATATATATATATATATATATATATATATATATATATATATATATATATATATATATATATGGGTGGCACGGTGGCGGAGTGGTAGCGCTGCTGCCTTGCAGTTAGGACAACTGGGTTCGCTTCCCGGGTCCTCCCTGCATGGAGTTTGCATGTTCTCCCCGTGTCTGTGTGGGTTTCCTCCGGGTACTTCAGTTTCCTCCCACAGTCCAAAGACATGCAGGTTAGGTGGATTGGCAATTCTAAATTGGCCCTAGTGTGTGCTTGGTGTGTGGGTGTGTTTGTGTGTGTCCTGCGGTGGGTTGGCACCCTGCCCGGGATTGGTTCCCTGCCTTGTGCCCTGTGTTGGCTGGGATTGGCTCCAGCAGACCCCCGTGACCCTGTGTTCGGATTCAGCGGGTTGGAAAATGGATGGATGGATGGATGGATATACACACATTAATAATAAAAGATGGCCCACATTTGAATATAGGAGATGACCTTCAGGACCCATCAGTAAACTGGAGGATACACATGCGCATGCATACCTAAAGGTACGGAGAACACTGCAGTGCCAATTGATCCACCCTCTCAGTTGGACTATGAGAGGAAAGATTTTTCTAGTTATGTAATCTCATTGAGCATATAATAGAAAATTAGAATAGAATTGTTTAAGAAGACACCAATAATGATCGTTCTAAATGTTTTACTAATAAATTAAATGACTAAGGAAGCTTAAGAAAAAAGAGGAAGAAATTAATTTTAAATAGCGCTTTTCAAGACTCTCAGTGCCCTTTACGTAGACAGGGAGGGGGGCACTTCAACCAACACCAATGTCCAGCACCCACCTGGATGATGCAATGGCAGCCACTCTTGTACGCTCACCACACATCACGTATTAGGTGGTGACAGGGTGAGAGACACTACAAGTTAGGGACGGTGGTGGGGGGGAGTTTTGGGTTTGGGGTCCAGAATGACCAAGCTGAAAAATGCCCAAGGATCTTTAATGACCATTCTGAGACAGGACCTTCATTTTAAGCTTATTACTTATTTTGCACAACATCTGGTAGGGCTGTGTGCCCTATTGGCCCTTAATACACAAATGTCTATAGTGATTATATCTCTTCCAAGCTGTAAGATCTCAGAAAGCACCATCTGCAAGTTTTTTACTACATATACAATACAATACAGTTTATTTTTGTATAGCCCAAAATCACACACGAAGGGCTGCAATGGGCTTTAACAGGCCCTGCCTCTTGACAGCCCCCCAGCCTTGACTCTCTAAGAAGACAAGGAAAAACTTCCAAAAAAAACCTTGTAGGGAAAAAAATGGAAGAAACCTTGGGAAAGGCAGTTCAAAGAGAGACCCCTTTTCAGGTAGGTTGGGCGTGCAGTGGGTGTCAAAAGAAGGGGCTCAGTACAATACAATACAATATACAGAACAGAACAAATCCTCAATAAAAAATTAAAAATTTTTTAGAAGTACAGAGCAGAATTTAACAGTAGATGATATCACATAATAATATTTGGATCATTTTAGACTCCTGGAGACTTCATCTATCAAGCTGCCTCCCCCATTTGGCCATTCCACAGCTGAAACAGTGTTGGGCCAGCCAATCCGATGAAAGGACCCCTCTTTCTCACGATTCCTGCGATCCTCCATCAGGGATGACTTTACCTTAGGCAGGCAAAACAACTTGGCAGGTAGGCCATGGCACCAAGTGCCACATTTGAGTACTGAGAAGAGAAACAAAATAGGTGAGGGTTAGTATCCAATTCTAACTATCATGTTACTTATGTTTTAGTGCTAATGACTAACAACAGAGATGCAGTCTATATAGTTAATCAGCAGCTCTAGTCAGGATATGCTAAACTGAAGTAGTGAGTCTTCAGCCGGGATTTAAAAGCAGAGACCGAAGGGGCATCTCTTATAGTAGCAGGCAGACCATTTCCACAGTTTAGGGGCTCTGTAACTAAAAGCTCGACCTCCCATTGTTATTTTATTAATCCTTGGAACCATAAGCAGACCAGCATCTTGAGATCTTAATTTGCGCTCTGGTTTGTAAGTCATGATAAGTTCAGACAAGTAAGCTGGACCTTCTTTATATGTTAAAAGAAGGATTTTGAAATCTGCCCTAAACTTAACCGGGAGCCAGTGTAAGGATTTAAGAACTGGAGTTATGTGTTCGTATTTTCTTGTTCTTGTAATAATTCTTGCAGCCGCATTTTGTATTAACTGGAGGCTGCATAAAGAAGAGTTTGAACATCCAGTGAACACTGCATTGCAGTAGTCAATCCTACTAGAGATAAATGCATGAATTAAATTCTCAGAATCCTATTTATTTAGAAAGCGTCTTAATTTCCTAACATTTTTAAGATGGAAGAAACATGTTTTGGACAACTTTGTAATATGCGCTTTAAATGACATGCTAGAGTCAAAGATAACTCCTAGATTGCGGGCTGATTCAGTAAAATTAATTGGGATTCCAACTGAGTTAAATGATGACAAAATATTGTTATAATCAGCGTCATTCCCTCCAACAATTAACATCTCTGTTTTATCTGTATTTAAAGACAAGTAGTTCTCATTCATCCACTCCTTTAATTCGCTAACACAACTAATTAAAGACAACATCGGAGAAACTTCATCTGATTTAAATGAAAGGTATAACTGGGTGTCATCTGCGTACGAGCGAAAATTAACATTATGTTTCCTAATGATAGATCCCAGTGGAAGCATGTAAAGTGAAAACAGTAAAGGTCCCAGTACTGAGCCCTGCGGGACACCATATTGAACTTCTGTGTATAATGATGGAGTACTGTCAGCACATTTCTGTACATATTGGAATCGATTTTATAAATAAGAACTAAACCAAGCGAGCACGGTGCCTGTAAGCCTAACATCATTTTCTAGCCTGTGTAGTAAAATAGAATGGTCGATGGTGTCAAATGCTGCACTTAAGTCCAACAACATAATTACATATAAAAATACATTATATGATAAATGTGAATCAGGAAGGGTAATGGTCATGACACTGATCACTGAGGGACCCAACATTCACCCCAGGTCGCAGATTCTCTTTAAATGCCTTCCCGCTGCCTCCTGCCCCTTACCTATAAACAGGCTGCCTGCTTTGTCTCAGTTTATTTTATCACTACAGAGAGAGCTTTGGTGGCTGCCAGATGCATTAACAGAAACTGACAATCTGAGCTCTGCACCAAATGGCTGTTTGTTTTTATTTCTCTTCATCTGTTGTTAAATAAAATTATCCTTGGTGAATAATAAATGAACCTGCGTAATTTTGAGTTGTTTGGGATTCAAATAGCATACTGAACTTGTACACTCGTAAGGAGGAAATGAACCCACTCTGTAATCCTTGCGACTGATGGATGGATGGATGGATGGATGGATGGATGGATGGATGGATGATGGATGGATGATGGATGGATGGATGGAATTAGATGTGGTGAGATGAGGGGCAGCACTTCTGAGGATGAATGCATCCACTTCCATTCAAACTCTCAAAACAGAAATATAAGAGAGCAGACAATATAAAAAACACAGCAGGAACCTCGCTTCTGTGGCAGAAAAAGGAACTTTAGAGTGTCAGCACTTGAGTTTCCACCAGCCACCTCCACACCATCAGCCAAATAAATAAAAGGTGTCCAGTGAAAGCTCTTAAATTGAAATACGGCCCTGGATGGCAACGAGTTGGAAGTGCTTTTCAATATCAAGCTGTCAGCGGCGACATTTTCTTTTATTTAACATGCTGCCTTCTTACACCTGATTGATTTTTTATTCTAATCTACAAGACCATATATTTAAAATTAGATTCCGGAAGTCAAAGCCACATGACTTTTATAATATAATGAAGGAGAAGGTGCAAGACTGAAAGCAGTATGTCAGTTAGGTTCATCTCTCAGTTTCATTTCTCAAATCTGTTAGGCATTGATGTCGATGTGAGAGACTGGGAGAAGACTGCTAAGAAATGAGACAGCCTCCAAGTGGATGATGTGTGTGTCTTGGTGGGTCTCGACTCAATCCTCAAATTGGTCCTCTCTCCATGTACCCCTTACAGATGGCCTAGTGCAGAGCTTTACACCTCACCTGGAATTTGTCTACAAGAATCCTCTAAAGACCCAGCCAGTCCTGGCCAGAAGATGTTCTCCTCTTCACTCATCCCATGCATGCGTTGCTCATTAGCCAGGCTGATATTTAAATTTCTTTTTCTGTCTTTTTCATTCATTTTCACTATTGTTCATTTGCTATGACAGTTTTGGTTGGTATTGTTCTGTCCAGATATTTTTTAATTGATATATTTAATGTATTATTATTTTGCACTGTAATCATAAATGCAGTTATGTTCCCTGTGTGTTGGGGAGTGGAACCCAAGGGGTGGGGCCATCCTGTCCATCACTGTAATACTGATGGTTTCCTCATTGTGATTATATAACATCACTTCTATTTATTATTTATTTTATTTTTATTTACATTCATATATTTTTATTTCTATTTATGTTATTTGTTTGTTTTTTTCTTTTATTCTATTATCGTAAAGCACTTTGGCCACAGCATTCCTGTGTTGTTTTAAATGTGCTATATAAATAAATCGACATTGACATTGACCGCCCCTTAGGGTCACAGAGAATCCTGTGCAGTTCATTTGACTGTGGTGGTGTTATTGTAAGTATAGAATTGTATTTGGTTTTGATTACTAGCGTTGGACTTTTTCTTCTCTGGTTATTGGATTCATCTGTCACAGTGTGTTTTGGGGACATTGTTGTTTAGATTTGCTTTTGGTAACTCCTTTTGCTCTTTTGAAACCTTTTGTCCTTTTTTTTTATTATTATTTTTGTGCTTGTGGAACTTGTCTCTTTACCAGCTGGACTTTCCATGATTCTCCCTTGGTGAAACATGTTTTGAAATACCGAGGCTGTCTTGTCATTTTTAAACTTTACAGTCATGTTCTTAATTTTATGGAGGGAGCATTACCTGGGCAGGCTAGTAAGGACTCTGTTCTGTTTTTTAGTTCCATTTTGAAGGCCTCACACCTTTTTGCCATTCTTGTGTGAGTGAATCATAACAGCATGTCAGTTGTAATATTCCATCCTCACCAGTTCAGCCTAATGGTCAATTATGTTTGAAAGGACACTCCTCATATACCCTTTAATAAAACGATCCGTAGAGTCTTCCTGAAGAGTCCTCTTCATAAACTCCATTCAGTCACATTTCTCTCTGACACAAGGATGTGGCTACCTTGGCTCCAGTGGTCTTTAATCTTAAATTTACCATTTATGTCTATAAGAGCACACCTCCATTTCATTGTAAGAACCAGAGAAAAGACTGTGATAAGTTAGGTAACTTAGGTTACTAAGTAAAGTTAGGTAAGCTGCCGTTTACTATCCTATCTACTATATATAAGTGCAATCATAATATCCTCTCTTTGTCTTTTGAATTTCTCAGCTTTGTTAGATGTTATTTATCTGCTTAACAAACTAAGGACTTCATCACCACCCTCAGATTTTCTCTTGTCAGTTTGTTTGTTCACCAATCACACAAAACTGGCTGAACCAATAAATATTGTAGGTTGTCATTGGTCCAACTTAAAATAAAGGGAACGGGGCATTTCAACAATGTCATCATTGGTTAATGTTATCAACTGCAACAGCACAAAGCAGTGTAAAACCATGGGCATCTGAGACAGAGCATCTCTGTGCTTGTAGGTGTGTCTGTTCACTCTGAAAAGAGATGGAACAGCTACAACATATACAAATACACAAACAGATACACATTCATATACATATGCATAAGCATTTACATAAACAGATATATATATATATATATATATATATATATTGTAGCAGTTAAGGCTTTTGTCCACCTCTTGAACCCTCAGGTACCACTCTGAAAACGAGGTAAAAGTACAGCAATACTTTATTTTGTTGTCACGTGCACAAAGCACTCTCCACACCACACTCATATAAATCACCAACTCTCTCAATAAACAATAAACTCTCCTCCTCGCCCAGACACTTTGCCACCCTACCTCCCAGCTCAGCTCAGTGTTCTGGGCTTCCCACAATCCTTTTATAGCCCCCGACCCGGAAGTGGTTCCTGGCCAAACCCACAAGTCCGTTTTCCTTCCGGGTCAGGGCAAACAGTCCTCTTCTTCATCCCGGGAGCACGTCGTTCCTTCCAGACACGTGATGCTGACGCACACAAGAGCCCACTAGCCCCCCTACAGCAACTCCCGGTGGTCCCCAAGGTATCCACCAGGGCTGTGTATAGAAACTACAAAGTCCATGAGGCCCTGCTGGAACTCGGGGCACCATCATGCTGTCCGGAGGGCTCCTCCTAGCGGCCTGGGGGTGGCGACCGGAGTCCATAGCCGGTCGTCCATCACAATATATACATTCAAAAACTGATACATATTCATATACATACACATATACATTTAAATATACATATACAGATATAATGCATATATATGTATTGTGAAATATCTGACAGACATGGGTGCAATTGTTTAGGACCAATCTTTTGAAACCCCATTTAATAAGCACAAAAATAAAAGAAAATAAAAACAAAGAATGCCAACGCATAGTTTTAAAGGCAAGTATCATTGTGATTTGGAAATGAACAGCCAGGATCTCTCTCTCTAATCATATGACAGCCTAATGCCTCCTACAGGGTACTTAGTGCAAGTGTCTGGGACGGGGCTAAGCATCACCCAGGAGCCATTCAGAGCTGTTAGTGCCAGTACCCCCTCTTGACAGGGGTGGTAATGTCAGTTTTACCTGGGTCTTTAAAGTGCTTCCTATGCATGCATGCCAATATATATATATATATATATATACATATATATATATATATATATATATATATATATATATATATATATATATATATATATATATATATATATATATATATATATATATATTTCGACCTTTCCACTGTGGCTCAATTTGAGAAATCCATGATCACAAATTTAGGTGTAAAAATGGATTCCACTTTAAAACTTGATAGCCATGTGAACGCAGTGGTAAAATCTTGCTTTTTCCAGTTGAGGCGGCTGTCAAAAATCAAGCCTGTGTTGTCTAAGCGCAACCTTGAAACAGTGATACATCCTTTTATAACATCTCGTCTAGATTACTGCAATGTGCTTCTTTTTGGAATTAGCCAGGCCTCCATGGCTCGCCTACAGCTGGTGCAAAACGTTGCTGCTCGATTTTTAACTGGCACAAGAAAGCATAAGCATGTTACCCCAATTTTGGCTTCCCTCCACTGGCTTCCAATTCATTTTCAAATCCATTTTAAGATCCTTGTATTTGTTTTTAAATCTTTTAATGGGTGTGCCCCTCTTTATTTATCGGAACTGTTGCACCCTTATGTACCGTCTCGCTCTCTCAGGTCAGCAGACCAGATGCTTTTACGTGTTCCCAAGGCACGATGCAAACTCCGAGGTGATCGAGCTTTTTCAGTTGCAGCCCCAAAACTCTGGAACGATTTGCCATTGCACATTAGGCAGGCTCCTTCGCTAGCTTCCTTTAAATCCTATTTAAAAACACATTTTTACTCTCTGGCTTTTAACCCTGTATAATATGTTGGTTATTTGTATACTTTTTATACTTTCTATTAAGAATCTCTTCAGTTCTTATGTGTTTATGTGTTGTTTTTCTTTGTACAGCACTTTGGTCAGCCTTGAGGTTGTTTTTAAAGTGCTTTATAAATAAATTAAATAAATAAATTTTATATATATATATATAGATATATATATATATATATATATATACAGTATATATATATATTCATGGCATTCGTAGTCTGAATCACAATCTGATTGTATGGGTGGTTACCTACCAGGTAACGCCTGTGGTTGGTCAACAAGTCGGCTGACATCCGCCACGGTGTTAGCCGACTTGCTGACCAACCACAAGCATTACCTGGTAGGTAGCCACCCATACAATCAGATTGTGATTCAGACTACAAATGCCATGAATGTAATTACCTCGATCTGCATGCTGTCAAATGAGTGAACCACACGCCGTGACACAACGTTGGAGGCTTCGGCTCTAGCGCTGAAGTCCGAGGTTCGATTCCCCGAGAGGGGGGTGCAGTGAGTGTGTACGCCTGATGAGCCCAGAATTAGGCCGAAACACGTGTTGCGTACTCTTTGCATTATTTGACAGTAAAACTATATATATATATATATATATATATATATATACAGTATATGAATTCTCCCAAAGACATTTGTTTTAACTCTTGGTAATTATTGAATTACTGGTAGAAGATATTTTTGACATATGATTTAGCTCTTGTTATGGTTCCTTTTTATTTCTGGTTATCAAACTTTTCCACACAAACACTTCTGACTACAATTCTTGTTGCATGTCATCTGCACTGTTTGCTTAACCTTTTTGATTTGTCAGTTTTGTTATGTCTGCAAGCAGATAATAGTTTCAGTGTTCCAGGAGATAAACACAGGTCAAAAAAGGGTCAAAGGCAGAAGAAGTACTAGTGTAAAAGCCAAAATGAGAGACAAAAATCATAGACAATAAACAAGACCAAAAGTTGAGAACCAAAGAAATGTTTGCAAAATAAGAGTTTAAATGAACAATTTGGAAAAACATTTTGAATCCCTAACTGGGACTCCCTAGAGGACCTTTCAACTTTGCCAACAAAGATCATGACCTCAAAGGAAATGCCACTAACAACTAGCCCATCTATGGCTCAAAGAGGTGACAATCATACAAACCCAAAATGGCAGACAAAAGGGTCCAAAAATTTATTTACTATCAAAACAGAAAGGATTCACCATGAATGAACATCAAAATTAAATCAATTTACTCAAAAAATGATACAGAACAATTCTTTAAAAAATCAGGCAAAGAAACCAATAGGTTCTGACCTTGCTTGAAATTTCTGACTTAGTGGTGTCTACTAAATCCAGTTCCATCCGGTGTAGTCAGTAAAATATATTGGATCCTCCCTCTTGACTTCGCTCTTTTAGGTAGCTCATTGTCCTTACGAGGATGGCTCACTGCCTGACTTTGATGGACTTGTGTTTGTTTTAGGCTCCCATGCAGCTGGCACTGAAGCTACCCATTTGACTGATGGAATGCCAGCTCCCACTGTTGGTGACTCATCCCTGGACTGATTCACCTTGTCTGCACTATTGCAATATAGTTATACGGTATATCTGCAGGAATATGCACAGTACTTGTTACTATATCTGGCTGTTCGGTGACCCTTATATCATATGGATAGCAACTGTACCTACATGTACTGGTGCTCGTGCCAAAGACTCTGTACCAGAGAGAGGAGTGAGAAAAGACACTCTTCATGATGTCTAAGGTCTTTAATTATCTGGTTTGCCTTTTGTTGTATAACTGAGTCATTTGAGAGTGTGGAGGAATGGTGGGATTAGAAGAGCAAAGTTGTATTAAGAGTAGGTGAAGAGGTGTTGGCTAGGATGACAGAATGGTGCCCACCTGGAGAGAAAGAGTAATGGTGGTGGAACACTGAGGTGTACGATGTGATAAAGCCTAAGAAGGAGGAAAAGAAGAAATGGTACCAATCAGGGAAGAAGGGACATAAAGAAATGTATAGGCATACAATCAAGGAGGCAAAGAAGGCAGTGGCAAGAGCCAAGGCACAAGGAGGAGTATGGAAATTTGGAGACAAAAGAGGAAGAGAGAACAGGGCTGGAAAGAATTTTAGTCAGATAAAAGATGATCAAGGTGTGGTCTTGAGTCAGTATGATAAGATCAAGAATATATGGAAGAGGTACTTTGAAAAGCTGTTAAATGAAGAAAATCCAAGGGTAGTATTTGGAGATGGAGTCCAAAATGAAGGGATGATACCAAGAATAAGGAGGAAGGAAGTGAAGGAGGCACTAAAAACATGAAAAATGGAAGGGCAATAGGACCAGATGAAATACCAGCAGAAGTGCAGAAGAGTTTAGGAGAAAAGGGAGTAGATGTGTTGTGGATATAGGATCTAATCTAGCAGTGGAGGAACTGTGTGATCATACCCATTTGTAAGTAGAAGGGCGATATTCAGGATTGTGGAATTTATAGCAGGATAAAGCCGATGTCACACACAATGAAGATTTGGGAAAGGGTTATAGAGAGAAGGCTTAGGATAGAGACCACCATAGCGGAGGAGCAGTTTGGTTTTATGCCAGGGAGATCGATGCAGTTGTTGCATTGAGGCAGCTCATAGATAAGCAAAAAGAAAAACAGAAAGGTCTACATATGGTGTTTAGCGATGTGAAGAGGTCTGGAGGTGCATGACAGAGAAAGGAGTGCAGGAGAACTATGTGAGGGAGTAAGGACTCGGGTTAAAAGAAATGTTGGGGTAACAGACAAGATTAAGTCTACAGCAGGGGTCTTTAATCCGATTATGGATGTGTTGACTTCTGAGAGAAAAGAGCAATCCCCCAGGTGCAGACATTTTACTGATGATATTGTGTTGCATGGCACCAGAAAAGAGGAACTGGAGAGGAAGTTGGAAAAATGGAGAAGGGCTTTGGAAGATAGAGGATTGGAGTTAAACAGGAAGAAGAAGATTGAATATGTGAGGTTTAATAATGATCACAATTCAGACGTTATCCTGCAGGGAGAGCTACCGAAAAGGGGGGATAAATGTAAATATCTAGGATCAGTGGTAGCTCAAGAGAGAAAATTAGATGCAGTGATAACCCATAGAGTGCAGTGAGGATGGAACAGTTGGAAGAAGGTATCAGGAGTATTGTGTGAGCAAAGAATTAAGGTGAAGGTTAAAGATAAGGATTTTAGGACAGTGGTGAGACCAGTAATGATGCATGGAGGTGAGACATGAGCAGTAAACAGAGCACAGGAGAAGAAGTTCGATTTTGTAGAAATGAGAATGTTAAGATGGATGTGTGGAGTTACAGAAAAGGACATAATAAGAAGTGAGATCATCAAAGGTACAAAAAAGTGGGAGAGATATCTGAGAAAGTGAAGGAAAGTAGGTTGAAGTGGTATGAGCATGTGATGAGGATAAATGAGGAATATGTGGGCAAAAGAGTGATAGGAATGGAAGTTACAGGGAGGTGGGTGGATAAATAAAAAAAAAAGATCTGAAGGAAAAGGGATTGACTGGTGAAGAGGTGCTGGACAGAGTCGTATGGAAAAGGCTGATCAAGCACGTTTACACCACATAGAAATGGGAAAAGATGAAGAGGAAGAAGAAGTCGTTTCTTGTGAAGGTTCTGATCAGAAGGCAGCTGGCTGTTGGTAATATTCTGTGTCACCTTCAGTATCCACTGCAGTGCTTTACATTCTTGAGCCAAGCAGCCATACCAGCATGTGATGAGGATGGACTCTACTGTGCCCCCTGTACATGTAATGAGAACAGGTAAAGAAATACAATTTTTCTTCAAACCTTAGCATTCTTGCTAAAAGTGCTGTAGAAATATATAAATATAATAGTTAAATACAAAACAATGTCATATATATATAAGATGGTCAAACTATACAGAGGTGTTTCGAAGCGCACGAGGACTTCCAGTCAAGTAGCTCTCCTCTTGTGTAGAGACTCTTAGGAAGAGATTCACCACTAATAGATAATCATATCTGTTTACCTTTACATCTTCTACCCCAAAGCAACTTGGCTTCTCAATGTGGTGACCCCCATTTTTTACTTAAGTGTGGGGGGCATACCAGGAGGCTCACAAAATGCCTTGTCGTCTGTTGTCTTCTCAGCATCTGCCTTTTAACAGCTCAGCTGAGACACAGTACCTGTCACTCTAAACTGTGTAATGTTTACTCTGTGAACCCATTGTGTATCGCCTTTGCTGAGAGGATCTGGGGGCTTAATGTTACCAAACATAAGTCCTTAGTTGCCATCTCTGCTTTCCAGGGAGATGCCACTAACGTGCTAAGGAGGTCTCAACCGCTCGTCATTAAAGTCGGTGTTAATCTTTAAGAGCAGCTTTCCATAACCTTGTGAGTAATCAGTGCCTTTTCATGTCTTTTGGCAGCACACAAATTGTGCAGCGGCTGACATTTACTAGCGTGAGTCACACATCCATCTGCCCCACTCCACTCCACATCGGTGTGTCAGCCTCTGAAGAGAGCGCCACAAAACGTTCTGTGCCCTCCCACCTGTTGTAATCGAATACGTGCTGAAAGTGAGTCAGCGAGCAGTCTGCTCTCGCCCCTCCTTGGAAGAGTAATGAGGGAGGAAAGCAGCGAAGCAAAGAAGCAAGGCATTCGCTGGGAATGTGGGGGGGCAATGGCACAGTCATCAGGTCTACCTACACTTGGCTGTGGGTCATCGTAACTGCTGCCAGAGAACACATTTGATGGGTCATGTAATAGTTCAGCCCCCGCAAAGCCTACTGGAGCCCCCTGAGTGGCTCTTAGTCAGCCTCTCTTCGTAAAGGAACTGTTGGCATAGCTGGGGCAGGGGGTGTTGTTGGAGGGGGGGTTGTTGTTATTGGGGATTATTTTGTCTTCTTTTAAAAGCAAACAGTCCTAAGACCGGATAACTTACCACTTATCCCAGCACTCTTTAATGGTGGTCATGAGCCACGCGCTGTGTGTCAGAAAAAAAAGAGTCTTCATTAAAAGAATTTCTCAAGGTTAATTCAAGGAAGTTTTGCCATCCTCAGTTTCAAAATGTCTCTAATACTTAACAAGTGAATTGAAGCACCAGCTTGCTTCAGAGCCCACAGGCATTAGTATCTCCAAGTTAACTGTTAGCTAGTATGAAAGAAAAGATGTATTTTTTATTATTGCAAGGCTTGTAGGTCTGACTACCTTTTTAATGGTATACTGAATAAAGTCATGTCAAGTGTAGTTACAGTTAAGACGCCATGCTTCATGGGATTGTTTACTGCTGAAAATGACTTGCATCAGCATTCCATCTAAAATAGAAAGAGTCAGTACTGGGTGAGAGTGTTCTGCTGATTTGATAAGATTAGTGCCAGGGTAAGATATACAGCATGGTCCCCTATTCATTCTTGAACCACAAGGGGATTTATTATCTGGTAAATTCTATTCTAAGATTTAAGCTAGTTACATTTCTAATTTTGCTAGATTGAAGTTTTGCATAGAAATCTTTGTTTTTATATATTAATCAGAACTATAATCGGACTTGTCATTGTGTCTGATTGCTCTACTCCAATAAAGTTGGTACCATTGGTGTACCTTATATTGATCCTGGTTCTTAACCTCCTCAGCTTGGTGTCAGCAGTGGGATAAAGGTGCTCCTGTCTTGGGTGGCTTTTCGACAAGGCAAAAATATTTTTTCCCTTTGTATAAGATACTTACATCCCAAGGGAGTGAGGCAGCCTTATGATCTGAGTGGTGAGGATATAGGTTCTTCTTTTTCATGATCTTCGTTCTTTGCCTCCACACAAGCCAACAAGTTTATACATTCATCCATCCATCTATTAGCAAAAGTGGTTAACCCTCACAACATTTTGTATTACAAATCAGTACCTTAAATTTCCTCCAAGATGAAATTTGGTGACATCTTTTTCATTTCATCCAAATAAAATACAGTACTGCTAAAAAATTGTCCCATAATTTGAACAGCTTCTAAAAAATATGCACCTTATCATATCTTTGTGACGCACCATTGACTTTGCCCTCCATTGATTCTTTGCTTTAACGTGGCAGAGTGGTTTGCATGATCAATGATTCCCAGAGCAATGCCATTGGGAGCCATGGTGGCAAGATCAGAGGTGGGGCCCTGACTAAGACTGACTCAACCACCCACAGCCCATCCCACCAAGGGTTCATCCAAAATGGTGCAACTTCCTGCAGTACCTCATCGCCTTGCACTTGGCTTGCCACGTGGATTCCCAACAGGAAGTGAAGCGGTGTGTTTAAGGATGGCACACCCTCAATACCACCAATATCAACAACTCTTTTGCACAGGCTCTTCCTTCCATCTATCTTCCTCATCCTTTCTCCTGCATTAAAGTCTTATGAGAACTAACATTGGGTGATGGTGTATGTTCTTAGTATGGAACTAGCACATATGGCATCGTTGGTGTGATGGCCGTTCAGAGGCACACCTGGGACAAGTATCTCATATGTGCCCTGCCGACGTAACTAGGCAGCCTTTTTCAAGGATAACACTGCCTACCCCTGATGGGGAGGTGACAATAACAGGTGTCCTAAACAAAGTTTGTCCTATGTGTACTCGACCAGGAAACCACACCTGGTAAGTCAACCTTCTACATGTGGATTGAAAAACTGCAAATCTTTTATCCTAGCTTCTTGGAATGTCATGGATTCGACCAATACCAACTGTCCACCTCAGAGAACAGACCTCGTAGCCTCAGAGCTACAACGCTACAAGGTGGATATCTGTGCCCTTGGTGAGACTTATCTCGCTGATGAAGGATCCATCACAGAAACCACAGCTGGATATACTTTCTTCTGGGAAGGCCGACCAAAGTCGGAGATGTGGATCCATGGAATCGGCCTTGCTATTAAGAATGAACTCCTCCTGAAAATCCCAGAACTCACACTGAATGGCCCTGCGCATTCCACTGGCAAAAGGTTCCTATATGACAATCATTAGTGCATATGGTCCTACTCTGGATTCAACTGAGGAAGAAAAGGACAACTTCTATGTTTCCCTTAAGAAAGCAGTCCGGAATATTCCTGCTACAGACAAGATTGCCTTACTTGGAGACATCAATGCATGAGATGGAAGGAGCTCTGACATTTGGAATAATGTGATTGGAAAAAATGGAACTGGAAACACGAATGCCAATGGGCTCCATCTTTTATCCTTCTGTGTGGAGCACCAACTATCTATTACCAACGCCAAGTTTCAGCATCCCAACAAACATAAGACGACATAGCTGCATCCTCGATCAAATAACTGGCACCTAATGGATTATATGATTGTCCATTGGAATGATCTCAAGGATGTCTTGATCATACGAGTGATGAGAGGAGCAAAATGTTGGACAGACCATAGATTTGTCCAGTCCATCCTCCGCACTATACTTAGACCACCAGTGTTGTATCCCTTGCAGCCATTGACACCAGCAACGCATTGACAAGTCATTTTCATACCCAGCTTGAACACATCCAGATCCCAACTATGGATGGTGACAAGATTCTCCCTCTTCTGAAGGCCAAGAGCACAGCATTCCTAGCTCATCTTGAAAATCTGTCATCAGCTTCCCTCTTGCAGAAGTGAAACAAAACTAGATCAGTTACACAACTCAGTCTCCGTGAAATCCAGAACATCTGGTCGGTTAACATGGCCACTGACACCCAACACTATGCGGATAAAAACAAGACCTATGAGTTCTACTGTGCCATCAAAGGATTTTATGGTCCTTCTTAACATAATGTAGCTCAAGTCCAGACTGCAGATGGTGCAACACGGCACAAAGACAAGCAACAGATCTTGGATCACTGGGCAGAGCACTTTCAAGAACTTTTGAACCACTGAATCCAGTGAATCCTTCAGTCCTTGAGGGGATCCCCAACACTCCCCCAGGTCCCTGAACTGGATGAGTCTCCAACTCTCCAGGAAGTCCAAACTGCCATCTAAGCCCTTAAGAACAAGAAGGCTGCTGGTGAAGACACTATACCTGTCAAATATATATAAATATGGGATACTTAATCTTCTTGTCTACCATTGTCGTCATATACAAGAAGAAGGTAGATTGATTGGACTGTGGCAACAGTCGTGGTATCTCAATGCTGGATGTTGCTGGGAAAATCCTTGGCCATGTCATGATTCTCTTCTACTTCATCATATTGCAGAGTACTTCTGGAGTCATAAGCTGGCCTTCGTCCCAAATGCAGTACAATTGACATGATTTTTGTCATCCTCCAACTCCTAGACATCAGCTTTATGTTCATTAACCTGCAGAAAGCATTTGACACAGTCAACCGTGAGATGCATTGGAAAGACTCCGTAAGTTTGGATGTCCCCCTACATTTCTCACTATGCTCCATCTCTTCCATGATGGAATGAGGGTGAAGGTCCTTGTTGATGGGCAAACATCTGTTCCCTTCAAAAACACTGTTGGTGTCCTGGCTCTGATGCTTTACAACATTTACCTTGTCACTATTTGCCCACTCAGAAATCTCCTTAACAATCATTTATGAGCTCCAGTATGCTGATGAGGTTGCTGATGTAGCTTTTCACCTGGAAAGCCTTCAAGGACTGTTGAGTCTTTACACTCAGCCTACTCTTGCATGGGCCAGGAAATCAGCACTTCCAAGACACTGACCCCTTCAGACTGCCTTCCAACGCACAGATCCTCCAGTGGACATCAAGACTGGCAACAATACACTAGGAAATACACAATCCTTCCCCTACCTTGGGCATATAATATCTAGTGATGTCTCTGTGACTGAAGACATTGAGAACTTCCTCCGACTATCCTCCTTTGCATTCGGCTGCCTACATAAGTGTGTCTTCTGTAACCAAAACCACCACATGTCAACCAAGGTCATGGTATATCATGCAGTATGAAAGTATCAACACTTCTTTATCAATGCGAGTGCTGGACTCCCTACTGCAAGCAAATCCCCACACTAGAATCATTCCACATCCACTGCCTCCAGAAGATCCTGGACATCACTTGAGAGAACAGGATTCCATACACTACAAT